>NW_028152208.1:0-457500 GCF_964638095.1 Poromitra crassiceps | reverse complement strand
ATATAATATAATTTATCATATCGTTAATTTCAAGCTCAATTCTTACCCAGAGAAAAGGTACAGCACTGAAAATGTAACAAGCAAAAGTTTTTTAAACATCTTTATTTTAAAAGATGAAAAACCCCAGGTGCTATGTGGGGTTAGAAATCACGCGTCGCTTCGAGGAGCTGTCCTGCTTCTGAAACAGAGCAGCGTCACAATCACATAGCCTGCTATAATGTTTATTAATGTTCCAGATGTATTTTATTTTATTGACAGTATTTCATTGTTAATATGAGCTGCTGCAAGTGTTAATGCTCTGCTGTTCCTTAACAGCAACATGTGAAGTTGTTATTTTTTATTTTGTAGCCTATTATAAAAGCCTGCTGCTCTCTGTTTTTGTTAACTTGATTCCTCATTCATAGGCTATATTTTTATTTTATTTATTTATTTGTTTTATTGCCTAAACATTTCAGAGGCCATTTAAAAAACGTTATGCTACATGCTGAAAGATCGCCTGGTTTTTTATTTTGTGTTTTGTAGCTATAGCCTATTATATGGTAACACTTTACAATAACGTACACAAATACTATAGTAGTTACTAGTAAACTAACCATTAACTAATAGCCAGTTAATGAGTAGCTAATGAAAAATTTGGCATTAGTCAATCACTAGTTAATCATAGTTAATGAGTAGGTAGTCATTAGTTAATGATTAGTATCTATTTTCCTGAAGTATTATTGCCTGAACATTTCTGAGCCATGATTAAAATGATCTGTTTATGAATTGCGTGGTTTTGTGTGCAGTGTGATCAAAGAATATACCTAGAATGAGTGTGTTTACTGTCATGCACACAATAAACTGATAATGATAATTACTGAACTCAGAATAATCAGTTTATGAACGAAAAAAGGGCATGCAACACAATTTCTTGATAGCTCCCGTGGCGGACATTTATTGAGACAGTTTCGGCCCAATTCCGGCCGTCAGTGAAGGCCCGAATTGGGCCTTCGAATTGGGCCTTCAAAATCACAGGCAGCAGCGGTGCGGCCAGGGGATGCCTGTTGCAGCCAGCGACACGGCGCGTGGCCTGAGGGGAAATTGATGAGTTACAATCAGCAGCTCATATTAACAATGAAATACTGTCAATAAAATAAAATACATCTGGAACATTAATAAACATTATAGTTTAGTTTAGTTTAGTTTAGTTTAGTTTAGTTTATTTCGGTCAATTTCACAAGTACTACAGCTCAATACAGTTGTGATCAGGGGTGGAAGGAACGAATTACAACTACTCACGTTACTGTAATTAAGTACTTTTTTTGGGTACTTGTACTTTTAAAAGTTATTTTTTCAAGTCTGTAATTTTACTCTTACTTAAGTATGAATTGCACCATGTAATCTACTTCGTTACTTTTTAAATCATACTGAGTACTGAGTACAATTTGAATTAATTAAATCCAAACATCCAAACCTTTGATCTGCATTTTACGCAGCCAATAAACTCTATCAAGTGATGCAAACGGGGCAATGAAAACCATGAAATGGGGGGGGGGGGGGGACGCCCACAGGTTAGATGTTGTTTTCCGGCTTGGATATAGGTGACATGACCACGCCAGAGAGGGGGATTTCAAGCCGCTCGTAGGTAGGGATGGGACCCGAAACCCGAAAATCAATAAGGTCCGACCTTATCGATACTGTTATCGAGTAGCGGCCGTTTGGTCCATTAATTCTCCCCCGCCAGTCTTTCCCCTCTGATCTGTCCGCTGAATTTTCTGTCAAGCGCCCTGTCTCTGTCACTGACTCAAGCCTGTGTGCTGCGGTGCCATGCACTGCGTGCAGACGTGAGTGACTGTCTAAATAACACTTTTAATTCGATTAAGGATTGAATCACGTGCATCACGCGTGACGCGACACGCCCCCTGTTCACTGCTCATTTGATCATTAATTTGGTTGCGAACTTGCGTGACAGACCAGTCGACACAGGACTCAGGAGGAAGCGACATGATGCTGAACCCTTCACCAAAGTGAAAGACAAGCCTGAAGCCAAATGCCACCCAAGGTATACATTGTCCACGGATGCCACGCAAGTCCCGTTCATTGACATAATCCACTTGATAAAATAATCCCAAAATATGCGGTCTCAGGCAGTGATGAAAGTTCCTTGTGCCATGTGTCCTGCTCTGTGACACGTCATGACATGTACCGTTGTCCGATCATATTAGGAGGGCAGGCGGCAATGTAGCCTAATAGGTGACCGTGGGTAGAGAGCATTGATTGTATATATTAGGTATAGAGGCTAGTCTACCCAGTGTGGATATTCAATGTGTATTCCGTAAAAAAAACAATAAAAATAAGCCCAAATAGTTTGCAGTGCGCAATACATGTGTTTTCACAGCAATATAAAATTGAGAGAGGGAATTATGACCTGTTTAACTCCTAACAGCTTGCTATAGGCTATAAAGAAAATACTAATGACAAGATTTTTGTTTCAATCAAAGCAAATATTTAAATTAAAATACAACCATTCATTTCATAATAGTTGTTTCCACTGGTTCAGTATCAGTACAGAGCACATCTTGAAAAGTCTGGAAACAAATCATAGTGGTGTAAGGATAACAGTTACTCGGTATGTGAATAACATTTATTTTCTTTATTGTTGGAAAAAGTGTTGCTGAGTGCTGATGTCTGTGCTGCTATTATTATTTTACTTGCATGTCATGTGGGCCCTATTCTTTTTCAAATAAATGCACAGCAACAGCATCAGCAGTTTTTGTTTATTGGAGGTGAGGCTAATCCTTCTGTTCAGAAATAAAACAGTCACAGACTCACAGTTAAGCAATAAAAAAACAGTTCTGTAAAAAAAAGGTGAAATGTTCATCCTTCTAGCAAATCTAGGTACATTTCAGACTTGAAAGCAGTGTCCTGCATGTCTTCTCTGAGGTGACATGCAAATTAACTAGATTCATATGATCAAATGATTCCTGTCCTCTTTAACACATTGACTGCCAGCCATTTTTTTTTGCTGTAGATAGCTTCTGCCAGGTTTTTTTTTGAGGATTCTAGGCTCATTTTACAAGAGCCGAGGTTTCTCTTCTGTTAGGACTTCGTGAACACCAATCATCTAAAAAGAACTAATAGAATGTGTGCTTTCTCTGTCTAAAAGAGTTAGTTTGTAGAGTTAGTAGTTATGTAAGCATTAGCAGTTGAATACAGCATGGTTTCAGCATCAGAAAAAATATTCAGAGATAAACGGCTTTTTGTGAAATTCGATAGAACAGTCACTTTAACCATTCATTTTTGGCATCAGTAAGACCTAAACAATAGTTTTGAACAGTAATTTCCTCCATAACAGCAGTAAACTTCCCTCTGCTCAACTCCTCCCTCCGTGGGCGTTCTTCTTGGCTGCAGCGCCGTGTCACAAGCACTTTCCTACCTGTGCAAATGCACTTTCTCATACTCTCGACCTCTCAAATAAATTTCTGAATAGAAATTAAATTACTCTAAATTATAGCGAAAAAGAAACAAAAAAGAATGGGTTGAAAATCCCATTCTAAAAGCCTTTTATGGCTGTTTCCAATTTGGTGTCGGACTAGGGGGCAGTCCCCGCTTGTCACCAGTCTCATTGCTTTGCTGCTGCTGTGCGGGTGTGAGCCTGTCTGTGCGGCCGCTCTTTGAGGAAGTCTGGTTGGACTCGCTCGCTTCTTGGAGTTTTGGTTGAGGGCTTTGATGAAGCTTTTGCGATTCTGGTCATATTTATGCTGCGTGTTTCAAAGTGTGTCCCACCCGCAATCCACTATGCAAATCTGCAATCCCGCACCGCCAGCAATCAGCGCGAAAACGAAAGCGCCTTCGCCAATCCACCTTCATGAGAATGGCTTCAGTCACACTGCTTTTTGCTTGCCTTCCTCTAGTCAGGAAAGCACTGTCACCACTTAGTGGGTCGGTGGAATGGGTTGTACACGTTGTACACGTCCAATACCTATATAAGAGATGTAAAAGGGTTAGATGCACATCCCACCGTCAAAAAAAAAAATCGATTTTTTTTTGACGACTCAACTCGTCGCTGGCAGTGAACAGCTGGATTGTGTTTGACGACTCAACTCGTTGTTGGCAATGAACGTGTTAAGAGTCAAATGCTTACCAGTATTATTAAAAATGAATAACATCTGGGGGAAGAGCAAAGCAGGTGTGACTGACAGACCCCTCCCACCCACCAGTTTTCAGTTATTTAGGGTTTTGCTCCCTGTTGATACTAAGAAGCGATTAATCTTTCATTCATATAATTTATTAGAGAAATATGCTTTGTTGAAAGTGTATAATGTATTTTCTACATGGATCTCCCATTTCAAGTGAATGCCTGTGACAGCCTGCTATTAAAAATCGATGGTTAAAAAAGTAACTAATACTCTGAGTAGTTTTTTAGGAGAGTACTTTTTACTTTTACTTAAGTATATTTTTAACACCAGTACTTTTACTTGTAATTGAGTAATATTTCAGTAAGGTAACAGTACTTCTACTTGAGTACAAACTTTCAGTACTTCTTCCACCACTGGTTGTGATTAAAGAAAAGCAAGAAAACAAAATAAGAGAACAAACAGTGATTGCTGGTTGGGTGTATACAAGCCTGAAAAGATCTGACCGAAAAGGAGTAGGCTGAAGCAAACGCTTATAGCCTACCCTTTTTACATTCATTTTTTTATTTTTATTTTTTATGTTTTTATGTTTATGTTTTTATTTTTATTTATTTTTTATTATTTTTTTCTTGATATATAATATTGATAATATTGATAGTAATGATAATGGCTGGGTTTCCCAAAAGCTTCTTTGCGCTAAGAAGCTAATTCAACCCTTCTTAAGGCCCCCTTAAGAAGCAAACGCGTTTCCCAATTGCTTCTTTACGAAGGCATGCGTTTCCCAAAAGCTTCTTAGCGCCAAGAAGCTTCTTTGACCCTTCTTAAGGCTCCCGTAAGAAGCCAACGAAGCCAACGCGTTTCCCGATTGCTTCTTAGCCTAAAATTATCTTCCAATTATCCTCCGTTAAGAAGGCTGCGTTTCCCAAAAGCTTCTTAGTGCTAAGATGAGCTTTCGTTAAGAAGGTTTTGTAAGAAGGGTCTGGAGCCTTCTTAACACCTTCTTAATGACAAAACACTGGCAGATCCAGCCGCGTCAGGCAAAAGGAGATACTTGTGTCCACTGTTCCTCTTGTGTTTTTCCCTTTTTCCTTTCTTTCATACCCTTTAGTGTTTAAAATTAGGGAACACTTGAAAATATCCCCTGTATGTATGGTTACTTGTGTTTTAAATGTTTTACCGTAGGCTATATTCCTCTAATCAGAATGGATTCCTTTTATAATGTTGTGGATTTATATAGCACCTTTCACAGAACCCAAGGTCGCTTAAATTCTGTAGTGTTTCTCTGTTTTGTTGTATGCTGTGTATATAAAGCAATTTGAACTGCAGTCCATGTCTGAAATAAATAATGTTTAATAAAGTTTAACATGACCATGATTAGGTGTTAACAGTGTTTCTCAACCATTGAGTCGTGGCCCACTGCTGTGCTCAGAGTGCCATCAAGTGAGCCGCTCCAGTTAAGATGCTTCTTAAGAGCCTTCTATTTTTTTTATTTTTCTCGACTGTTAAGAAGGCGTTTGGGAAACACTTCTTTGGAGCCTTCTTAACTCCTTAAGAAGCTTCTTAACTCTTAAGAAGCTTCTTTGTTGGGAAACTCAGCCAATAACAATAATAACTAGAATGTCTACATTTCCTAACGAAAATGTAATTGTGCTTGCTGTCCTCGCCATGCACCGCCTGGCTTGCAAGGTCCCTGCCCATGCAATTAGGGGGACTAATGCTGCCTTCCAGACACCTGGGACGTGGGTGTTTCCCAGTGGAAAAGTCCCAGTCCCCACCTTCAACACAATATTTCTCCTATAGGCTCAGAGTACATCCGTCCACACCTGTGCCAAGTTTGGTTAGCATCGGACAATCTTTGTGAAATAGGCCCCACCCACAGAAGATTGGAAGTGGATTATATTGCAACGGTGCGTTTTTTTTCAAAAACTTCCAAATCAGTGTTGTGCAGGACAGTCCCCACATGATGTGTGCTTTGGTTTGGTGAAGATTTGTCAAAATTTCAAGGAGGAATCGCAAAAAAACAGTTTTGGACAAAATGCAAAATGGCGGGAAATGTAGATATACGGAAATGGGCGTGGCCTAGATGAGTAGATGCGGAAGGACCCAAGGAATTCAGGGAAAAAAAAAGTTTGATGATAGACCCTACGGTTCAAAAGTTATGGACCAAAAGGTAAGGAGGGCTGTTATAGCGCCACCATCTGGTCAATTTGTGTAATATATTTCTCCTATAGGCTCAGAGTACATCCGTCCACACCTGTACCAAGTTTGGTTAGAATCGGACGATCTTTGTGAAATAGGCCCCACCCACAGAAGATTGGGAGTGGATTATATCGCAACGGTGCGTTTTTTTCAAAAACTTCCAAATCATTGTTGTGCATGCGCGGCGCCAGGGGGGGGCTAGGGGGGGCTTTAGCCCCTCCTGAAATTAGCCAAGCCCCCCCTAAGCCCCCCCTGGAAATTTCTTTGGAGAAAAACAAAAACTTAATTTATAACAACTAAACTAGGCTAATACGCAAATATTCTGAAGTTTATTCTAAAAATATAAATTAATTAAAACAAATAATCCACTTATCGATGTATTGTTGCTCTGTTCATATAGTAGAAGTGAGAATTCCCAGGTTCCTTGAACACAACATTTACACACCTGCGTGCGTGGCTGCATCTGATGACCGTCTGATCTGATGCTACACCCGCCCGCTGCACACAGACACACACAGCTAGACCCGCTGCACACAGACACACACAGCAGGCACTGAGCGGACTGCGTGTGGACTCGACTCGAGACAAATAAGAGAAGAAGATTGTTTTGATATTGACAACGACGACGAAGATATAGTAGTTGCATCAGTGAGTGGAACCTAACGATGAAACGTTTTTTAGTTCCTCTAAAACGACAGAGGATGGAGGACGACGGCGCCGCCGCTGCAGATGATGGTGGACATGTGGGGAACCGGGTGAGGTCTGGTGAGGAAGAGGAGCTCGAGGAACATGAGCACATGGCGCCGATGGCACTGGCAGATGGATCGGAAAGAGCGAGCAATGTGGTGAGTGCAAGCCAGGAGGCGAGGCCGTCTAGTGACGCCGAAAGTGATATTTCTATATCATTAGAACTAGAAGACTCCGAGGAGGAAGAGGAAGATGACATGGCGGCGGCAGCAGGCGGACCTGAACGAGAGAGGGACCCACCACCACTACTGTCTACACAAGCTAAAACCACCGCTGGCCCCGCGGATGTAAGCCAGAATCCAGGCGAGGGACCAAGGCGCCCTGAACTCAAGGTGTATCCCACGCGGTCATTTGGAAAACATTCTCAGCAAAGAGGTTTTTCTCGTTCTTGGTTTAAACAGTACAACTGGCTGGAGTACTCGGTGACAGCAGACGCAGCGTTCTGTTATGCATGTAGGCATTTCTGTAACTGTCCTGTGGAAAAAAGCTTCATAAATGCAGGTTTTAGAAATTGGAAAAAAGCTGCTAAATGTCTGGATCAACACAATGTGAGTATTCCCCATAAGCAAGCTATGGAAGCATGGGCAGAATATAAGATACAGGTGAAAAGTGGGTCAAGCATATTAACAAAGCTGAATGATGGCCATTCCAAGACTGTACAGGAAAACAGAGTGTACATGCGTGCTGTAATTGAGTCACTGCGGTTTACAGCTTGTCAAACAGTAGCTCAGAGAGGACACAGAGAAGATGAGCAGTGCACCAACCGTGGTAATTTTTTGGAACTTTTGACACTTTTGGGGAAGTTTGACAAAACTGTATCCAAAAAAATAGCAGATGGCCCTGGCAATGCAAAGTATGTGCACCATGATATTCAAAACGAGCTCGTAGATATTATGGCCAACATGATAAGGGGGAAAGTGAGCGACGAAGTGAAGTTGGCAGAACACTTTGCTTTGATGGTGGACGAGACAAAGGACATAAGCAAAAAAGAGCAGATCTCTGTAGTTGTGCGCTATCTAAACAATGATGAGATTCATGAAGAATTCCTTGCTTTTACAGCAGCAGATGGTTTAGATGCACAGTCATTGCTGGTGTCAGTTAAAGAGACATTAGCAAAGTGTAACATCGACAAAAATGCATGCATCGCCCAGTGCTATGACGGGGCATCTGTAATGTCTGGGATCAACAGCGGTGTCCAGGAAAGATTTAGGCAAGAAGTGCCACAAGCGATTTACATCCATTGCTATGCCCACAGGTTGAACTTGGTTCTTGTTGATTGTGTGCATAACGTGAAACCAATCGGAGGATGTTTTGCAACCGTGCAGCAGCTGTACAATTTTTTTTCTGGATCAGTCATTCATGACATGTTTGTGAAGAAGCAGAGGGAGCTCCAGCCTACCAAAAGGCTAGTGGAATTAAAAAGATTGTCTGACACAAGATGGAACTGCCAGCATTCTACATTGGTGGCAATAAAGAAAACTCTCCCTGCTATCTGTGCCACTCTCACTGATACATGCGACCAGTCAAACGCTCGTCGGGCGACAGACGCAAGGTCACTGATGGGCTTACTTGATGGAAAGTTTGTTCTGTATGTCACTATGCTTGAAGTGCTCTTCGGTATCACAAAAACACTCTCTGATCACCTACAGGCCAGTGATTTGGAGTTGGCATCTGCCAATGATCTGGTTGCTTCCGTATGTGATGATCTTAAGGCTAAACGCAATGCCGCCGCATGGAATCAAATCTGGGAAAGTGCCAAAGAACAGTGTGCATCGGTTGGCATTGAAATGTATCACGCACGGCCTGCACAGGTGAGAAAAACCACACAGCCTCGTCATCTGCAGGATTTTGTTGTGGACAGCAGAACAGGATCCAGACAGCATCTGGTAACACCAGACGACTATCGGGAACACTGTTATTATCAAGTGATCGATAGACTGAATAATGAAATAAACAGACGCTTTTCACCAGACTCATGTCACATTCTGAAAGGAGCAACTGCTCTCAACCCCAAGCACGAGTCATTTCTCGACAAAGGCAAGATTTTACCAATGGCTCACCATTATGGGGTAGCTGATGAAAACCTGTCTGCTGAACTTCACCAGGCAAAGCGTCTTCTTGAAAGAAAAAAACAGAGTGGGAATACCGTCAACACTACCTGTGACACACTTGTATTATTAAAGCCATACAAGGATGCTTTCCCCGACTTGTTCAAACTGGTGTGCATCTCTTTGACGTTACCTGTCACCTCAGCTGCATGTGAGCGGAGCTTTTCATGCCTACGCCGGCTAAAGACCTATCTGAGGAACAGGAGCGGGGACGCTAGAACCAGTAACCTGGCCCTGCTGGCTATTAGTTCCACAAGAACCAAAGCACTGGACATTGACAGTGTGATTGACCGCTTTGCTGTGAACCATGACAACAGACGGATCGTTCTGCTGTGACTGGTGAGTATACATGTTTTTGTTTGTTGATTTAAGTGACTAGTTGTTACCAGCAAATCACATAGCATAATAGCATAACAGTGTGTTATCTCTCCTCATGTCAATGACATCTCCCATTCTCTTCTCTTCTCCTGCCTCTCTTCACATGTCTCTCCAGATTGTTCAAACATAGAATACATAAGTCCATACAGAAGTCCATGACCCTGTGCTGTGCCCACCTAGCTGACCTGCCAGTGATCTTCTCTGCTGTCCTCTCTGCCTGTGTGAGCTGACCCGCCTGTGATGTCCTCAGTAAGTATAGATTTAAATGTCAAATGTTTGTAATTGTGTATTGAGATAATGGTTGTTATCTCTCCTCATGTCAATGACATCTCCCATTCTCTTCTCTTCTCCTGCCTCTCTTCACATGTCTCTCCAGATTGTTCAAACATAGAATACAGAAGTCCATACAGAAGTCCATGACCCTGTGCTGTGCCCACCTAGCTGACCTGCCAGTGATCTTCTCTGCTGTCCTCTCTGCCTGTGTGTGATGCCCTCATGCCCTCAGTAAGTATAGATTTCAATGTCACATATTTGTAATTATTTATTGAGACAATGGATGTTATCTCTCCTCATGTCAATGACATCTCCCATTCTCTTCTCTTCTCCTGCCTCTCTTCACATGTCTCTCCAGATTGTTCAAACATAGAATACAGAAGTCCATACAGAAGTCCATGACCCTGTGCTGTGCCCACCTAGCTGACCTGCCAGTGATCTTCTCTGCTGTCCTCTCTGCCTGTGTGTGATGCCCTCATGCCCTCAGTAAGTATAGATTTCAATGTCACATATTTGTAATTATTTATTGAGACAATGGATGTTATCTCTCCTCATGTCATTGACATCTCCCATTCTCTTCTCTTCTCTTCTCCTGCCTCTCTTCACATGTCTCTCCAGATTGTTCAAACATAGAATACAGAAGTCCATACAGAAGTCCATGACCCTGTGCTGTGCCCACCTAGCTGACCTGCCAGTGATCTTCTCTGCTGTCCTCTCTGCCTGTGTGTGATGCCCTCATGCCCTCAGTAAGTATAGATTTCAATGTCACATATTTGTAATTATTTATTGAGACAATGGATGTTATCTCTCCTCATGTCATTGACATCTCCCATTCTCTTCTCTTCTCTTCTCCTGCCTCTCTTCACATGTCTCTCCAGATTGTTCAAACATAGAATACAGAAGTCCATACAGAAGTCCATGACCCTGTGCTGTGCCCACCTAGCTGACCTGCCAGTGATCTTCTCTGCTGTCCTCTCTGCCTGTGTGTGATGCCCTCATGCCCTCAGTAAGTATAGATTTCAATGTCACATATTTGTAATTATTTATTGAGACAATGGATGTTATCTCTCCTCATGTCAATGACATCTCCCATTCTCTTCTCTTCTCTTCTCCTGCCTCTCTTCACATGTCTCTCCAGATTGTTCAAACATAGAATACAGAAGTCCATACAGAAGTCCATGACCCTGTGCTGTGCCCACCTAGCTGACCTGCCAGTGATCTTCTCTGCTGTCCTCTCTGCCTGTGTGTGATGCCCTCATGCCCTCAGTAAGTATAGATTTCAATGTCACATATTTGTAATTATTTATTGAGACAATGGATGTTATCTCTCCTCATGTCAATGACATCTCCCATTCTCTTCTCTTCTCCTGCCTCTCTTCACATGTCTCTCCAGATTGTTCAAACATAGAATACAGAAGTCCATACAGAAGTCCATGACCCTGTGCTGTGCCCACCTAGCTGACCTGCCAGTGATCTTCTCTGCTGTCCTCTCTGCCTGTGTGTGATGCCCTCATGCCCTCAGTAAGTATAGATTTCAATGTCACATATTTGTAATTATTTATTGAGACAATGGATGTTATCTCTCCTCATGTCATTGACATCTCCCATTCTCTTCTCTTCTCTTCTCCTGCCTCTCTTCACATGTCTCTCCAGATTGTTCAAACATAGAATACAGAAGTCCATACAGAAGTCCATGACCCTGTGCTGTGCCCACCTAGCTGACCTGCCAGTGATCTTCTCTGCTGTCCTCTCTGCCTGTGTGTGATGCCCTCATGCCCTCAGTAAGTATAGATTTCAATGTCACATATTTGTAATTATTTATTGAGACAATGGATGTTATCTCTCCTCATGTCATTGACATCTCCCATTCTCTTCTCTTCTCTTCTCCTGCCTCTCTTCACATGTCTCTCCAGATTGTTCAAACATAGAATACAGAAGTCCATACAGAAGTCCATGACCCTGTGCTGTGCCCACCTAGCTGACCTGCCAGTGATCTTCTCTGCTGTCCTCTCTGCCTGTGTGTGATGCCCTCATGCCCTCAGTAAGTATAGATTTCAATGTCACATATTTGTAATTATTTATTGAGACAATGGATGTTATCTCTCCTCATGTCAATGACATCTCCCATTCTCTTCTCTTCTCTTCTCCTGCCTCTCTTCACATGTCTCTCCAGATTGTTCAAACATAGAATACAGAAGTCCATACAGAAGTCCATGACCCTGTGCTGTGCCCACCTAGCTGACCTGCCAGTGATCTTCTCTGCTGTCCTCTCTGCCTGTGTGTGATGCCCTCATGCCCTCAGTAAGTATAGATTTCAATGTCACATATTTGTAATTATTTATTGAGACAATGGATGTTATCTCTCCTCATGTCATTGACATCTCCCATTCTCTTCTCTTCTCTTCTCCTGCCTCTCTTCACATGTCTCTCCAGATTGTTCAAACATAGAATACAGAAGTCCATACAGAAGTCCATGACCCTGTGCTGTGCCCACCTAGCTGACCTGCCAGTGATCTTCTCTGCTGTCCTCTCTGCCTGTGTGTGATGCCCTCATGCCCTCAGTAAGTATAGATTTCAATGTCACATATTTGTAATTATTTATTGAGACAATGGATGTTATCTCTCCTCATGTCAATGACATCTCCCATTCTCTTCTCTTCTCCTGCCTCTCTTCACATGTCTCTCCAGATTGTTCAAACATAGAATACAGAAGTCCATACAGAAGTCCATGACCCTGTGCTGTGCCCACCTAGCTGACCTGCCAGTGATCTTCTCTGCTGTCCTCTCTGCCTGTGTGTGATGCCCTCATGCCCTCAGTAAGTATAGATTTCAATGTCACATATTTGTAATTATTTATTGAGACAATGGATGTTATCTCTCCTCATGTCATTGACATCTCCCATTCTCTTCTCTTCTCTTCTCCTGCCTCTCTTCACATGTCTCTCCAGATTGTTCAAACATAGAATACAGAAGTCCATACAGAAGTCCATGACCCTGTGCTGTGCCCACCTAGCTGACCTGCCAGTGATCTTCTCTGCTGTCCTCTCTGCCTGTGTGTGATGCCCTCATGCCCTCAGTAAGTATAGATTTCAATGTCACATATTTGTAATTATTTATTGAGACAATGGATGTTATCTCTCCTCATGTCAATGACATCTCCCATTCTCTTCTCTTCTCTTCTCCTGCCTCTCTTCACATGTCTCTCCAGATTGTTCAAACATAGAATACAGAAGTCCATACAGAAGTCCATGACCCTGTGCTGTGCCCACCTAGCTGACCTGCCAGTGATCTTCTCTGCTGTCCTCTCTGCCTGTGTGTGATGCCCTCATGCCCTCAGTAAGTATAGATTTCAATGTCACATATTTGTAATTATTTATTGAGACAATGGATGTTATCTCTCCTCATGTCATTGACATCTCCCATTCTCTTCTCTTCTCTTCTCTTCTCCTGCCTCTCTTCACATGTCTCTCCAGATTGTTCAAACATAGAATACAGAAGTCCATACAGAAGTCCATGACCCTGTGCTGTGCCCACCTAGCTGACCTGCCAGTGATCTTCTCTGCTGTCCTCTCTGCCTGTGTGTGATGCCCTCATGCCCTCAGTAAGTATAGATTTCAATGTCACATATTTGTAATTATTTATTGAGACAATGGATGTTATCTCTCCTCATGTCAATGACATCTCCCATTCTCTTCTCTTCTCTTCTCCTGCCTCTCTTCACATGTCTCTCCAGATTGTTCAAACATAGAATACAGAAGTCCATACAGAAGTCCATGACCCTGTGCTGTGCCCACCTAGCTGACCTGCCAGTGATCTTCTCTGCTGTCCTCTCTGCCTGTGTGTGATGCCCTCATGCCCTCAGTAAGTATAGATTTCAATGTCACATATTTGTAATTATTTATTGAGACAATGGATGTTATCTCTCCTCATGTCATTGACATCTCCCATTCTCTTCTCTTCTCTTCTCCTGCCTCTCTTCACATGTCTCTCCAGATTGTTCAAACATAGAATACAGAAGTCCATACAGAAGTCCATGACCCTGTGCTGTGCCCACCTAGCTGACCTGCCAGTGATCTTCTCTGCTGTCCTCTCTGCCTGTGTGTGATGCCCTCATGCCCTCAGTAAGTATAGATTTCAATGTCACATATTTGTAATTATTTATTGAGACAATGGATGTTATCTCTCCTCATGTCAATGACATCTCCCATTCTCTTCTCTTCTCTTCTCCTGCCTCTCTTCACATGTCTCTCCAGATTGTTCAAACATAGAATACAGAAGTCCATACAGAAGTCCATGACCCTGTGCTGTGCCCACCTAGCTGACCTGCCAGTGATCTTCTCTGCTGTCCTCTCTGCCTGTGTGTGATGCCCTCATGCCCTCAGTAAGTATAGATTTCAATGTCACATATTTGTAATTATTTATTGAGACAATGGATGTTATCTCTCCTCATGTCAATGACATCTCCCATTCTCTTCTCTTCTCCTGCCTCTCTTCACATGTCTCTCCAGATTGTTCAAACATAGAATACAGAAGTCCATACAGAAGTCCATGACCCTGTGCTGTGCCCAACTAGCTGACCTGCCAGTGATCTTCTCTGCTGTCCTCTCTGCCTGTGTGTGATGCCCTCATGCCCTCAGTAAGTATAGATTTCAATGTCACATATTTGTAATTATTTATTGAGACAATGGATGTTATCTCTCCTCATGTCAATGACATCTCCCATTCTCTTCTCTTCTCCTGCCTCTCTTCACATGTCTCTCCAGATTGTTCAAACATAGAATACAGAAGTCCATACAGAAGTCCATGACCCTGTGCTGTGCCCAACTAGCTGACCTGCCAGTGATCTTCTCTGCTGTCCTCTCTGCCTGTGTGTGATGCCCTCATGCCCTCAGTAAGTATAGATTTCAATGTCACATATTTGTAATTATTTATTGAGACAATGGATGTTATCTCTCCTCATGTCAATGACATCTCCCATTCTCTTCTCTTCTCCTGCCTCTCTTCACATGTCTCTCCAGATTGTTCAAACATAGAATACAGAAGTCCATACAGAAGTCCATGACCCTGTGCTGTGCCCAACTAGCTGACCTGCCAGTGATCTTCTCTGCTGTCCTCTCTGCCTGTGTGTGATGCCCTCATGCCCTCAGTAAGTATAGATTTCAATGTCAAATATTTGTAATTATTTATTGAGACAATGGATGTTATCTCTCCTCATGTCAATGACATCTCCCATTCTCTTCTCTTCTCTTCTCCTGCCTCTCTTCACATGTCTCTCCAGATTGTTCAAACAGAATACAGCAGTCCATCCATGACCCATCCATGTAATGCACTTTTTCTTGAAATAATTAAAGACAATATACTTATAATATTTTTCTTGCCATATTGTCTTCTTCTATAACTGACTGGTCATTTTAAGTACCTCAGGTAGAACAGTTAGAATTCTCATTCAGGTGTGTGTGTGTGTGTGTGTCCTTTAGTTCTGTGGCTGTTGCCATGTGTGGTCCTGAAGACTCAGTGCCATGCTTGGCCAGTGCTAATAGGCATAGGCCTTCACCTCATTAAAGCATGCTATGTCACGCTGATTCTTCCTATAGTATTTCGGGAAAAAGTTAGCCCCTGCTGTAAATATTTAAGCCCCCCCTTAGCCCCCCCAGCCACAATTCCTGGAGCCGCCACTGTTGTTGTGCAGGACAGTCCCCACATGATGTGTGCGTTGGTTTGGTGAAGATTGGACAAAGTTTCAAGGAGAAATGGCAAAAAAACGGTTTTGGACAAAATGCAAAATGGCGGAAAATCTAGTCAGACGCAAATGGGCGTGGCATAGTTGAGTAGATGCGGGAGGACCCAAGGAATCCAGGGAAAAAATAATTTTGATGATAAACCCTACGGTTCAAAAGTTATGGACCAAAAGGTAAGGAGGGCTGTTATAGCGCCACCATCTGGTCAATTGGTGCAATTTTTTCGGGGATAGTAAAAGACCCCTCAGTGCACCTCCCTACCAAGTTTCGTAGCTCTAGCTCTTATGGTTTCTGAATTACACCTAATTTACTGCAAGATTTTGCAAGATTTTTCCAAACCCCATGCAAGTCAATGGGGAAAAAAATGGCGCTTAATGGCGAATTGCGGCCAAACCGCTTTCACAAACCCTTAACAAAGTCATAGCATACATGTCCTCAATGAGGCGGTCATTTTGAGGTCTGGCATGTCTATGTGGCGCAAAAATTGAGGGAGTTATTACGCGGCTAACTTTTTGGCGGATGGAATAATAATAATAATATTAAGTATGTGGGATTTCAAGATTGTGCCTTGCTTGTCAGCAAGCACAATAATTATTGCTTTTATCTCGGAAACGGAAGGTGCAATCGTGATTCTGGCCACCACTAGCGTACTTTTTCACCCCGATTCCAACGCCGCCATCATTGAGTCTCTACGAGTTACGGTTGCGGAGATACGTTGCTGTAGCGCCCCCCATAGGCAAACAATAGCGCCCCCTACACGCCAAATGACACTATCTCTTCTGAAATCAACTCAGAAGTGTCAAGTGTCATACAAGAAGGAAGGCTGGCCATAATGAGAATGAATCTGCACTTCCTGCCGCCCTTCAAAATAAAACCATTTAGAAGGGACAGGCACTGAATGCTGCTATAGCGCCCCCTAAAGGCTAAATGACAAAATACTTCTGATATAGGCTCAGAGTACATCCCTCCACACCTGTACCAAGTTTGGTTAGCATCGGACGATTTTTGTGAAATAGGCCCCACCCACAGAAGATTGGAAGTGGATTATATCGCAATGGTGTGTTATTTTTTTTAACTTCCAAATCAGTGTTGTGCAGGAGACTCCCAACATGATGTGTGCGTTGGTTTGGTGAAGATTGGACAAAATTTCAAGGGGAAATGGCAAAAAAACGGTTTTGGACAAAATGCAAAATGGCGGAAAATCTAGATATACGGAAATGGGCGTGGCCTAGATGAGTAGATGCGGGAGGACCCAAGGAATCCAGGGAAAAAAGAATTTTGATGATAAACCCTACGGTTCAAAAGTTATCGAGCAAAAGGTAAGGAGGGCTGTTATAGCGCCACCATATGGTCAATTGGTGCAATTTTTTCGGGGATAGTAAAAGACCCCTCAGTGCACCTCCCCATCAAGTTTCGTAGCTCTAGCTCTTATGGTTTCTGAATTACACCTAATTTACTGCAAGATTTTGCAAGATTTTTCCAAACCCCATGCAAGTCAATGGGGAAAAAAATGGCGCTTAATGGCGAATTGCGGCCAAACCGCTTTCACAAACCCTTAACAAAGTCATAGCATACATGTCCTCAATGAGGCGGTCATTTTGAGGTCTGGCATGTCTATGTGGCGCAAAAATTGAGGGAGTTATTACGCGGCTAACTTTTTGGCGGATGGAATAATAATAATAATACTAGATGGTCTACATTTCCTACCGAAAATGTAATTGTGCTTGCAGTCCTCGCCATGCACCGCCTGCCTTGCAAGGTCCCTGCCCATGCAGCTAGGGGGACTAAGTAGTTATGGGCGGGCCTTTGTGAGTGGAAGCGGGATAAATTATATCGGGTTTCATTTTTAAAAGTAACCCCCTGAACCCTGTGAACAGATTATAAAACTCACATTTGAACTGGGTTTCTCTTGATTGCTAGTAGGAGTGGGATGATATATTGATATACATGGATATATCGATACATCATCAACATCATATCGTGTATTTGTCCTGACTCAGGCCCGACACAAAACCCCCAAATGAGCAGACATGGCAACAGGACAGGATTCCCGGTTCTTTACTGAGAGATAGCATTTACAAGGGGATTCAATGGCAAATTAAGAGAGAGCTTGTAGAGGCTTGAGTCTTGCAGAGGAGCGAGGCTGTGATGCTTTGAAACTGGTGGAGCCTGGGCCGGTGGAGGTCAGGAGTTTGGACTTAACGTCCCCAGATCGAGATGATGGCTTGTGAGCTGGAGGTGGATGGATGGAGTCTATGAGTGTGACAGGAGCATCTATGAAAGGAGAGCAGAGCAGTTTTCACCTGTCCACATGCAGCAGCATGACCGAAGCGTCAGATTAGCTCGCGAATAGCGGCCAAACCGCTTGACAAAACCCTTTGCCAAGTCAGAGCATGTCCTCAATGAGCCGCTCATTTTGAGGTATGGCATGTCTATGTCGTGTGAAAGATGTGGGAGTTATTACGCGCCGAACTTTGTGGCAGATATATTCCGGGCCTTGCCCCCCTTAATTTTCCACCCCGAGTCCTACGCCGCCATCCGTGAGTGTTGCCCCCCTTAATTTTCCACCCCGATTCCAACGCCGCCATTCGTGTGTCTCTACGAGTTACGGTTGCGGAGATACGTTGCTGTAGCGCCCCCCATAGGCAAACAATAGCGCCCCCTACACGCCAAATGACACTATCTCTTCTGAAATCAACTCAGAAGTGTCAAGTGTCATACAAGAAGGAAGGCTGGCCATAATGAGAATGAATCCGCACTTCCTGCCGCCCTTCAAAATAAAACAATTTCGAAGGGACAGGCACTGAATGCTGCTATAGCGCCCCCTAAAGGCTAAATGACAAAATACTTCTGATATAGGCTCAGAGTACATCCCTCCACACCTGTACCAAGTTTGGTTAGCATCGGACGATCTTTGTGAAATAGGCCCCACCCACAGAAAGTTGGAAGTCGATTATATGGCAACGGTGCGTTTTTTTCAAAAACTTCCAAATCAGTGTTGTGCAGGACAGTCCCCACATGATGTGTGCGTTGGTTTGGTGAAGATTGGACAAAATTTCAAGGAGAAATGGCAAAAAAACGGTTTTGGACAAAATGCAAAATGGCGGAAAATCTCGTCAGACGCAAATGGGCGTGGCCTAGTTGAGTAGATGCGGGAGGACCCAAGGAATCCAGGGAAAAAAGAATTTTGATGATAAACCCTACGGTTCAAAAGTTATCGAGCAAAAGGTAAGGAGGGCTGTTATAGCGCCACCATATGGTCAATTGGTGCAATTTTTTCGGGGATAGTAAAAGACCCCTCAGTGCACCTCCCCATCAAGTTTCGTAGCTCTAGCTCTTATGGTTTCTGAATTACACCTAATTTACTGCAAGATTTTGCAAGATTTTTCCAAACCCCATGCAAGTCAATGGGGGAAAAAATGGCGCTTAATGGCGAATTGCGGCCAAACCGCTTTCACAAACCCTTAACAAAGTCATAGCATACATGTCCTCAATGAGGCGGTCATTTTGAGGTCTGGCATGTCTATGTGGCGCAAAAATTGAGGGAGTTATTACGCGGCTAACTTTTTGGCGGATGGAATAATAATAATAAGTATGTGGGATTTCAAGATTGTGCCTTGCTTGTCAGCAAGCACAATAATAAGTATGTGGGATTTCAAGATTGTGCCTTGCTTGTCAGCAAGCACAATAATTATTGCTTTTATCTCGGAAACGGAAGGTGCAATCGTGATTCTGCCCACCACTAGCGTACTTTTTCACCCCGATTCCAACGCCGCCATCATTGAGTCTCTACGAGTTACGGTTGCGGAGATACGTTGCTGTAGCGCCCCCCATAGGCAAACAATAGCGCCCCCTACACGCCAAATGACACTATCTCTTCTGAAATCAACTCAGAAGTGTCAAGTGTCATACAAGAAGGAAGGCTGGCCATAATGACCAGATAAAACAAATAAAACAATTGAGAAGGGACAGGCACTGAATGCTGCTATAGCGCCCCCTAAAGGCTAAATGACGAAATACTTCTGATATAGGCTCAGAGTACATCCCTCCACACCTGTACTACGTTTGGTTAGCATCGGATGATTTTTGTGAAATAGGCCCCACCCACAGAAAGTTGGAAGTGGATTATATCGCAACGGTGTGTTTTTTTTTTAACTTCCAAATCAGTGTTGTGCAGGACAGTCCCCACATGATGTGTGCGTTGGTTTGGTGAAGATTGGACAAAATTTCAAGGAGAAATGGCAAAAAAACGGTTTTGGACAAAATGCAAAATGGCCGAAAATCTAGTCAGACGCAAATGGGCGTGGCCTAGTTGAGTAGATGCGGGAGGACCCAAGGAATCCAGGGAAAAAAGAATTTTGATGATAAACCCTACGGTTCAAAAGTTATCGAGCAAAAGGTAAGGAGGGCTGTTATAGCGCCACCATATGGTCAATTGGTGCAATTTTTTCGGGGATAGTAAAAGACCCCTCAGTGCACCTCCCCATCAAGTTTCGTAGCTCTAGCTCTTATGGTTTCTGAATTACACCTAATTTACTGCAAGATTTTGCAAGATTTTTCCAAACCCCATGCAAGTCAATGGGGAAAAAAATGGCGCTTAATGGCGAATTGCGGCCAAACCGCTTTCACAAACCCTTAACAAAGTCATAGCATACATGTCCTCAATGAGGCGGTCATTTTGAGGTCTGGCATGTCTAGGTGGCGCAAAAATTGAGGGAGTTATTACGCGGCTAACTTTTTGGCAGATAGAATAATAATAAGTATGTGGGATTTCAAGATTGTGCCTTGCTTGTCAGCAAGCACAATAATTATTGCTTTTATCTCGGAAACGGAAGGTGCAATCGTGATTCTGCCCACCACTAGCGTACTTTTTCACCCCGATTCCAACGCCGCCATCATTGAGTCTCTACGAGTTACGGTTGCGGAGATACGTTGCTGTAGCGCCCCCCATAGGCAAACAATAGCGCCCCCTACACGCCAAATGACACTATCTCTTCTGAAATCAACTCAGAAGTGTCAAGTGTCATACAAGAAGGAAGGCTGGCCATAATGACAATGAATCCGCACTTCCTGCCGCCCTTCAAAATAAAACAATTGAGAAGGGACAGGCACTGAATGCTGCTATAGCGCCCCCTAAAGGCTAAATGACAAAATACTTCTGATATAGGCTCAGAGTACATCCCTCCACACCTGTACTACGTTTGGTTAGCATCGGATGATTTTTGTGAAATAGGCCCCACCCACAGAAAGTTGGAAGTGGATTATATCGCAACGGTGTGTTTTTTTTTTAACTTCCAAATCAGTGTTGTGCAGGACAGTCCCCACATGATGTGTGCGTTGGTTTGGTGAAGATTGGACAAAATTTCAAGGAGAAATGGCAAAAAAACGGTTTTGGACAAAATGCAAAATGGCCGAAAATCTAGTCAGACGCAAATGGGCGTGGCCTAGTTGAGTAGATGCGGGAGGACCCAAGGAATCCAGGGAAAAAAGAATTTTGATGATAAACCCTACGGTTCAAAAGTTATCGAGCAAAAGGTAAGGAGGGCTGTTATAGCGCCACCATATGGTCAATTGGTGCAATTTTTTCGGGGATAGTAAAAGACCCCTCAGTGCACCTCCCCATCAAGTTTCGTAGCTCTAGCTCTTATGGTTTCTGAATTACACCTAATTTACTGCAAGATTTTGCAAGATTTTTCCAAACCCCATGCAAGTCAATGGGGAAAAAAATGGCGCTTAATGGCGAATTGCGGCCAAACCGCTTTCACAAACCCTTAACAAAGTCATAGCATACATGTCCTCAATGAGGCGGTCATTTTGAGGTCTGGCATGTCTATGTGGCGCAAAAATTGAGGGAGTTATTACGCGGCTAACTTTTTGGCAGATAGAATAATAATAAGTATGTGGGATTTCAAGATTGTGCCTTGCTTGTCAGCAAGCACAATAATTATTGCTTTTATCTCGGAAACGGAAGGTGCAATCGTGATTCTGGCCACCACTAGCGTACTTTTTCACCCCGATTCCAACGCCGCCATCATTGAGTCTCTACGAGTTACGGTTGCGGAGATACGTTGCTGTAGCGCCCCCCATAGGCAAACAATAGCGCCCCCTACACGCCAAATGACACTATCTCTTCTGAAATCAACTCAGAAGTGTCAAGTGTCATACAAGAAGGAAGGCTGGCCATAATGAGAATGAATCTGCACTTCCTGCCGCCCTTCAAAATAAAACCATTTAGAAGGGACAGGCACTGAATGCTGCTATAGCGCCCCCTAAAGGCTAAATGACAAAATACTTCTGATATAGGCTCAGAGTACATCCCTCCACACCTGTACCAAGTTTGGTTAGCATCGGACGATTTTTGTGAAATAGGCCCCACCCACAGAAGATTGGAAGTGGATTATATCGCAATGGTGTGTTTTTTTTTTTGAACTTCCAAATCAGTGTTGTGCAGGACACTCCCAACATGATGTGTGCGTTGGTTTGGTGAAGATTGGACAAAATTTCAAGGGGAAATGGCAAAAAAAACGGTTTTGGACAAAATGCAAAATGGCGGAAAATCTAGATATACGGAAATGGGCGTGGCCTAGATGAGTAGATGCGGGAGGACCCAAGGAATCCAGGGAAAAAAGAATTTTGATGATAAACCCTACGGTTCAAAAGTTATCGAGCAAAAGGTAAGGAGGGCTGTTATAGCGCCACCATATGGTCAATTGGTGCAATTTTTTCGGGGATAGTAAAAGACCCCTCAGTGCACCTCCCCATCAAGTTTCGTAGCTCTAGCTCTTATGGTTTCTGAATTACACCTAATTTACTGCAAGATTTTGCAAGATTTTTCCAAACCCCATGCAAGTCAATGGGGAAAAAAATGGCGCTTAATGGCGAATTGCGGCCAAACCGCTTTCACAAACCCTTAACAAAGTCATAGCATACATGTCCTCAATGAGGCGGTCATTTTGAGGTCTGGCATGTCTATGTGGCGCAAAAATTGAGGGAGTTATTACGCGGCTAACTTTTTGGCGGATGGAATAATAATAATAATATTAAGTATGTGGGATTTCAAGATTGTGCCTTGCTTGTCAGCAAGCACAATAATTATTGCTTTTATCTCGGAAACGGAAGGTGCAATCGTGATTCTGGCCACCACTAGCGTACTTTTTCACCCCGATTCCAACGCCGCCATCATTGAGTCTCTACGAGTTACGGTTGCGGAGATACGTTGCTGTAGCGCCCCCCATAGGCAAACAATAGCACCCCCTACACGCCAAATGACACTATCTCTTCTGAAATCAACTCAGAAGTGTCAAGTGTCATACAAGAAGGAAGGCTGGCCATAATGAGAATGAATCTGCACTTCCTGCCGCCCTTCAAAATAAAACCATTTAGAAGGGACAGGCACTGAATGCTGCTATAGCGCCCCCTAAAGGCTAAATGACAAAATACTTCTGATATAGGCTCAGAGTACATCCCTCCACACCTGTACCAAGTTTGGTTAGCATCGGACGATTTTTGTGAAATAGGCCCCACCCACAGAAGATTGGAAGTGGATTATATCGCAATGGTGTGTTTTTTTTTTTGAACTTCCAAATCAGTGTTGTGCAGGACACTCCCAACATGATGTGTGCGTTGGTTTGGTGAAGATTGGACAAAATTTCAAGGGGAAATGGCAAAAAAAACGGTTTTGGACAAAATGCAAAATGGCGGAAAATCTAGATATACGGAAATGGGCGTGGCCTAGATGAGTAGATGCGGGAGGACCCAAGGAATCCAGGGAAAAAAGAATTTTGATGATAAACCCTACGGTTCAAAAGTTATCGAGCAAAAGGTAAGGAGGGCTGTTATAGCGCCACCATATGGTCAATTGGTGCAATTTTTTCGGGGATAGTAAAAGACCCCTCAGTGCACCTCCCCATCAAGTTTCGTAGCTCTAGCTCTTATGGTTTCTGAATTACACCTAATTTACTGCAAGATTTTGCAAGATTTTTCCAAACCCCATGCAAGTCAATGGGGAAAAAAATGGCGCTTAATGGCGAATTGCGGCCAAACCGCTTTCACAAACCCTTAACAAAGTCATAGCATACATGTCCTCAATGAGGCGGTCATTTTGAGGTCTGGCATGTCTATGTGGCGCAAAAATTGAGGGAGTTATTACGCGGCTAACTTTTTGGCGGATGGAATAATAATAATAAGTATGTGGGATTTCAAGATTGTGCCTTGCTTGTCAGCAAGCACAATAATAAGTATGTGGGATTTCAAGATTGTGCCTTGCTTGTCAGCAAGCACAATAATTATTGCTTTTATCTCGGAAACGGAAGGTGCAATCGTGATTCTGCCCACCACTAGCGTACTTTTTCACCCCGATTCCAACGCCGCCATCATTGAGTCTCTACGAGTTACGGTTGCGGAGATACGTTGCTGTAGCGCCCCCCATAGGCAAACAATAGCGCCCCCTACACGCCAAATGACACTATCTCTTCTGAAATCAACTCAGAAGTGTCAAGTGTCATACAAGAAGGAAGGCTGGCCATAATGACCAGATAAAACAAATAAAACAATTGAGAAGGGACAGGCACTGAATGCTGCTATAGCGCCCCCTAAAGGCTAAATGACGAAATACTTCTGATATAGGCTCAGAGTACATCCCTCCACACCTGTACTACGTTTGGTTAGCATCGGATGATTTTTGTGAAATAGGCCCCACCCACAGAAAGTTGGAAGTGGATTATATCGCAACGGTGTGTTTTTTTTTTTACTTCCAAATCAGTGTTGTGCAGGACAGTCCCCACATGATGTGTGCGTTGGTTTGGTGAAGATTGGACAAAATTTCAAGGAGAAATGGCAAAAAAACGGTTTTGGACAAAATGCAAAATGGCCGAAAATCTAGTCAGACGCAAATGGGCGTGGCCTAGTTGAGTAGATGCGGGAGGACCCAAGGAATCCAGGGAAAAAAGAATTTTGATGATAAACCCTACGGTTCAAAAGTTATCGAGCAAAAGGTAAGGAGGGCTGTTATAGCGCCACCATATGGTCAATTGGTGCAATTTTTTCGGGGATAGTAAAAGACCCCTCAGTGCACCTCCCCATCAAGTTTCGTAGCTCTAGCTCTTATGGTTTCTGAATTACACCTAATTTACTGCAAGATTTTGCAAGATTTTTCCAAACCCCATGCAAGTCAATGGGGAAAAAAATGGCGCTTAATGGCGAATTGCGGCCAAACCGCTTTCACAAACCCTTAACAAAGTCATAGCATACATGTCCTCAATGAGGCGGTCATTTTGAGGTCTGGCATGTCTATGTGGCGCAAAAATTGAGGGAGTTATTACGCGGCTAACTTTTTGGCAGATAGAATAATAATAAGTATGTGGGATTTCAAGATTGTGCCTTGCTTGTCAGCAAGCACAATAATTATTGCTTTTATCTCGGAAACGGAAGGTGCAATCGTGATTCTGGCCACCACTAGCGTACTTTTTCACCCCGATTCCAACGCCGCCATCATTGAGTCTCTACGAGTTACGGTTGCGGAGATACGTTGCTGTAGCGCCCCCCATAGGCAAACAATAGCGCCCCCTACACGCCAAATGACACTATCTCTTCTGAAATCAACTCAGAAGTGTCAAGTGTCATACAAGAAGGAAGGCTGGCCATAATGAGAATGAATCTGCACTTCCTGCCGCCCTTCAAAATAAAACCATTTAGAAGGGACAGGCACTGAATGCTGCTATAGCGCCCCCTAAAGGCTAAATGACAAAATACTTCTGATATAGGCTCAGAGTACATCCCTCCACACCTGTACCAAGTTTGGTTAGCATCGGACGATTTTTGTGAAATAGGCCCCACCCACAGAAGATTGGAAGTGGATTATATCGCAATGGTGTGTTTTTTTTTTTGAACTTCCAAATCAGTGTTGTGCAGGACACTCCCAACATGATGTGTGCGTTGGTTTGGTGAAGATTGGACAAAATTTCAAGGGGAAATGGCAAAAAAAACGGTTTTGGACAAAATGCAAAATGGCGGAAAATCTAGATATACGGAAATGGGCGTGGCCTAGATGAGTAGATGCGGGAGGACCCAAGGAATCCAGGGAAAAAAGAATTTTGATGATAAACCCTACGGTTCAAAAGTTATCGAGCAAAAGGTAAGGAGGGCTGTTATAGCGCCACCATATGGTCAATTGGTGCAATTTTTTCGGGGATAGTAAAAGACCCCTCAGTGCACCTCCCCATCAAGTTTCGTAGCTCTAGCTCTTATGGTTTCTGAATTACACCTAATTTACTGCAAGATTTTGCAAGATTTTTCCAAACCCCATGCAAGTCAATGGGGAAAAAAATGGCGCTTAATGGCGAATTGCGGCCAAACCGCTTTCACAAACCCTTAACAAAGTCATAGCATACATGTCCTCAATGAGGCGGTCATTTTGAGGTCTGGCATGTCTATGTGGCGCAAAAATTGAGGGAGTTATTACGCGGCTAACTTTTTGGCGGATGGAATAATAATAATAATATTAAGTATGTGGGATTTCAAGATTGTGCCTTGCTTGTCAGCAAGCACAATAATTATTGCTTTTATCTCGGAAACGGAAGGTGCAATCGTGATTCTGGCCACCACTAGCGTACTTTTTCACCCCGATTCCAACGCCGCCATCATTGAGTCTCTACGAGTTACGGTTGCGGAGATACGTTGCTGTAGCGCCCCCCATAGGCAAACAATAGCACCCCCTACACGCCAAATGACACTATCTCTTCTGAAATCAACTCAGAAGTGTCAAGTGTCATACAAGAAGGAAGGCTGGCCATAATGAGAATGAATCTGCACTTCCTGCCGCCCTTCAAAATAAAACCATTTAGAAGGGACAGGCACTGAATGCTGCTATAGCGCCCCCTAAAGGGTAAATGACAAAATACTTCTGATATAGGCTCAGAGTACATCCCTCCACACCTGTACCAAGTTTGGTTAGCATCGGACGATTTTTGTGAAATAGGCCCCACCCACAGAAGATTGGAAGTGGATTATATCGCAATGGTGTGTTTTTTTTTTGAACTTCCAAATCAGTGTTGTGCAGGACACTCCCAACATGATGTGTGCGTTGGTTTGGTGAAGATTGGACAAAATTTCAAGGGGAAATGGCAAAAAAAACGGTTTTGGACAAAATGCAAAATGGCGGAAAATCTAGATATACGGAAATGGGCGTGGCCTAGATGAGTAGATGCGGGAGGACCCAAGGAATCCAGGGAAAAAAGAATTTTGATGATAAACCCTACGGTTCAAAAGTTATCGAGCAAAAGGTAAGGAGGGCTGTTATAGCGCCACCATATGGTCAATTGGTGCAATTTTTTCGGGGATAGTAAAAGACCCCTCAGTGCACCTCCCCATCAAGTTTCGTAGCTCTAGCTCTTATGGTTTCTGAATTACACCTAATTTACTGCAAGATTTTGCAAGATTTTTCCAAACCCCATGCAAGTCAATGGGGAAAAAAATGGCGCTTAATGGCGAATTGCGGCCAAACCGCTTTCACAAACCCTTAACAAAGTCATAGCATACATGTCCTCAATGAGGCGGTCATTTTGAGGTCTGGCATGTCTATGTGGCGCAAAAATTGAGGGAGTTATTACGCGGCTAACTTTTTGGCGGATGGAATAATAATAATAAGTATGTGGGATTTCAAGATTGTGCCTTGCTTGTCAGCAAGCACAATAATAAGTATGTGGGATTTCAAGATTGTGCCTTGCTTGTCAGCAAGCACAATAATTATTGCTTTTATCTCGGAAACGGAAGGTGCAATCGTGATTCTGCCCACCACTAGCGTACTTTTTCACCCCGATTCCAACGCTGCCATCATTGAGTCTCTACGAGTTACGGTTGCGGAGATACGTTGCTGTAGCGCCCCCCATAGGCAAACAATAGCGCCCCCTACACGCCAAATGACACTATCTCTTCTGAAATCAACTCAGAAGTGTCAAGTGTCATACAAGAAGGAAGGCTGGCCATAATGACCAGATAAAACAAATAAAACAATTGAGAAGGGACAGGCACTGAATGCTGCTATAGCGCCCCCTAAAGGCTAAATGACGAAATACTTCTGATATAGGCTCAGAGTACATCCCTCCACACCTGTACTACGTTTGGTTAGCATCGGATGATTTTTGTGAAATAGGCCCCACCCACAGAAAGTTGGAAGTGGATTATATCGCAACGGTGTGTTTTTTTTTTAACTTCCAAATCAGTGTTGTGCAGGACAGTCCCCACATGATGTGTGCGTTGGTTTGGTGAAGATTGGACAAAATTTCAAGGAGAAATGGCAAAAAAACGGTTTTGGACAAAATGCAAAATGGCCGAAAATCTAGTCAGACGCAAATGGGCGTGGCCTAGTTGAGTAGATGCGGGAGGACCCAAGGAATCCAGGGAAAAAAGAATTTTGATGATAAACCCTACGGTTCAAAAGTTATCGAGCAAAAGGTAAGGAGGGCTGTTATAGCGCCACCATATGGTCAATTGGTGCAATTTTTTCGGGGATAGTAAAAGACCCCTCAGTGCACCTCCCCATCAAGTTTCGTAGCTCTAGCTCTTATGGTTTCTGAATTACACCTAATTTACTGCAAGATTTTGCAAGATTTTTCCAAACCCCATGCAAGTCAATGGGGAAAAAAATGGCGCTTAATGGCGAATTGCGGCCAAACCGCTTTCACAAACCCTTAACAAAGTCATAGCATACATGTCCTCAATGAGGCGGTCATTTTGAGGTCTGGCATGTCTATGTGGCGCAAAAATTGAGGGAGTTATTACGCGGCTAACTTTTTGGCAGATAGAATAATAATAAGTATGTGGGATTTCAAGATTGTGCCTTGCTTGTCAGCAAGCACAATAATTATTGCTTTTATCTCGGAAACGGAAGGTGCAATCGTGATTCTGGCCACCACTAGCGTACTTTTTCACCCCGATTCCAACGCCGCCATCATTGAGTCTCTACGAGTTACGGTTGCGGAGATACGTTGCTGTAGCGCCCCCCATAGGCAAACAATAGCGCCCCCTACACGCCAAATGACACTATCTCTTCTGAAATCAACTCAGAAGTGTCAAGTGTCATACAAGAAGGAAGGCTGGCCATAATGAGAATGAATCTGCACTTCCTGCCGCCCTTCAAAATAAAACCATTTAGAAGGGACAGGCACTGAATGCTGCTATAGCGCCCCCTAAAGGCTAAATGACAAAATACTTCTGATATAGGCTCAGAGTACATCCCTCCACACCTGTACCAAGTTTGGTTAGCATCGGACGATTTTTGTGAAATAGGCCCCACCCACAGAAGATTGGAAGTGGATTATATCGCAATGGTGTGTTTTTTTTTTTGAACTTCCAAATCAGTGTTGTGCAGGACACTCCCAACATGATGTGTGCGTTGGTTTGGTGAAGATTGGACAAAATTTCAAGGGGAAATGGCAAAAAAAACGGTTTTGGACAAAATGCAAAATGGCGGAAAATCTAGATATACGGAAATGGGCGTGGCCTAGATGAGTAGATGCGGGAGGACCCAAGGAATCCAGGGAAAAAAGAATTTTGATGATAAACCCTACGGTTCAAAAGTTATCGAGCAAAAGGTAAGGAGGGCTGTTATAGCGCCACCATATGGTCAATTGGTGCAATTTTTTCGGGGATAGTAAAAGACCCCTCAGTGCACCTCCCCATCAAGTTTCGTAGCTCTAGCTCTTATGGTTTCTGAATTACACCTAATTTACTGCAAGATTTTGCAAGATTTTTCCAAACCCCATGCAAGTCAATGGGGAAAAAAATGGCGCTTAATGGCGAATTGCGGCCAAACCGCTTTCACAAACCCTTAACAAAGTCATAGCATACATGTCCTCAATGAGGCGGTCATTTTGAGGTCTGGCATGTCTATGTGGCGCAAAAATTGAGGGAGTTATTACGCGGCTAACTTTTTGGCGGATGGAATAATAATAATAATATTAAGTATGTGGGATTTCAAGATTGTGCCTTGCTTGTCAGCAAGCACAATAATTATTGCTTTTATCTCGGAAACGGAAGGTGCAATCGTGATTCTGGCCACCACTAGCGTACTTTTTCACCCCGATTCCAACGCCGCCATCATTGAGTCTCTACGAGTTACGGTTGCGGAGATACGTTGCTGTAGCGCCCCCCATAGGCAAACAATAGCACCCCCTACACGCCAAATGACACTATCTCTTCTGAAATCAACTCAGAAGTGTCAAGTGTCATACAAGAAGGAAGGCTGGCCATAATGAGAATGAATCTGCACTTCCTGCCGCCCTTCAAAATAAAACCATTTAGAAGGGACAGGCACTGAATGCTGCTATAGCGCCCCCTAAAGGCTAAATGACAAAATACTTCTGATATAGGCTCAGAGTACATCCCTCCACACCTGTACCAAGTTTGGTTAGCATCGGACGATTTTTATGAAATAGGCCCCACCCACAGAAGATTGGAAGTGGATTATATCGCAATGGTGTGTTTTTTTTTTTGAACTTCCAAATCAGTGTTGTGCAGGACACTCCCAACATGATGTGTGCGTTGGTTTGGTGAAGATTGGACAAAATTTCAAGGGGAAATGGCAAAAAAAACGGTTTTGGACAAAATGCAAAATGGCGGAAAATCTAGATATACGGAAATGGGCGTGGCCTAGATGAGTAGATGCGGGAGGACCCAAGGAATCCAGGGAAAAAAGAATTTTGATGATAAACCCTACGGTTCAAAAGTTATCGAGCAAAAGGTAAGGAGGGCTGTTATAGCGCCACCATATGGTCAATTGGTGCAATTTTTTCGGGGATAGTAAAAGACCCCTCAGTGCATCTCCCCATCAAGTTTCGTAGCTCTAGCTCTTATGGTTTCTGAATTACACCTAATTTACTGCAAGATTTTGCAAGATTTTTCCAAACCCCATGCAAGTCAATGGGGAAAAAAATGGCGCTTAATGGCGAATTGCGGCCAAACCGCTTTCACAAACCCTTAACAAAGTCATAGCATACATGTCCTCAATGAGGCGGTCATTTTGAGGTCTGGCATGTCTATGTGGCGCAAAAATTGAGGGAGTTATTACGCGGCTAACTTTTTGGCGGATGGAATAATAATAATAATATTAAGTATGTGGGATTTCAAGATTGTGCCTTGCTTGTCAGCAAGCACAATAATTATTGCTTTTATCTCGGAAACGGAAGGTGCAATCGTGATTCTGGCCACCACTAGCGTACTTTTTCACCCCGATTCCAACGCCGCCATCATTGAGTCTCTACGAGTTACGGTTGCGGAGATACGTTGCTGTAGCGCCCCCCATAGGCAAACAATAGCACCCCCTACACGCCAAATGACACTATCTCTTCTGAAATCAACTCAGAAGTGTCAAGTGTCATACAAGAAGGAAGGCTGGCCATAATGAGAATGAATCTGCACTTCCTGCCGCCCTTCAAAATAAAACCATTTAGAAGGGACAGGCACTGAATGCTGCTATAGCGCCCCCTAAAGGCTAAATGACAAAATACTTCTGATATAGGCTCAGAGTACATCCCTCCACACCTGTACCAAGTTTGGTTAGCATCGGACGATTTTTGTGAAATAGGCCCCACCCACAGAAGATTGGAAGTGGATTATATCGCAATGGTGTGTTTTTTTTTTTGAACTTCCAAATCAGTGTTGTGCAGGACACTCCCAACATGATGTGTGCGTTGGTTTGGTGAAGATTGGACAAAATTTCAAGGGGAAATGGCAAAAAAAACGGTTTTGGACAAAATGCAAAATGGCGGAAAATCTAGATATACGGAAATGGGCGTGGCCTAGATGAGTAGATGCGGGAGGACCCAAGGAATCCAGGGAAAAAAGAATTTTGATGATAAACCCTACGGTTCAAAAGTTATCGAGCAAAAGGTAAGGAGGGCTGTTATAGCGCCACCATATGGTCAATTGGTGCAATTTTTTCGGGGATAGTAAAAGACCCCTCAGTGCATCTCCCCATCAAGTTTCGTAGCTCTAGCTCTTATGGTTTCTGAATTACACCTAATTTACTGCAAGATTTTGCAAGATTTTTCCAAACCCCATGCAAGTCAATGGGGAAAAAAATGGCGCTTAATGGCGAATTGCGGCCAAACCGCTTTCACAAACCCTTAACAAAGTCATAGCATACATGTCCTCAATGAGGCGGTCATTTTGAGGTCTGGCATGTCTATGTGGCGCAAAAATTGAGGGAGTTATTACGCGGCTAACTTTTTGGCGGATGGAATAATAATAATAATATTAAGTATGTGGGATTTCAAGATTGTGCCTTGCTTGTCAGCAAGCACAATAATTATTGCTTTTATCTCGGAAACGGAAGGTGCAATCGTGATTCTGGCCACCACTAGCGTACTTTTTCACCCCGATTCCAACGCCGCCATCATTGAGTCTCTACGAGTTACGGTTGCGGAGATACGTTGCTGTAGCGCCCCCCATATGCAAACAATAGCACCCCCTACACGCCAAATGACACTATCTCTTCTGAAATCAACTCAGAAGTGTCAAGTGTCATACAAGAAGGAAGGCTGGCCATAATGAGAATGAATCTGCACTTCCTGCCGCCCTTCAAAATAAAACCATTTAGAAGGGACAGGCACTGAATGCTGCTATAGCGCCCCCTAAAGGCTAAATGACAAAATACTTCTGATATAGGCTCAGAGTACATCCCTCCACACCTGTACCAAGTTTGGTTAGCATCGGACGATTTTTGTGAAATAGGCCCCACCCACAGAAGATTGGAAGTGGATTATATCGCAATGGTGTGTTTTTTTTTTTGAACTTCCAAATCAGTGTTGTGCAGGACACTCCCAACATGATGTGTGCGTTGGTTTGGTGAAGATTGGACAAAATTTCAAGGGGAAATGGCAAAAAAAACGGTTTTGGACAAAATGCAAAATGGCGGAAAATCTAGATATACGGAAATGGGCGTGGCCTAGATGAGTAGATGCGGGAGGACCCAAGGAATCCAGGGAAAAAAGAATTTTGATGATAAACCCTACGGTTCAAAAGTTATCGAGCAAAAGGTAAGGAGGGCTGTTATAGCGCCACCATATGGTCAATTGGTGCAATTTTTTCGGGGATAGTAAAAGACCCCTCAGTGCACCTCCCCATCAAGTTTCGTAGCTCTAGCTCTTATGGTTTCTGAATTACACCTAATTTACTGCAAGATTTTGCAAGATTTTTCCAAACCCCATGCAAGTCAATGGAGAAAAAAATGGCGCTTAATGGCGAATTGCGGCCAAACCGCTTTCACAAACCCTTAACAAAGTCATAGCATACATGTCCTCAATGAGGCGGTCATTTTGAGGTCTGGCATGTCTATGTGGCGCAAAAATTGAGGGAGTTATTACGCGGCTAACTTTTTGGCGGATGGAATAATAATAATAATATTAAGTATGTGGGATTTCAAGATTGTGCCTTGCTTGTCAGCAAGCACAATAATTATTGCTTTTATCTCGGAAACGGAAGGTGCAATCGTGATTCTGGCCACCAGTAGCGTACTTTTTCACCCCGATTCCAACGCCGCCATCATTGAGTCTCTACGAGTTACGGTTGCGGAGATACGTTGCTGTAGCGCCCCCCATAGGCAAACAATAGCACCCCCTACACGCCAAATGACACTATCTCTTCTGAAATCAACTCAGAAGTGTCAAGTGTCATACAAGAAGGAAGGCTGGCCATAATGAGAATGAATCTGCACTTCCTGCCGCCCTTCAAAATAAAACCATTTAGAAGGGACAGGCACTGAATGCTGCTATAGCGCCCCCTAAAGGCTAAATGACAAAATACTTCTGATATAGGCTCAGAGTACATCCCTCCACACCTGTACCAAGTTTGGTTAGCATCGGACGATTTTTGTGAAATAGGCCCCACCCACAGAAGATTGGAAGTGGATTATATCGCAATGGTGTGTTTTTTTTTTTGAACTTCCAAATCAGTGTTGTGCAGGACACTCCCAACATGATGTGTGCGTTGGTTTGGTGAAGATTGGACAAAATTTCAAGGGGAAATGGCAAAAAAAACGGTTTTGGACAAAATGCAAAATGGCGGAAAATCTAGATATACGGAAATGGGCGTGGCCTAGATGAGTAGATGCGGGAGGACCCAAGGAATCCAGGGAAAAAAGAATTTTGATGATAAACCCTACGGTTCAAAAGTTATCGAGCAAAAGGTAAGGAGGGCTGTTATAGCGCCACCATATGGTCAATTGGTGCAATTTTTTCGGGGATAGTAAAAGACCCCTCAGTGCACCTCCCCATCAAGTTTCGTAGCTCTAGCTCTTATGGTTTCTGAATTACACCTAATTTACTGCAAGATTTTGCAAGATTTTTCCAAACCCCATGCAAGTCAATGGGGAAAAAAATGGCGCTTAATGGCGAATTGCGGCCAAACCGCTTTCACAAACCCTTAACAAAGTCATAGCATACATGTCCTCAATGAGGCGGTCATTTTGAGGTCTGGCATGTCTATGTGGCGCAAAAATTGAGGGAGTTATTACGCGGCTAACTTTTTGGCGGATGGAATAATAATAATAATATTAAGTATGTGGGATTTCAAGATTGTGCCTTGCTTGTCAGCAAGCACAATAATTATTGCTTTTATCTCGGAAACGGAAGGTGCAATCGTGATTCTGGCCACCACTAGCGTACTTTTTCACCCCGATTCCAACGCCGCCATCATTGAGTCTCTACGAGTTACGGTTGCGGAGATACGTTGCTGTAGCGCCCCCCATAGGCAAACAATAGCACCCCCTACACGCCAAATGACACTATCTCTTCTGAAATCAACTCAGAAGTGTCAAGTGTCATACAAGAAGGAAGGCTGGCCATAATGAGAATGAATCTGCACTTCCTGCCGCCCTTCAAAATAAAACCATTTAGAAGGGACAGGCACTGAATGCTGATATAGCGCCCCCTAAAGGCTAAATGACAAAATACTTCTGATATAGGCTCAGAGTACATCCCTCCACACCTGTACCAAGTTTGGTTAGCATCGGACGATTTTTGTGAAATAGGCCCCACCCACAGAAGATTGGAAGTGGATTATATCGCAATGGTGTGTTTTTTTTTTTGAACTTCCAAATCAGTGTTGTGCAGGACACTCCCAACATGATGTGTGCGTTGGTTTGGTGAAGATTGGACAAAATTTCAAGGGGAAATGGCAAAAAAAACGGTTTTGGACAAAATGCAAAATGGCGGAAAATCTAGATATACGGAAATGGGCGTGGCCTAGATGAGTAGATGCGGGAGGACCCAAGGAATCCAGGGAAAAAAGAATTTTGATGATAAACCCTACGGTTCAAAAGTTATCGAGCAAAAGGTAAGGAGGGCTGTTATAGCGCCACCATATGGTCAATTGGTGCAATTTTTTCGGGGATAGTAAAAGACCCCTCAGTGCACCTCCCCATCAAGTTTCGTAGCTCTAGCTCTTATGGTTTCTGAATTACACCTAATTTACTGCAAGATTTTGCAAGATTTTTCCAAACCCCATGCAAGTCAATGGGGAAAAAAATGGCGCTTAATGGCGAATTGCGGCCAAACCGCTTTCACAAACCCTTAACAAAGTCATAGCATACATGTCCTCAATGAGGCGGTCATTTTGAGGTCTGGCATGTCTATGTGGCGCAAAAATTGAGGGAGTTATTACGCGGCTAACTTTTTGGCGGATGGAATAATAATAATAATATTAAGTATGTGGGATTTCAAGATTGTGCCTTGCTTGTCAGCAAGCACAATAATTATTGCTTTTATCTCGGAAACGGAAGGTGCAATCGTGATTCTGGCCACCACTAGCGTACTTTTTCACCCCGATTCCAACGCCGCCATCATTGAGTCTCTACGAGTTACGGTTGCGGAGATACGTTGCTGTAGCGCCCCCCATAGGCAAACAATAGCACCCCCTACACGCCAAATGACACTATCTCTTCTGAAATCAACTCAGAAGTGTCAAGTGTCATACAAGAAGGAAGGCTGGCCATAATGAGAATGAATCTGCACTTCCTGCCGCCCTTCAAAATAAAACCATTTAGAAGGGACAGGCACTGAATGCTGCTATAGCGCCCCCTAAAGGCTAAATGACAAAATACTTCTGATATAGGCTCAGAGTACATCCCTCCACACCTGTACCAAGTTTGGTTAGCATCGGACGATTTTTGTGAAATAGGCCCCACCCACAGAAGATTGGAAGTGGATTATATCGCAATGGTGTGTTTTTTTTTTTGAACTTCCAAATCAGTGTTGTGCAGGACACTCCCAACATGATGTGTGCGTTGGTTTGGTGAAGATTGGACAAAATTTCAAGGGGAAATGGCAAAAAAAACGGTTTTGGACAAAATGCAAAATGGCGGAAAATCTAGATATACGGAAATGGGCGTGGCCTAGATGAGTAGATGCGGGAGGACCCAAGGAATCCAGGGAAAAAAGAATTTTGATGATAAACCCTACGGTTCAAAAGTTATCGAGCAAAAGGTAAGGAGGGCTGTTATAGCGCCACCATATGGTCAATTGGTGCAATTTTTTCGGGGATAGTAAAAGACCCCTCAGTGCACCTCCCCATCAAGTTTCGTAGCTCTAGCTCTTATGGTTTCTGAATTACACCTAATTTACTGCAAGATTTTGCAAGATTTTTCCAAACCCCATGCAAGTCAATGGGGAAAAAAATGGCGCTTAATGGCGAATTGCGGCCAAACCGCTTTCACAAACCCTTAACAAAGTCATAGCATACATGTCCTCAATGAGGCGGTCATTTTGAGGTCTGGCATGTCTATGTGGCGCAAAAATTGAGGGAGTTATTACGCGGCTAACTTTTTGGCGGATGGAATAATAATAATAATATTAAGTATGTGGGATTTCAAGATTGTGCCTTGCTTGTCAGCAAGCACAATAATTATTGCTTTTATCTCGGAAACGGAAGGTGCAATCGTGATTCTGGCCACCACTAGCGTACTTTTTCACCCCGATTCCAACGCCGCCATCATTGAGTCTCTACGAGTTACGGTTGCGGAGATACGTTGCTGTAGCGCCCCCCATAGGCAAACAATAGCACCCCCTACACGCCAAATGACACTATCTCTTCTGAAATCAACTCAGAAGTGTCAAGTGTCATACAAGAAGGAAGGCTGGCCATAATGAGAATGAATCTGCACTTCCTGCCGCCCTTCAAAATAAAACCATTTAGAAGGGACAGGCACTGAATGCTGCTATAGCGCCCCCTAAAGGCTAAATGACAAAATACTTCTGATATAGGCTCAGAGTACATCCCTCCACACCTGTACCAAGTTTGGTTAGCATCGGACGATTTTTGTGAAATAGGCCCCACCCACAGAAGATTGGAAGTGGATTATATCGCAATGGTGTGTTTTTTTTTTTGAACTTCCAAATCAGTGTTGTGCAGGACACTCCCAACATGATGTGTGCGTTGGTTTGGTGAAGATTGGACAAAATTTCAAGGGGAAATGGCAAAAAAAACGGTTTTGGACAAAATGCAAAATGGCGGAAAATCTAGATATACGGAAATGGGCGTGGCCTAGATGAGTAGATGCGGGAGGACCCAAGGAATCCAGGGAAAAAAGAATTTTGATGATAAACCCTACGGTTCAAAAGTTATCGAGCAAAAGGTAAGGAGGGCTGTTATAGCGCCACCATATGGTCAATTGGTGCAATTTTTTCGGGGATAGTAAAAGACCCCTCAGTGCACCTCCCCATCAAGTTTCGTAGCTCTAGCTCTTATGGTTTCTGAATTACACCTAATTTACTGCAAGATTTTGCAAGATTTTTCCAAACCCCATGCAAGTCAATGGGGAAAAAAATGGCGCTTAATGGCGAATTGCGGCCAAACCGCTTTCACAAACCCTTAACAAAGTCATAGCATACATGTCCTCAATGAGGCGGTCATTTTGAGGTCTGGCATGTCTATGTGGCGCAAAAATTGAGGGAGTTATTACGCGGCTAACTTTTTGGCGGATGGAATAATAATAATAATATTAAGTATGTGGGATTTCAAGATTGTGCCTTGCTTGTCAGCAAGCACAATAATTATTGCTTTTATCTCGGAAACGGAAGGTGCAATCGTGATTCTGGCCACCACTAGCGTACTTTTTCACCCCGATTCCAACGCCGCCATCATTGAGTCTCTACGAGTTACGGTTGCGGAGATACGTTGCTGTAGCGCCCCCCATAGGCAAACAATAGCACCCCCTACACGCCAAATGACACTATCTCTTCTGAAATCAACTCAGAAGTGTCAAGTGTCATACAAGAAGGAAGGCTGGCCATAATGAGAATGAATCTGCACTTCCTGCCGCCCTTCAAAATAAAACCATTTAGAAGGGACAGGCACTGAATGCTGCTATAGCGCCCCCTAAAGGCTAAATGACAAAATACTTCTGATATAGGCTCAGAGTACATCCCTCCACACCTGTACCAAGTTTGGTTAGCATCGGACGATTTTTGTGAAATAGGCCCCACCCACAGAAGATTGGAAGTGGATTATATCGCAATGGTGTGTTTTTTTTTTTGAACTTCCAAATCAGTGTTGTGCAGGACACTCCCAACATGATGTGTGCGTTGGTTTGGTGAAGATTGGACAAAATTTCAAGGGGAAATGGCAAAAAAAACGGTTTTGGACAAAATGCAAAATGGCGGAAAATCTAGATATACGGAAATGGGCGTGGCCTAGATGAGTAGATGCGGGAGGACCCAAGGAATCCAGGGAAAAAAGAATTTTGATGATAAACCCTACGGTTCAAAAGTTATCGAGCAAAAGGTAAGGAGGGCTGTTATAGCGCCACCATATGGTCAATTGGTGCAGTTTTTTCGGGGATAGTAAAAGACCCCTCAGTGCACCTCCCCATCAAGTTTCGTAGCTCTAGCTCTTATGGTTTCTGAATTACACCTAATTTACTGCAAGATTTTGCAAGATTTTTCCAAACCCCATGCAAGTCAATGGGGAAAAAAATGGCGCTTAATGGCGAATTGCGGCCAAACCGCTTTCACAAACCCTTAACAAAGTCATAGCATACATGTCCTCAATGAGGCGGTCATTTTGAGGTCTGGCATGTCTATGTGGCGCAAAAATTGAGGGAGTTATTACGCGGCTAACTTTTTGGCGGATGGAATAATAATAATAATATTAAGTATGTGGGATTTCAAGATTGTGCCTTGCTTGTCAGCAAGCACAATAATTATTGCTATTATCTCGGAAACGGAAGGTGCAATCGTGATTCTGGCCACCACTAGCGTACTTTTTCACCCCGATTCCAACGCCGCCATCATTGAGTCTCTACGAGTTACGGTTGCGGAGATACGTTGCTGTAGCGCCCCCCATAGGCAAACAATAGCACCCCCTACACGCCAAATGACACTATCTCTTCTGAAATCAACTCAGAAGTGTCAAGTGTCATACAAGAAGGAAGGCTGGCCATAATGAGAATGAATCTGCACTTCCTGCCGCCCTTCAAAATAAAACCATTTAGAAGGGACAGGCACTGAATGCTGCTATAGCGCCCCCTAAAGGCTAAATGACAAAATACTTCTGATATAGGCTCAGAGTACATCCCTCCACACCTGTACCAAGTTTGGTTAGCATCGGACGATTTTTGTGAAATAGGCCCCACCCACAGAAGATTGGAAGTGGATTATATCGCAATGGTGTGTTTTTTTTTTTGAACTTCCAAATCAGTGTTGTGCAGGACACTCCCAACATGATGTGTGCGTTGGTTTGGTGAAGATTGGACAAAATTTCAAGGGGAAATGGCAAAAAAAACGGTTTTGGACAAAATGCAAAATGGCGGAAAATCTAGATATACGGAAATGGGCGTGGCCTAGATGAGTAGATGCGGGAGGACCCAAGGAATCCAGGGAAAAAAGAATTTTGATGATAAACCCTACGGTTCAAAAGTTATCGAGCAAAAGGTAAGGAGGGCTGTTATAGCGCCACCATATGGTCAATTGGTGCAATTTTTTCGGGGATAGTAAAAGACCCCTCAGTGCACCTCCCCATCAAGTTTCGTAGCTCTAGCTCTTATGGTTTCTGAATTACACCTAATTTACTGCAAGATTTTGCAAGATTTTTCCAAACCCCATGCAAGTCAATGGGGAAAAAAATGGCGCTTAATGGCGAATTGCGGCCAAACCGCTTTCACAAACCCTTAACAAAGTCATAGCATACATGTCCTCAATGAGGCGGTCATTTTGAGGTCTGGCATGTCTATGTGGCGCAAAAATTGAGGGAGTTATTACGCGGCTAACTTTTTGGCGGATGGAATAATAATAATAATATTAAGTATGTGGGATTTCAAGATTGTGCCTTGCTTGTCAGCAAGCACAATAATTATTGCTTTTATCTCGGAAACGGAAGGTGCAATCGTGATTCTGGCCACCACTAGCGTACTTTTTCACCCCGATTCCAACGCCGCCATCATTGAGTCTCTACGAGTTACGGTTGCGGAGATACGTTGCTGTAGCGCCCCCCATAGGCAAACAATAGCACCCCCTACACGCCAAATGACACTATCTCTTCTGAAATCAACTCAGAAGTGTCAAGTGTCATACAAGAAGGAAGGCTGGCCATAATGAGAATGAATCTGCACTTCCTGCCGCCCTTCAAAATAAAACCATTTAGAAGGGACAGGCACTGAATGCTGCTATAGCGCCCCCTAAAGGCTAAATGACAAAATACTTCTGATATAGGCTCAGAGTACATCCCTCCACACCTGTACCAAGTTTGGTTAGCATCGGACGATTTTTGTGAAATAGGCCCCACCCACAGAAGATTGGAAGTGGATTATATCGCAATGGTGTGTTTTTTTTTTTGAACTTCCAAATCAGTGTTGTGCAGGACACTCCCAACATGATGTGTGCGTTGGTTTGGTGAAGATTGGACAAAATTTCAAGGGGAAATGGCAAAAAAAACGGTTTTGGACAAAATGCAAAATGGCGGAAAATCTAGATATACGGAAATGGGCGTGGCCTAGATGAGTAGATGCGGGAGGACCCAAGGAATCCAGGGAAAAAAGAATTTTGATGATAAACCCTACGGTTCAAAAGTTATCGAGCAAAAGGTAAGGAGGGCTGTTATAGCGCCACCATATGGTCAATTGGTGCAATTTTTTCGGGGATAGTAAAAGACCCCTCAGTGCACCTCCCCATCAAGTTTCGTAGCTCTAGCTCTTATGGTTTCTGAATTACACCTAATTTACTGCAAGATTTTGCAAGATTTTTCCAAACCCCATGCAAGTCAATGGGGAAAAAAATGGCGCTTAATGGCGAATTGCGGCCAAACCGCTTTCACAAACCCTTAACAAAGTCATAGCATACATGTCCTCAATGAGGCGGTCATTTTGAGGTCTGGCATGTCTATGTGGCGCAAAAATTGAGGGAGTTATTACGCGGCTAACTTTTTGGCGGATGGAATAATAATAATAATATTAAGTATGTGGGATTTCAAGATTGTGCCTTGCTTGTCAGCAAGCACAATAATGATTGCTTTTATCTCGGAAACGGAAGGTGCAATCGTGATTCTGGCCACCACTAGCGTACTTTTTCACCCCGATTCCAACGCCGCCATCATTGAGTCTCTACGAGTTACGGTTGCGGAGATACGTTGCTGTAGCGCCCCCCATAGGCAAACAATAGCACCCCCTACACGCCAAATGACACTATCTCTTCTGAAATCAACTCAGAAGTGTCAAGTGTCATACAAGAAGGAAGGCTGGCCATAATGAGAATGAATCTGCACTTCCTGCCGCCCTTCAAAATAAAACCATTTAGAAGGGACAGGCACTGAATGCTGCTATAGCGCCCCCTAAAGGCTAAATGACAAAATACTTCTGATATAGGCTCAGAGTACATCCCTCCACACCTGTACCAAGTTTGGTTAGCATCGGACGATTTTTGTGAAATAGGCCCCACCCACAGAAGATTGGAAGTGGATTATATCGCAATGGTGTGTTTTTTTTTTTGAACTTCCAAATCAGTGTTGTGCAGGACACTCCCAACATGATGTGTGCGTTGGTTTGGTGAAGATTGGACAAAATTTCAAGGGGAAATGGCAAAAAAAAACGGTTTTGGACAAAATGCAAAATGGCGGAAAATCTAGATATACGGAAATGGGCGTGGCCTAGATGAGTAGATGCGGGAGGACCCAAGGAATCCAGGGAAAAAAGAATTTTGATGATAAACCCTACGGTTCAAAAGTTATCGAGCAAAAGGTAAGGAGGGCTGTTATAGCGCCACCATATGGTCAATTGGTGCAATTTTTTCGGGGATAGTAAAAGACCCCTCAGTGCACCTCCCCATCAAGTTTCGTAGCTCTAGCTCTTATGGTTTCTGAATTACACCTAATTTACTGCAAGATTTTGCAAGATTTTTCCAAACCCCATGCAAGTCAATGGGGAAAAAAATAGCGCTTAATGGCGAATTGCGGCCAAACCGCTTTCACAAACCCTTAACAAAGTCATAGCATACATGTCCTCAATGAGGCGGTCATTTTGAGGTCTGGCATGTCTATGTGGCGCAAAAATTGAGGGAGTTATTACGCGGCTAACTTTTTGGCGGATGGAATAATAATAATAATATTAAGTATGTGGGATTTCAAGATTGTGCCTTGCTTGTCAGCAAGCACAATAATTATTGCTTTTATCTCGGAAACGGAAGGTGCAATCGTGATTCTGGCCACCACTAGCGTACTTTTTCACCCCGATTCCAACGCCGCCATCATTGAGTCTCTACGAGTTACGGTTGCGGAGATACGTTGCTGTAGCGCCCCCCATAGGCAAACAATAGCACCCCCTACACGCCAAATGACACTATCTCTTCTGAAATCAACTCAGAAGTGTCAAGTGTCATACAAGAAGGAAGGCTGGCCATAATGAGAATGAATCTGCACTTCCTGCCGCCCTTCAAAATAAAACCATTTAGAAGGGACAGGCACTGAATGCTGCTATAGCGCCCCCTAAAGGCTAAATGACAAAATACTTCTGATATAGGCTCAGAGTACATCCCTCCACACCTGTACCAAGTTTGGTTAGCATCGGACGATTTTTGTGAAATAGGCCCCACCCACAGAAGATTGGAAGTGGATTATATCGCAATGGTGTGTTTTTTTTTTTGAACTTCCAAATCAGTGTTGTGCAGGACACTCCCAACATGATGTGTGCGTTGGTTTGGTGAAGATTGGACAAAATTTCAAGGGGAAATGGCAAAAAAAACGGTTTTGGACAAAATGCAAAATGGCGGAAAATCTAGATATACGGAAATGGGCGTGGCCTAGATGAGTAGATGCGGGAGGACCCAAGGAATCCAGGGAAAAAAGAATTTTGATGATAAACCCTACGGTTCAAAAGTTATCGAGCAAAAGGTAAGGAGGGCTGTTATAGCGCCACCATATGGTCAATTGGTGCAATTTTTTCGGGGATAGTAAAAGACCCCTCAGTGCACCTCCCCATCAAGTTTCGTAGCTCTAGCTCTTATGGTTTCTGAATTACACCTAATTTACTGCAAGATTTTGCAAGATTTTTCCAAACCCCATGCAAGTCAATGGGGAAAAAAATGGCGCTTAATGGCGAATTGCGGCCAAACCGCTTTCACAAACCCTTAACAAAGTCATAGCATACATGTCCTCAATGAGGCGGTCATTTTGAGGTCTGGCATGTCTATGTGGCGCAAAAATTGAGGGAGTTATTACGCGGCTAACTTTTTGGCGGATGGAATAATAATAATAATATTAAGTATGTGGGATTTCAAGATTGTGCCTTGCTTGTCAGCAAGCACAATAATGATTGCTTTTATCTCGGAAACGGAAGGTGCAATCGTGATTCTGGCCACCACTAGCGTACTTTTTCACCCCGATTCCAACGCCGCCATCATTGAGTCTCTACGAGTTACGGTTGCGGAGATACGTTGCTGTAGCGCCCCCCATAGGCAAACAATAGCACCCCCTACACGCCAAATGACACTATCTCTTCTGAAATCAACTCAGAAGTGTCAAGTGTCATACAAGAAGGAAGGCTGGCCATAATGAGAATGAATCTGCACTTCCTGCCGCCCTTCAAAATAAAACCATTTAGAAGGGACAGGCACTGAATGCTGCTATAGCGCCCCCTAAAGGCTAAATGACAAAATACTTCTGATATAGGCTCAGAGTACATCCCTCCACACCTGTACCAAGTTTGGTTAGCATCGGACGATTTTTGTGAAATAGGCCCCACCCACAGAAGATTGGAAGTGGATTATATCGCAATGGTGTGTTTTTTTTTTTGAACTTCCAAATCAGTGTTGTGCAGGACACTCCCAACATGATGTGTGCGTTGGTTTGGTGAAGATTGGACAAAATTTCAAGGGGAAATGGCAAAAAAAAACGGTTTTGGACAAAATGCAAAATGGCGGAAAATCTAGATATACGGAAATGGGCGTGGCCTAGATGAGTAGATGCGGGAGGACCCAAGGAATCCAGGGAAAAAAGAATTTTGATGATAAACCCTACGGTTCAAAAGTTATCGAGCAAAAGGTAAGGAGGGCTGTTATAGCGCCACCATATGGTCAATTGGTGCAATTTTTTCGGGGATAGTAAAAGACCCCTCAGTGCACCTCCCCATCAAGTTTCGTAGCTCTAGCTCTTATGGTTTCTGAATTACACCTAATTTACTGCAAGATTTTGCAAGATTTTTCCAAACCCCATGCAAGTCAATGGGGAAAAAAATAGCGCTTAATGGCGAATTGCGGCCAAACCGCTTTCACAAACCCTTAACAAAGTCATAGCATACATGTCCTCAATGAGGCGGTCATTTTGAGGTCTGGCATGTCTATGTGGCGCAAAAATTGAGGGAGTTATTACGCGGCTAACTTTTTGGCGGATGGAATAATAATAATAATATTAAGTATGTGGGATTTCAAGATTGTGCCTTGCTTGTCAGCAAGCACAATAATTATTGCTTTTATCTCGGAAACGGAAGGTGCAATCGTGATTCTGGCCACCACTAGCGTACTTTTTCACCCCGATTCCAACGCCGCCATCATTGAGTCTCTACGAGTTACGGTTGCGGAGATACGTTGCTGTAGCGCCCCCCATAGGCAAACAATAGCACCCCCTACACGCCAAATGACACTATCTCTTCTGAAATCAACTCAGAAGTGTCAAGTGTCATACAAGAAGGAAGGCTGGCCATAATGAGAATGAATCTGCACTTCCTGCCGCCCTTCAAAATAAAACCATTTAGAAGGGACAGGCACTGAATGCTGCTATAGCGCCCCCTAAAGGCTAAATGACAAAATACTTCTGATATAGGCTCAGAGTACATCCCTCCACACCTGTACCAAGTTTGGTTAGCATCGGACGATTTTTGTGAAATAGGCCCCACCCACAGAAGATTGGAAGTGGATTATATCGCAATGGTGTGTTTTTTTTTTTGAACTTCCAAATCAGTGTTGTGCAGGACACTCCCAACATGATGTGTGCGTTGGTTTGGTGAAGATTGGACAAAATTTCAAGGGGAAATGGCAAAAAAAACGGTTTTGGACAAAATGCAAAATGGCGGAAAATCTAGATATACGGAAATGGGCGTGGCCTAGATGAGTAGATGCGGGAGGACCCAAGGAATCCAGGGAAAAAAGAATTTTGATGATAAACCCTACGGTTCAAAAGTTATCGAGCAAAAGGTAAGGAGGGCTGTTATAGCGCCACCATATGGTCAATTGGTGCAATTTTTTCGGGGATAGTAAAAGACCCCTCAGTGCACCTCCCCATCAAGTTTCGTAGCTCTAGCTCTTATGGTTTCTGAATTACACCTAATTTACTGCAAGATTTTGCAAGATTTTTCCAAACCCCATGCAAGTCAATGGGGAAAAAAATGGCGCTTAATGGCGAATTGCGGCCAAACCGCTTTCACAAACCCTTAACAAAGTCATAGCATACATGTCCTCAATGAGGCGGTCATTTTGAGGTCTGGCATGTCTATGTGGCGCAAAAATTGAGGGAGTTATTACGCGGCTAACTTTTTGGCGGATGGAATAATAATAATAATATTAAGTATGTGGGATTTCAAGATTGTGCCTTGCTTGTCAGCAAGCACAATAATGATTGCTTTTATCTCGGAAACGGAAGGTGCAATCGTGATTCTGGCCACCACTAGCGTACTTTTTCACCCCGATTCCAACGCCGCCATCATTGAGTCTCTACGAGTTACGGTTGCGGAGATACGTTGCTGTAGCGCCCCCCATAGGCAAACAATAGCACCCCCTACACGCCAAATGACACTATCTCTTCTGAAATCAACTCAGAAGTGTCAAGTGTCATACAAGAAGGAAGGCTGGCCATAATGAGAATGAATCTGCACTTCCTGCCGCCCTTCAAAATAAAACCATTTAGAAGGGACAGGCACTGAATGCTGCTATAGCGCCCCCTAAAGGCTAAATGACAAAATACTTCTGATATAGGCTCAGAGTACATCCCTCCACACCTGTACCAAGTTTGGTTAGCATCGGACGATTTTTGTGAAATAGGCCCCACCCACAGAAGATTGGAAGTGGATTATATCGCAATGGTGTGTTTTTTTTTTTGAACTTCCAAATCAGTGTTGTGCAGGACACTCCCAACATGATGTGTGCGTTGGTTTGGTGAAGATTGGACAAAATTTCAAGGGGAAATGGCAAAAAAAAACGGTTTTGGACAAAATGCAAAATGGCGGAAAATCTAGATATACGGAAATGGGCGTGGCCTAGATGAGTAGATGCGGGAGGACCCAAGGAATCCAGGGAAAAAAGAATTTTGATGATAAACCCTACGGTTCAAAAGTTATCGAGCAAAAGGTAAGGAGGGCTGTTATAGCGCCACCATATGGTCAATTGGTGCAATTTTTTCGGGGATAGTAAAAGACCCCTCAGTGCACCTCCCCATCAAGTTTCGTAGCTCTAGCTCTTATGGTTTCTGAATTACACCTAATTTACTGCAAGATTTTGCAAGATTTTTCCAAACCCCATGCAAGTCAATGGGGAAAAAAATAGCGCTTAATGGCGAATTGCGGCCAAACCGCTTTCACAAACCCTTAACAAAGTCATAGCATACATGTCCTCAATGAGGCGGTCATTTTGAGGTCTGGCATGTCTATGTGGCGCAAAAATTGAGGGAGTTATTACGCGGCTAACTTTTTGGCGGATGGAATAATAATAATAATATTAAGTATGTGGGATTTCAAGATTGTGCCTTGCTTGTCAGCAAGCACAATAATTATTGCTTTTATCTCGGAAACGGAAGGTGCAATCGTGATTCTGGCCACCACTAGCGTACTTTTTCACCCCGATTCCAACGCCGCCATCATTGAGTCTCTACGAGTTACGGTTGCGGAGATACGTTGCTGTAGCGCCCCCCATAGGCAAACAATAGCACCCCCTACACGCCAAATGACACTATCTCTTCTGAAATCAACTCAGAAGTGTCAAGTGTCATACAAGAAGGAAGGCTGGCCATAATGAGAATGAATCTGCACTTCCTGCCGCCCTTCAAAATAAAACCATTTAGAAGGGACAGGCACTGAATGCTGCTATAGCGCCCCCTAAAGGCTAAATTACAAAATACTTCTGATATAGGCTCAGAGTACATCCCTCCACACCTGTACCAAGTTTGGTTAGCATCGGACGATTTTTGTGAAATAGGCCCCACCCACAGAAGATTGGAAGTGGATTATATCGCAATGGTGTGTTTTTTTTTTTGAACTTCCAAATCAGTGTTGTGCAGGACACTCCCAACATGATGTGTGCGTTGGTTTGGTGAAGATTGGACAAAATTTCAAGGGGAAATGGCAAAAAAAACGGTTTTGGACAAAATGCAAAATGGCGGAAAATCTAGATATACGGAAATGGGCGTGGCCTAGATGAGTAGATGCGGGAGGACCCAAGGAATCCAGGGAAAAAAGAATTTTGATGATAAACCCTACGGTTCAAAAGTTATCGAGCAAAAGGTAAGGAGGGCTGTTATAGCGCCACCATATGGTCAATTGGTGCAATTTTTTCGGGGATAGTAAAAGACCCCTCAGTGCACCTCCCCATCAAGTTTCGTAGCTCTAGCTCTTATGGTTTCTGAATTACACCTAATTTACTGCAAGATTTTGCAAGATTTTTCCAAACCCCATGCAAGTCAATGGGGAAAAAAATGGCGCTTAATGGCGAATTGCGGCCAAACCGCTTTCACAAACCCTTAACAAAGTCATAGCATACATGTCCTCAATGAGGCGGTCATTTTGAGGTCTGGCATGTCTATGTGGCGCAAAAATTGAGGGAGTTATTACGCGGCTAACTTTTTGGCGGATGGAATAATAATAATAATATTAAGTATGTGGGATTTCAAGATTGTGCCTTGCTTGTCAGCAAGCACAATAATTATTGCTTTTATCTCGGAAACGGAAGGTGCAATCGTGATTCTGGCCACCACTAGCGTACTTTTTCACCCCGATTCCAACGCCGCCATCATTGAGTCTCTACGAGTTACGGTTGCGGAGATACGTTGCTGTAGCGCCCCCCATAGGCAAACAATAGCACCCCCTACACGCCAAATGACACTATCTCTTCTGAAATCAACTCAGAAGTGTCAAGTGTCATACAAGAAGGAAGGCTGGCCATAATGAGAATGAATCTGCACTTCCTGCCGCCCTTCAAAATAAAACCATTTAGAAGGGACAGGCACTGAATGCTGCTATAGCGCCCCCTAAAGGCTAAATGACAAAATACTTCTGATATAGGCTCAGAGTACATCCCTCCACACCTGTACCAAGTTTGGTTAGCATCGGACGATTTTTGTGAAATAGGCCCCACCCACAGAAGATTGGAAGTGGATTATATCGCAATGGTGTGTTTTTTTTTTTGAACTTCCAAATCAGTGTTGTGCAGGACACTCCCAACATGATGTGTGCGTTGGTTTGGTGAAGATTGGACAAAATTTCAAGGGGAAATGGCAAAAAAAACGGTTTTGGACAAAATGCAAAATGGCGGAAAATCTAGATATACGGAAATGGGCGTGGCCTAGATGAGTAGATGCGGGAGGACCCAAGGAATCCAGGGAAAAAAGAATTTTGATGATAAACCCTACGGTTCAAAAGTTATCGAGCAAAAGGTAAGGAGGGCTGTTATAGCGCCACCATATGGTCAATTGGTGCAATTTTTTCGGGGATAGTAAAAGACCCCTCAGTGCACCTCCCCATCAAGTTTCGTAGCTCTAGCTCTTATGGTTTCTGAATTACACCTAATTTACTGCAAGATTTTGCAAGATTTTTCCAAACCCCATGCAAGTCAATGGGGAAAAAAATGGCGCTTAATGGCGAATTGCGGCCAAACCGCTTTCACAAACCCTTAACAAAGTCATAGCATACATGTCCTCAATGAGGCGGTCATTTTGAGGTCTGGCATGTCTATGTGGCGCAAAAATTGAGGGAGTTATTACGCGGCTAACTTTTTGGCGGATGGAATAATAATAATAATATTAAGTATGTGGGATTTCAAGATTGTGCCTTGCTTGTCAGCAAGCACAATAATTATTGCTTTTATCTCGGAAACGGAAGGTGCAATCGTGATTCTGGCCACCACTAGCGTACTTTTTCACCCCGATTCCAACGCCGCCATCATTGAGTCTCTACGAGTTACGGTTGCGGAGATACGTTGCTGTAGCGCCCCCCATAGGCAAACAATAGCACCCCCTACACGCCAAATGACACTATCTCTTCTGAAATCAACTCAGAAGTGTCAAGTGTCATACAAGAAGGAAGGCTGGCCATAATGAGAATGAATCTGCACTTCCTGCCGCCCTTCAAAATAAAACCATTTAGAAGGGACAGGCACTGAATGCTGCTATAGCGCCCCCTAAAGGCTAAATGACAAAATACTTCTGATATAGGCTCAGAGTACATCCCTCCACACCTGTACCAAGTTTGGTTAGCATCGGACGATTTTTGTGAAATAGGCCCCACCCACAGAAGATTGGAAGTGGATTATATCGCAATGGTGTGTTTTTTTTTTTGAACTTCCAAATCAGTGTTGTGCAGGACACTCCCAACATGATGTGTGCGTTGGTTTGGTGAAGATTGGACAAAATTTCAAGGGGAAATGGCAAAAAAAACGGTTTTGGACAAAATGCAAAATGGCGGAAAATCTAGATATACGGAAATGGGCGTGGCCTAGATGAGTAGATGCGGGAGGACCCAAGGAATCCAGGGAAAAAAGAATTTTGATGATAAACCCTACGGTTCAAAAGTTATCGAGCAAAAGGTAAGGAGGGCTGTTATAGCGCCACCATATGGTCAATTGGTGCAATTTTTTCGGGGATAGTAAAAGACCCCTCAGTGCACCTCCCCATCAAGTTTCGTAGCTCTAGCTCTTATGGTTTCTGAATTACACCTAATTTACTGCAAGATTTTGCAAGATTTTTCCAAACCCCATGCAAGTCAATGGGGAAAAAAATGGCGCTTAATGGCGAATTGCGGCCAAACCGCTTTCACAAACCCTTAACAAAGTCATAGCATACATGTCCTCAATGAGGCGGTCATTTTGAGGTCTGGCATGTCTATGTGGCGCAAAAATTGAGGGAGTTATTACGCGGCTAACTTTTTGGCGGATGGAATAATAATAATAATATTAAGTATGTGGGATTTCAAGATTGTGCCTTGCTTGTCAGCAAGCACAATAATTATTGCTTTTATCTCGGAAACGGAAGGTGCAATCGTGATTCTGGCCACCACTAGCGTACTTTTTCACCCCGATTCCAACGCCGCCATCATTGAGTCTCTACGAGTTACGGTTGCGGAGATACGTTGCTGTAGCGCCCCCCATAGGCAAACAATAGCACCCCCTACACGCCAAATGACACTATCTCTTCTGAAATCAACTCAGAAGTGTCAAGTGTCATACAAGAAGGAAGGCTGGCCATAATGAGAATGAATCTGCACTTCCTGCCGCCCTTCAAAATAAAACCATTTAGAAGGGACAGGCACTGAATGCTGCTATAGCGCCCCCTAAAGGCTAAATGACAAAATACTTCTGATATAGGCTCAGAGTACATCCCTCCACACCTGTACCAAGTTTGGTTAGCATCGGACGATTTTTGTGAAATAGGCCCCACCCACAGAAGATTGGAAGTGGATTATATCGCAATGGTGTGTTTTTTTTTTTTAACTTCCAAATCAGTGTTGTGCAGGACACTCCCAACATGATGTGTGCGTTGGTTTGGTGAAGATTGGACAAAATTTCAAGGGGAAATGGCAAAAAAAACGGTTTTGGACAAAATGCAAAATGGCGGAAAATCTAGATATACGGAAATGGGCGTGGCCTAGATGAGTAGATGCGGGAGGACCCAAGGAATCCAGGGAAAAAAGAATTTTGATGATAAACCCTACGGTTCAAAAGTTATCGAGCAAAAGGTAAGGAGGGCTGTTATAGCGCCACCATATGGTCAATTGGTGCAATTTTTTCGGGGATAGTAAAAGACCCCTCAGTGCACCTCCCCATCAAGTTTCGTAGCTCTAGCTCTTATGGTTTCTGAATTACACCTAATTTACTGCAAGATTTTGCAAGATTTTTCCAAACCCCATGCAAGTCAATGGGGAAAAAAATGGCGCTTAATGGCGAATTGCGGCCAAACCGCTTTCACAAACCCTTAACAAAGTCATAGCATACATGTCCTCAATGAGGCGGTCATTTTGAGGTCTGGCATGTCTATGTGGCGCAAAAATTGAGGGAGTTATTACGCGGCTAACTTTTTGGCGGATGGAATAATAATAATAATATTAAGTATGTGGGATTTCAAGATTGTGCCTTGCTTGTCAGCAAGCACAATAATTATTGCTTTTATCTCGGAAACGGAAGGTGCAATCGTGATTCTGGCCACCACTAGCGTACTTTTTCACCCCGATTCCAACGCCGCCATCATTGAGTCTCTACGAGTTACGGTTGCGGAGATACGTTGCTGTAGCGCCCCCCATAGGCAAACAATAGCACCCCCTACACGCCAAATGACACTATCTCTTCTGAAATCAACTCAGAAGTGTCAAGTGTCATACAAGAAGGAAGGCTGGCCATAATGAGAATGAATCTGCACTTCCTGCCGCCCTTCAAAATAAAACCATTTAGAAGGGACAGGCACTGAATGCTGCTATAGCGCCCCCTAAAGGCTAAATGACAAAATACTTCTGATATAGGCTCAGAGTACATCCCTCCACACCTGTACCAAGTTTGGTTAGCATCGGACGATTTTTGTGAAATAGGCCCCACCCACAGAAGATTGGAAGTGGATTATATCGCAATGGTGTGTTATTTTTTTTAACTTCCAAATCAGTGTTGTGCAGGAGACTCCCAACATGATGTGTGCGTTGGTTTGGTGAAGATTGGACAAAATTTCAAGGGGAAATGGCAAAAAAACGGTTTTGGACAAAATGCAAAATGGCGGAAAATCTAGATATACGGAAATGGGCGTGGCCTAGATGAGTAGATGCGGGAGGACCCAAGGAATCCAGGGAAAAAAGAATTTTGATGATAAACCCTACGGTTCAAAAGTTATCGAGCAAAAGGTAAGGAGGGCTGTTATAGCGCCACCATATCGTCAATTGGTGCAATTTTTTCGGGGATAGTAAAAGACCCCTCAGTGCACCTCCCCATCAAGTTTCGTAGCTCTAGCTCTTATGGTTTCTGAATTACACCTAATTTACTGCAAGATTTTGCAAGATTTTTCCAAACCCCATGCAAGTCAATGGGGAAAAAAATGGCGCTTAATGGCGAATTGCGGCCAAACCGCTTTCACAAACCCTTAACAAAGTCATAGCATACATGTCCTCAATGAGGCGGTCATTTTGAGGTCTGGCATGTCTATGTGGCGCAAAAATTGAGGGAGTTATTACGCGGCTAACTTTTTGGCGGATGGAATAATAATAATAATACTAGAAGGTTTACATTTCCTACCGAAAATGTAATTGTGCTTGCGTCCTCGCCATGCACCGCCTGGCTTGCAAGGTCCCTGCCCATGCAATTAGGGTGACTAATGCTGCCTTCCAGACACCTGGGACGTGGGTGTTTCCCATTGGAAAAGTCCCAGTCCCCACCTTCAACACAACCCTTTGAAACTGGTGGAGCCTGGGCCGGTGGAGGTCAGGAGTTTGGACTTAACGTCCCCAGATCGAGATGATGGCTTGTGAGCTGGAGGTGGATGGATGGAGTCTCTGAGTGTGACAGGAACATCTATGAAAGGAGAGCAGAGCAGTTTTCACCTGTCCACATGCAGCAGCATGACCGAAGCGTCAGATTAGCTCGCGAATAGCGGCCAAACCGCTTGACAAAACCCTTTGCCAAGTCAGAGCATGTCCTCAATGAGCCGCTCATTTTGAGGTATGGCATGTCTATGTCGTGTGAAAGATGTGGGAGTTATTACGCGCCGAACTTTGTGGCAGATATATTCCGGGCCTTGCCCCCCTTAATTTTCCACCCCGAGTCCTACGCCGCCATCCGTGAGTGTTGCCCCCCTTAATTTTCCACCCCGATTCCAACGCCGCCATTCGTGAGTCTCTACGAGTTACGGTTGCGGAGATACGTTGCTGTAGCGCCCCCCATAGGCAAACAATAGCGCCCCCTACACGCCAAATGACACTATCTCTTCTGAAATCAACTCAGAAGTGTCAAGTGTCATACAAGAAGGAAGGCTGGCCATAATGAGAATGAATCCGCACTTCCTGCCGCCCTTCAAAATAAAACAATTTCGAAGGGACAGGCACTGAATGCTGCTATAGCGCCCCCTAAAGGCGAAATGACAAAATACTTCTGATATAGGCTCAGAGTACATCCCTCCACACCTGTACCAAGTTTGGTTAGCATCGGACGATCTTTGTGAAATAGGCCCCACCCACAGAAAGTTGGAAGTCGATTATATGGCAACGGTGCGTTTTTTTCAAAAACTTCCAAATCAGTGTTGTGCAGGACAGTCCCCACATGATGTGTGCGTTGGTTTGGTGAAGATTGGACAAAATTTCAAGGAGAAATGGCAAAAAAACGGTTTTGGACAAAATGCAAAATGGCGGAAAATCTAGTCAGACGCAAATGGGCGTGGCCTAGTTGAGTAGATGCGGGAGGACCCAAGGAATCCAGGGAAAAAAGAATTTTGATGATAAACCCTACGGTTCAAAAGTTATCGAGCAAAAGGTAAGGAGGGCTGTTATAGCGCCACCATATGGTCAATTGGTGCAATTTTTTCGGGGATAGTAAAAGACCCCTCAGTGCACCTCCCCATCAAGTTTCGTAGCTCTAGCTCTTATGGTTTCTGAATTACACCTAATTTACTGCAAGATTTTGCAAGATTTTTCCAAACCCCATGCAAGTCAATGGGGAAAAAAATGGCGCTTAATGGCGAATTGCGGCCAAACCGCTTTCACAAACCCTTAACAAAGTCATAGCATACATGTCCTCAATGAGGCGGTCATTTTGAGGTCTGGCATGTCTATGTGGCGCAAAAATTGAGGGAGTTATTACGCGGCTAACTTTTTGGCAGATATAAGAATAATAATAATATTAAGTATGTGGGATTTCAAGATTGTGCCTTGCTTGTCAGCAAGCACAATAACTAGAATGTTTACATTTCCTACCGAAAATGTAATTGTGCTTGCGTCCTCGCCATGCACCGCCTGGCTTGCAAGGTCCCTGCCCATGCAATTAGGGGGACTAAGTAGTTATGGGGGTGCCTATGTGAGTAAAAGGACTTTGGAGTAGAAGTACTTGGTAGGTGGGGAAGTCAGACTGGTTGTAGCCTACTACAGAGACACAAAAGGGGAAAGTCGGCTCAATCTCTGCAATCTAAAACTACATTACCTGCAAACTACAGCCTCAATAATTACCCTGTATTCTAAATGTCTCCAACTGTCTCAAGGAAAATAGGACATGATAACCTCTAGAGAAGTACTATTCCTTGTAGTGTCATTCGTGTTTATGGTTGCGACAACAACTGACTACATGGATTGTACATGGTCAAATGTTTGTCATATTTCATGTGACAGCCTATAAATAGGCAACATTAGATAGAGTGGTTGAATGCCTGTCGTAACAAACACAAAGTCAGAAATGAGCATTACAGACCTATTTGTTGTTGTTCTAATTTTTTGTTAATGTGGTGAGTAGTTGCCCCTGGACATGAGTAGTCAAATGTAGGAAATGTGTTCCAAAGGTATGCACAAGTAATGGAAAGTAATCAATTACATTGCTTCTATATTGTGATTTGGATTCTGTTACCGGTTACGATATTGAATCCAATTGTGGTTCCATGTGTAAAGTAATCCCCGAACCCTGTGAACAGACAAAGTCACATTACAATTGAATTGGTTTCCGGCAGAAAACCCCCAAATGATCAGACATGGCCACAGGACAGGATTCCCGGTTCTTTACTGAGAGACAGGGGGGGGGGGGCTTGAAGGACAAATGAAGAGAGAGCTTGTAGAGCTTTGAGACTACACCTTTACTCTGACCTTTGACCTTAGGCCTCCTGGGTCAGGACGAGATGGAGGGACCAGTGGAAGTCAGCAGAACCATCCAGGCTGCACCTCTACATCAATGACCCTCTGGACGTCCCTGGTCAGGACTTGCTCCGGAAGCAGTGGACAACCCTCAACCGCCTAAGGACCGGCGTCGGATGCTATGGCGCCTCAATGAAGAGGTGGGGTCTCAAGGACAGTGCCTCATGCGAGTGTGGAGCCCCTAGGCTGCACAGACTCTGGAACATATAATCACCAGTTGCTCCAAATACGGGCCACCGCATGGAGACCGCGGTCCATGTACGATGAAACATTGGCCTGGCTTGCCTCAACGGAGCTGCAGGTGTAAAGACACACGCCAGAAGTACTCTGAGCTTTGATGTAGTCTAAATCCGGCCTCAATTGGTAATGTTTGGTGTGTGGTTGCGAAGGTGTAGGCCTATAGGTGTAGGCCTATTGGCCTTGTGGCCATTGGTCTATTTAATGCCTCTCTTAAAAGAGCACCTCGGAGATGCTCAGTCTCCCTGAGACTGAGCCAGCCGATAGGCTAACTGGAAAAGTGCCTGGCTGAGCCACGTGTAACGTATAGGGCAAGTCGAATAATATAATTTCAGTGTGCAATAAAGATAGGCTAACTGGAAAAAGTGCCTGGCTGAGCCACGTGTAACGTATGGGGCAAGCCGAATAATATAAGTTCAGTGTGCAATAAAGACAATTGGCACGTAAGGTATACTTACTCTATGTATTTGCTTACTTAGACGTACTCCACTATTTTGCTCCTATCGCATTTAATACTGTTGATTCCATGCTATGTTGTGTTCTTTCTTCCTATTCTGCTTATTTTACTATGGCATTACTACTGTGTATTTTATTTTATGCTATGTGTGTTATGTGAACGAGCAACTGTAACTTGTCCCAATTTCCCCCTGGGGATCATTAAAGTCTTTTTGATTCTGATTCTGATTCAGGATTAACTGTGTTCGCTACGGTGTTTGCAGGTGGTTGGTTGGGCATTAGGTTGATGTTTCCTAGGGTGTACTAAGTTGTTGTAGTTGTCCATAGATGTTCCTGCTGATGGTCATCAGTGTATAAGTTATTACTTATAGGATGTCAGTAATATGCCAGTAATATACCAGTTACTTTGTCAAGTAAGTCAAGTTCCAAATAGTTTTTTTTTTGGAAATCAAATCACATATAGAAAAAAAAAATCCAATCATTTCCTAATCAAACTGTGTGTTTTTATGCAAATAACCACTATAGATGACAAGAAAGGAAAAGGATAACATTTCGAATTTCGGATTTTTTCCACTGACTTCAAGGTGGTTGCAATTATTTTTCAGGATGTTCTGGGGCAGCAATGTCATTCTGCTGCAGCTGTTGTTTTGGTGAAAATAATGCAAAAGTAGTGTAATAGGTAACAAGTTACTCTACACAGACAGTAAGATTGTAAAGTAACATTACTTTCAAATGAAAGTAACTAATAATATGTAATATATGACTATTTGAAAGTAACTTGCCCAACACTGATGCTCATTGACTGTATTCTGCTGTTGCTTGCCTGTCAGGTGTCACCGTTGAACCTGGGATGTAAACATCAAATTTGTTTCCAGTTGGGCCTCTGGTTTGACATTTCAGAGTTGTGATGCTTTGAAAGCCTCAAGCCTCCTCTAGCCAAAGCAAAGTCTGCACTGCATTATTCATAGAGCTGTATGTAATGACGCTATGTCTATAATATCATTATAGAAGATCGTCTGTTACAAAAAAGATGGCCACTCGGTAGTGCTCTCTGCGCCCTGAGGCAGAGCATATCAGAGATGGTCTACAGAGAAAGATGATCACTCCGAGTGCAAAGGGACGGGTGTCAAACAACTTCATTTAAAGTGACAGTAATATAATGCAGGTCTAGGGTTGAACTGGCCAGGTTCCAACTGCAATATATATTGTGATCAAACCTTTAAATATGGCAGTTAAATGCTGCCGTCACCTGGATAAAAAAAAAGTAATTGGCTCAATGTCACAATCAAAGAGGCTGAAAGAATCCCACACAGGAAACAGGGTGGCAATCCAAAAAGGTCACTTTATTATCTAAGTATCTAAAATAAGTTAAGGCTTCCTATAGACAGCTGGCTGCATATGCAATTCATCAAACCTTATTAAAAACCTTGCTAATATGGACAGGACAAACGTCAACGCCGCTCATGAGCTGGTTGTCGGCGGCAGGCCATCTCTAGCTGTCTCTCTCCCCGTCCCGAGTCACAGACGTGCAGGCAGAACGCTCCACCAGCGGCGGCTTCCTCTGTGCCTTCAGCCGTTCATGAGCTGGTCCTCTGCGGCCGCCACGCTCCCTCCCCGTCCCGAGTCAAAGACGGCAGAACGCTCCACCAGCGGCGGCTTCCTTCATGAGCTGCTCCTTGGCGGCCGCCACGCTCCCTCCAGACAGCTGCTCCTCGCCGGGTCGTCTTGCGTGTTGATGCTTTGAGTCGTTAGAAGGAAAATGGGAAATGCTATATACGCCTGTTTTATATATACCCGGCTAGCGGACCTGAAGGGGACAGGACCGCAAGGGGGCGTGGGCACTGGCTTGTTTCTTGTGAATAAAAGGAGGATGTTGGCGCCTGAATTCATTCCAGAAACTATGGCTGTTTGGATTGTCGGGAGCTCGCTAATTCGCCGCCTGCAGGCTCACTTGGAAGCGGGAGATTGTGATCCAAATCTGGGACTGGATGTCGATGTGGTCTGGCTTGGGCGTTCAGGGATGAGGTGGGAGCATCTCATGCCGGTGCTCCGTGAGAAGCTGATAGTTTCTCCGCCGCCAGCTCTCATCGTTATCCATCTTGGTGGAAACAACATTGGCTCTACAGCGAGGGTCGATTTGATGGTGAGGATGAAGTCAGACATTCGGGAAATCGAGTCTCTCTTTCCCAATACCAAATTGCTGTTGTCTGACATTCTGCCGCGTCGGAACTGGAGAGGCCAAACTGCCCGTTCTGGGTACGGCTTGGAAAGGGCTCGACGCTGGCTGAATGGTGTCATGTTTGGTTTCATGCAAGACAATGGTTTGGATTGCATCAAGCATCCAAATATTACATTGAATCATTTAGCTAGGGACGGAGTTCACCTAAATTTAGCGGGGAATAGGGCTTTTCTTTCAAACATCAGAGTGGCAGTAGCTGTTAGTCTCCCTTAAAAATTCCTTTGCAGCAACAAAACGGCTCTTTTAAGAGCCACACACATAGTCTGAAAAGAGCTCATCATTCTGACACGTTTGCCCGGGTTTCAAGTGGCAAGTTTAGGAAGTGAGATGTGATTTTATCAAAGACACATGACGTTACAATTGTCGGCTGTGCAGGAACTAGCCAGCTTCTCCATCCATCCCTCTTACGTTTGAAAACGTTCCCAGTTGATATCACTAACTAGGCTACTTGTATAGCCTTTGATAGGCTTGTAAATTACGCTGAATAGCCTGGCCGCGCAAAGTCTCCAAGACGCGCTCATTTTGGCAGTCAGTTACAACAGTATGCCTTTCTATCCTTAATGTATTGTCTATTAGCTTCCATGACACATAATATGCCTGGCGCTGGTTCTCCCTCTAAAAAGACATGTTAATAATAATAATAATAATAATAATATTTCATATTTCGACCAGCCCCGACTCTACACCGAGCTCACCGTCATGTAGCCTATGGCATCTGACTTTGCGGGTAAGAGCCCGGCCGACATTCATCAGTTTCTCCTCCAAAAACAACTGAACGAAAAAAGCATGGCACAAGTGTACACTCTCACAGCCTCGATTGACTGGCTGCCCTGTAAAATAAACAAATAGCCTATAGCCTATGGAAATCAGTGGTTAACAATTCAAGTCGCAGGCGAAAACTCGCAATGCAACTTGTGATGATAATTAGACGTCAATGTGTAAGTAGAGGCATGTTGGAATAGCAGCATGTAACCGTCTGGAGCAGATCTGGCGGACATCAGGGCTGTAAAGAAGTCCTGAAGGTCTTTTAATAAGGAATTCATTCTTTCTGCTAATCTTTTATTTTATTGGCTTTGTTTTGTGGGACTTTTCTTTTGAAACTCTTAGAGCGGAAGTAGTTATGTTGCTTTTGCACGCTACTTGACATAAGTGTGGGCACTAGCAAGTAGATTAAAGTAAATGAAATTAGTAGTTCCATATAAAGTACTGTCATAGAATAAACAAACATAGCTTGGCAAACTCCATTTGGCCACCATTGTATGTTGCCCCATGTTGTGTAGCACTTACACATTAGCACACAAGTTGTTTACAAGTATCACATGTTCTAGTGTCCAAGCATCTCAAACTTTGTGACGCCAGGGATGCTTAAACAGACACAAATTAGCTTTTGTTTTCAGGGCCCCATCAGTTTATTACAGAAAGCGAGCATGTATTAAAATGAAGGGCAGTGTTTCTTAACCACTGGCAGGTATCAGAGCCTCATCTAGCGCGCTGCGGAGGACCTCACATCAATCTAACACAGATAGCTTTTCATGCATTGGGAAGGTGGTCCTCACAATAGTTTTACCAATCAAAAGTGGGCTTTGAATTTCAATAGGTTGAGTTCCCCTGCTATTCGCTGCACTTCCATTGTGCATAATGTTAGCAGACAGTGATGACCAAATATGAACAATACATGATTTTAATAGTGCTGAAATGCATCAGCAGCAACATTGAAGACATTGGAGTCACTTTGGAGACTTCTTTCAACGGGGTAGGGATGGTGCATTGGAGAGAGAATGAGGATTTCCGATTTGAAAGGGATCCAGTCAATGAAAGTTCGGATGGAATGAAAATAGCTATTGCTCAAACGGTCAAATGGCACAGTTGTAATTTGTTTGCAAGATTAAACAGAGTAGCCAACATCCTGTAATCCCATTTGAAATTGGCAAATAAAGAAATGGCCTAACAAACAACATAATAAACATTACAGTGCCTTAATGTAGTTATAGCTAAATGGGGAAACGAGTAGCCTATCCCTTCATACACACGGTGAAGACACAGAGATGAAGAATATTTGAACTCAGTAAACCCTTCATGTTAATTCAACTGTGTGTATGTGATTCCAGCTGGTGATGTCATCAGTCCTTGCGGTGGAGTCAATCGTAGAAGGTGGGGGAATCTTTGGCCAACACCAGCTTCATTTCTTGCAGGTGTTGGAAGTTCAGCGCCTTAATGGTCTGCGTGGGGACAGCAGGGACAGCGGGGACACTGGTGACTGTGCTGTTCTTGCTCAGAGACTCAGGGCTTCTCGTCATCTGAGTGAAAATAGGTAGACTGACAACGGAGAAGAAACTTTAAGTTTTAATTGATTACACAGTATGTTTTAACTTTGAATGAATAATGTTTTTTGAAATAAATATTAACTTGATGGATGTTGTCACACTGTCAGCCAGCCTTCAAGTGTAGCACTTAGACATATTGTAAGCACACATGATGTTGTAGTGTACAAGCATTTCCATGAATTTCATCATGGGATCTGAATACCAGTGTCAAGATTAGCAAATCCCACCAGCGAGTATTTCCTGCAGCAGCTCAAAAAGTTCCGGGTCAGTCGTTACACTCAATCACTCTCCCTGCCTTTTATTTGTTAGATAATGTTCTGTCTGTTTGTGATCAAACAAAATATCTGGGTCACTTAATCACTGACCAAATGTCTGATGATGACCACATGTATTAGACAGTGGCGTGTGCTATATGGGCAGGCTAACATGCTGGTGCGGAAATTTCGTTAATTTTCAGATGATGTAAAGATGAACCTTTTCAGAGCCTACTGTACCCCCATTTATACTGCTCGCCTGTGGGTGAACTTCAAAAAAGCGAGCCAACATCAGCTTCAGGTTGCATATAACGATTGTATGCAGAATTTGATGATAAAACCTAGGTGGAGTAGTGCAAGTGACCTATTTTGTAAGGCAGGAGTCTACACTTTTCAAGGCCAGAATGCCATCATAGTAGTGCTAACCAACCCTGTGTTTAGTGGTGTGAGATACAACTCACAAATGTAACATATGTATGTGACATAAAGACATGACATAAAATGGTGAATTTGACAGATGTTTCTAATGACATTTGTTAAGTGGATGTTGTCACAAGGTGTCTGTGTGTGTGTACAATGTGCATCAAAACACAGACACTTACCTTCATTTATAGAACCATTTGCAACAGTAGCCCCATAACGCGACGCCTTCCTACTGTACTTACTGTACAGCAGTGGGTGCCACACAGCGTTAGAATCCTGAATAGGTGGACAAGGCTGTTTAAAATGTTCTCCTACCCATATCCAACCTCTGATTGCAGATCTGCAGATATGATCGCCTGCCTAGTGAAGCCAGTAAGTTTGTCGTGGAGGTAAAATGATACTGGTGCGTGAAACAACTGTTTACAAGCAGTCTTTGCACAGCCTGTGCCGTATTGAGGACAGGAGAAGCTTCCTAGTGCCGACAGGAAGCTTGGGAGTTTGAGTATTTCATAAAGTGTTTTGCTTCCCAGGTGCGCTGGATTTGTGTTGATCACTGACAGCCGCATGTGTTGTTTGCTCGCCGCGTGCAAGCGGTGCACCATGATAGTGAGATCAAACACACTTTGCTGTAAATTCAGTGCAGGCTGTGCAAAGACTGCTTCTAAACCCATGTTTCACGCATCAGTATCATTTAACCTCCCCGGCAAACTTACTGTCTTCACTAGGCTGGCCATCATATCCTCTGATTTGCAGTCGGAGGTCGGATACAGGTAGGAGAGCTTTTTGAACAGCCTTGTCCACCTATTCTGGATTGTAGCTGTGTGGCGCTGACTGCTGTACAGTAAGTACAGTAAGAAGGCGTCACGTTATGGGTCTACTGCAGCAGTTGTCCCAGCATCTGCGAATGAATAAAATGAACAAAGTTTGACTGTAATATTTATTACAGTAGATCGCTTTAGAACAAAACATAGTCAGGCAGGTGTATAATTTTTCTACATTTATTTTGGAACACCTGAGTAGAGAACTTGTAAAACCTGGTGGAAAAACAGATCTAACTTATCTGTTAGTGTACATTTTGATTAACTTTTAGTGACCTATGAGAAATATAACGAATGTGGGTAATACACTTGAGTGTTATCATCAACAGCGTCATCCTCATCCATGCCAATTAGTTTGATTATGATTAATTTTTAATCATCTAACGTTATGCAGGTGTTGTAGAAAGTTGGAGATGTTGGAGCCCTTAGCTGCGACTGCAACTTGGGTAGGTTTTGCACACTGGGTAGCTGTCATCTTTAACAAGACACTGCGCGTCCTTTTTGTAACCGAAATGCTGCCATACCCATGACTTTAGACGTTTTTTTGGGGGGAAGAGATCATTTCTTTGAGTTGCTTGTGGTCTCTCAGGCTCTGCCATTACGTTAGCTGTAATGCTAGCGTAGGCAAGAGTCAGATAACTAACTAGCGTTACATCGTTACATCGATGGCCGTTCAGTAAACAAATTAAGAGGTCACGGAGACCACAGTTCGTGTCAGGCGACTGACACATCGCGCACGTCTCTGAAAAGTTTATGTTTGGCTGACGTCCATGGCTATGCTATGAGCTGTGTTTGTGCACCCGCTAAATAGTCCGTGCGGAAACGAAGCGAGAGATTGGTTCCTCTCGTTCCAGCGTTGTTTGCGCCGCATCGTTGTTTAAACTGACGGACTTATTTTGACAACAAAACACCCGGTGTTACGGAGCCTCTGCGGTTATATAACCGTGACGTTTTAAATGGCGGTTAATAGTCAAACCCCTTAACCCCTGCCTCCCTAGTTTCAACTGGGCAGTGTAGCTCCATTAGCTGTTAGCGGCTAACGGCTAATCCACAGTCATTCCAACCAGTTCAACACAACAACCCAACATCAAATAAACGAGTGGGCCAGATATATGGGGTAACATATCTCTAACACAGGGTACCTAACAAAACCACCAGCTTACCTGGAAAACGCCATAGAACTGAATCTGTTTCAGGCACACGTTCAACTTCAGATGGCTCGTTTTCATTTCCGGGTCCGAGATCTCATGGGTGTGACGCGCTCGCGCGAGAGTACCGCAACCCCGACCTTCTCTGCACAAACGCTGTTCACATAGTGATGCTGCCACCTGTTGGCGATAGACTGGTGCTACAGGACTCAGGCTAATGTGACGTTTTGTGTGGGAGTGTTTGAATAAACCCATTGCAGCAACGTGACGTGCGCATGCGTGGAGGACCTTGGTCAAAGCGCGCTAGCTTGGCGCTCATTCCTTGTTCTGACTCAGATACCACGGACCACTCGAAAAATGCAGCGTCCGAACACCCCCACTTGCTCCCCCAGCAAAATCGGGAGATACGCCACTCCAGGGCCGATGTCCCAACTCCGGGAGAGGCTCATAATATTTCGGGTAGGTGTATTTTGTGTTCATTTGAACAGATTCATAGCCATACAGTGTTCACTTTATCATGGTCCAATCAAGCTATTTGTGTGGAACATTGGACTGTCTTTGTAAAGGGAAAATGGGTTTTGGGTGAAAAGCAAAGAGAAACGGGCAGAAATGGCTTGCTATGCACAATAGATGTTTGGGTAGTTAACTAAAAACAGATATTGGAACAACTCAGAATTACACTGGGGCTGTGTTGTGAGTTATGTTTCTCTGTTATGGAGAACCCACCTGTCAGCCAGAATGGACGCTAATACAAGGCAGAGAAACCATTCTCCTGTCAACATATTTTTGCCAGACAAGCCTCTGTTTGTTCCTTTTTAAATATACTTTATTCAATTATTCAATCAGGGGTTATAAACATTTACACTAAATACATTTGTTTTTGTGTTTTTATTTTATTTGTTATTAACAGTATAAAAAAATAGTTATCAAAAATAAGAAGTCTGTTAGAAGGTGAGCAGGAGCCAGGGTGTGGGTGTCTTTGTTCTGAAGTCCAGTGAAATTTGTATTTTCAGTTATGCTATGATTTGTTTATAGACCACTTCACCTGGGATGACGGCTTGGTGGATAATTATGGCACACCTCGTCTTCCACAATTTGGCCATGACCACACAAACAACCGTCCAGAAAAAGTCCTGGTGTGGCCCTGTCATAGTTAAATTAAAGACACCATACATCACAGCATTGTAATTCACAGTAACATAAAGACCAATACCAATCATTTTCCCCCAAACATATTTAGATGGCTCACATTTTAAGAGCAGATGTTCAACAGTCACATCCTCCTTGCAGTTGTCCATAGGACACTCTTTGGTTTTAACAAAGCAGCTCCACTTGACGACTGCTCGGACCGCTAGTCTGCCAACTGAGACCAGCCACATGATGTCTCTCTTGTTTTCTGAGAGACACTTACTAAATATATTTTTAATACAGACCTGAGAGCTTGCTTAATGTAAATGTTTGTATGGGAAAACCCCACCATACAAGTTATTACACAATTTTACATATATATATTGGTTGGACATTTCATTCCCAGCAATATTAATGTGTGCAAACTTGTTCACAAAGTCACCAGACAAAAGTTGACAGGTTGCTGTATTTGGATGTGCTGATACATGTTTATTCAATAATAATGTGTTGTTCTTTTCACAGCATGATCTGGCCCAGGGGCAAATCCCCAGGGAAGAGATGTGCACGAAGGTAGACTTCATCACCAACTGGTGCCTCCAGCACCTGCAGGCCAAACAGCCCGCTCCCTCCGCTCAGGAGCTGGCTGCTTTAAGAGACCAAGTGCGTGAGGAGCGGAGGCAGCGGGCTGTTTTGTCCACCAAAGTGGCCCAGCTGGAGGCCCAGCTGAAAACCCTGGAGGACGAGGCCGGTAGGCGGATGGAGCAGGAGTGGGACCAGGCACTTGTGAACGAATTGAATGGTGAGTGTAAATTCTCTCACATTTATGAACAACACAACACAAATCCACAGCTCTGCCAGAGAACCCACAATAACCAAAACATTCCTCCTATGTAAGGTGTGTAGCATCTGTACATATAACGAGAGCAATGTTAAAGGGACACCCCATGGATTTTCAATGATGATTTATTTAGCAGAATCTCACACATATCCAAAAACTGGAAACAGTTTTGCAGGCATGATTTGAATTGGACAGATATTGAGCGCTCATTTGAGTGAAAGTTGTGGACCAGTGAGGTCATTCATGCACAAATGCCATCACTTGTCCACAGCTTAACTCAAATCAACTCTCAATAACTGTCAAACTCCATGAATGGCTGCAAAACTGTTTATATTTTTCTGATATACTACTGATTTTGGGATGATGACAAAGCTGGTTGAAAATCGGTGGAGTGTTCCTTTAAGAGTTGACTCATTACATGAGATGTAATGCGGGTTTGGTTCTGAGGTGTGCCAATAGTTTAGTTCCACCTGCATGTGCGATGTGACTAGCAGTTTTGATACAATAAGGCTGTACGTCACCTTACTAAATACACAGACTATTGTGAAGCACTGACATTGCATGACTGTGCTGTAAACATGAATGAGCTTTGAACATTTGTTGTGTTTTTAGAATCAGAGATAGCTGCCGGTTCCACTCCTGCTCCTGGAGCTGCAATAGAGGTGGCTGGAGGTAAGCAATGCATGGCAGAAATGTGAAATGGTATGTCAGCTGTCTTAGTCAGAGTCTTGTGTCCAGTGCTAGGATACTAAACCTCAAACGGTTACATGCTGCCACTCCGACGTGCTGCCACTCCGACGTTCTGCCACTCCGAAATATGGGCACTCAGAAAGGGGGTCTATATTCCCCGTTTTTCACTAATCTCTCCCAGCCCCCACGCCAAACCTAACCTCCCCCCATGCCTAAACCTAACCTCCCCCAGACCCTAACGCAAAACCTAACCTCTCCCACCCTCACGCCTAAACCTAAGGTCGGCATTGCGGCTTCTAAGGTGAACGACCGCCAGTTCGAATAATGGAAGTTAACGTTCAGAGTGGCAGGGCTTCGGAAAGGCAGACAGTTACCACCACAAACGGAACTTGAAAATTGACTACTGTGTTATTGAAAGGTAGAGTAAGCTTGGAAAAGTCCATTGTTTTTCGACTAGGCTGTTGAGTGATTTGCAAGCAACAACTTTGGAAAATCAAAATGACAAAGCAGATGAGTTAACATAATAATCCACACATTCCACAGTGTTCCCATTGGTCTTTGAAATTCTGTTTTTGTATTTGATGTGTGCCAAAGAAATCCAAGCCTTGAAAGTTTGTGAAAAATGACATGTTTCATTGAACATGCGAGAATGTATAGATATAGTGCATGGGTTGGAGTGTAATTTTAAAAATAACATGTAGTGTGGCATCACTGTAACATAGGAGTTTCAGAAATGTCCACACGTGTTATGATTTTTTTAATAGTTGTGTGTGAGCTTCTGTAAGTAGCTGTCACACATGACTGTGCTGTCGTCATTATTGACCTTTGAACATTTGTTGTGTTTTTTGAATCAGAGACATCTGCCGGTTCCGCTGCTGCTGTTGTGGCTTCTGAGAACCATGCTGCCGGTAAGCAATGTGTGACATGGCAGAAATGTGAAGTTGTACGTCAGCTGTCATTGTTGTACTCTTGTGTCCAGTGCTAGGTTACTAAGCTTCTAACGTAACTTGAACATTGACTACCGTGTCATTGAAAGGTAGACTTAGCTATTCGCTTAGGCGATTAGGCTATTCAGTGATTTGCAAGCAACATCTTTGGGAAATAAAAATGACTAAGCAGATGAGATAACATAATAATCCACACATTCCACAGTGTTCCCATTGGTTTTAGAAATTCTGTTTGTGTATTTGATGTGTGCAACAGAAATCCAAGCCTTGAAAGTTTGTGAAAAATGACATGTTTCATTTAACATGCTTGAACGTCTAGATTTTGTGTATGAGTTGGACTCTAAATTGAAAACGATCGTTTGTCCTCACTGTAACATAGGTGTTGACAAGTGTCCACACATTGTTGGATTTTAGTAATAGTTGTGTGTGAGCTTCTGTAAACACCTGTCACTTGTCATTGTAGGATTGTCAGTGTTATAGTAATTTCGCTTGGTCTGTGTCTCAAACTATGCTCTGTTGGCTCTTGAAATATGAGGCAATTGGTTGTGAAAATTCTTTGCATTTGAAGTTTTGGAAGACGTGGGAACCTGTGTCCAAACTCCATGTGCTGAATTGGGAGAATAACAGTTGCTTTTTTGTGTTTTTCAGAGATGGAGTAATGTTTGTCCTTGTCTTTTGTTTGTTGTTCTTGTTGTTTGTTGTTCGGTTGGAGGACACTGAAATAAAGTTGTAGTTTTCATGTAGTGATGTGTCGCCTGGATTAATGATTCAGCATGTAGTCAAAGTGTACCGATTAATTTAGGTTCATGGGTATGGATTGAATAATCAGGGGACTTTGAAGTTACATGTTAACAGACAATAAATCAGGTGTAAAATAAATTAGACCTAGTTGAAGGACATTGTATTTTGGCCATTTCATAAATCGGCAGTACTTGTTCCAATTTCCTCTGGCCCCAATGTGTATATTGTCTTATTGATGACATGTCAAACCAACAATGTGGCTTGTTAAATCATTGTAAATGCATCATACATGCAAAGGATATTTCAGTTGTGTTGTGACGATGGAGGTACATTATGCGGCAAGTGGGTATGGTCAAATTTACATGAAAGAGAAAATGTATTTCCACTTTGTGTTAGCTTATCCATACTGAGACACTGGCATTGTGTAAGTTGTGACAATTCTTGTCAAATAAGATGAATTGGACAGGAATGGAGGCCACCACACATCCTGGATGGCAAGTACTCTGGAATTAACTGTGATGTTCGAAATCACGGTTATTAGTGGAATTGGTGAAATGCTGCATTTTAAAGTGTTCTGGATAGATAAATGTTTGATGAAACCCCAAAGTACCCCTGCTTTTCTCTTGGAGGCAGAGTGACTAGACTGGAAGTGAAATTGGTCCCAAAAATATCAGAGCTGACAGAGGCATGGATAAAACTTACAATCCTGTATGAACTGTTAAACTGCTTTTGTGAACAGGTGGACATGAAATTTGCCATTCAACGATTACAGCTTAAAATGATACAATTAAACACTATTCATTGGATTCCATGTTGGTATATGATTACATCATAGAGGCGAGGTGTGTACTGTCGTAATGTGAATGTAGATTGAATTGAAAAATGGCAAATCTCTGCCATTGTTCTTAATTCATTCATTTTAAATGTATTGATTGTTGAATGAGACCAATGTTGTGGCTATTCATTTTAAAATGGAAATGCAGCCTTTATTTCATTGCTTATAGAGTGTAATTTGCATCTGGAAGGAATTAATTACAATGATTTATGCAGTATCATTCTGTTTTACTCAGAGCCTTTACTTTGAAAGATAACCCTGGAAGTGGTGTGTGTTTTTGAGGTTAGTTTGACAGCGGAGCAGGGGGCCTTTACTTTGAAAGATAACCCTGGAAGTGGTGTGTGTTTTTAGGTTAGTTTGACAGTGGGGCAGGGGGCCTTTACTTTGAAAGATAACCCTGGAAGTGGTGTGTGTTTTTGGGTCTCACTTGACAGCGGGCAGGGGGCGGGTTCATTTCAAATGTTCCTTCTCCGATTGGCTATTACAGTCTTTCAAATTTTTTCATTGGTTGACACTGGTTTCTTCCGTGACTGTTGGCCCCGCCCCTTTCCCTTTGTTGCATAGCACAAACTGAGGTAGGTCGACTGTGTCTTGTGCTCTATGTATTTTGCTGGAATATGTTTGTAAATCTGAAGTTAGCTTAGTCAGAAGTCCCTGTATGCATAGTGTAAGACGTTACAGCTTAGCAAATGATTTTTTTTCCATGCATGAATGTGTTAAAATGGTTCTGCTAGTCATACTAGCAACAGTGTTTGGTAGCATGTAGCTCATTGGTAGCATGTAGCTCAATCGGCGTTAGCATGTTGCTACTGTTGCACAAAGTAGACAGGTAGCTTCAGGAAGATTTGTTCTCTCAGCCACTGCAATGTTGCTATTTAAATGCTATCAATGACAATAAAACCACCTATACATCAGAGACTCTGAAGGAAGAATGACTGAAGAGTGTTGCATTGAGGCCAACTGAGAGGCAACATGCAAAGAGTGCATTATAAGGACTGGAGCTGTGGCTAGCTGTAGCTGTGATACTTTTTGTGATTTGTTCAGCCTCAACAGATATGGTGTAATAGTTATCTAGCATTGCAATTGACTTGTGGTTTTGTGGCTGGTGCTGCAGGGGTGCCCAATATCTCGATCGCGATCGCGAAGGTAGTGTGGTCGATAGCATGGCATTGAGGGGTATTTTTTTTTTTTTTTTTTTTTTTTTTTTTTTTTTTTACTGTTTTTGCACTGTCTTTCCACTGTTTTCCACTGTATACTCAGTGTATATATATATAAATATGTTTGGTAGATCACTTTGACTTGGTCATTTTAAAAGTAGCTCCCAAGCTGAAAAACTGTGGGCACCCCTGGGGGCTATAGCCTACAGTACTAGCAAAAATGACACTGGGTGATAGGCTATGGTTGAAATCAATATGATAATCATATAGATTTTTCTCTGTCAATGTTGTTCATGCTAATGTAGGTTAGGATGACGTAGCCTATTTAAACTAACTTTATGCAACTTTCCAGCAAAAGGTAGAATCCACAGTACCATGTACCACTAGAGGTTTCCTCACACCAAATTCAACTATAGGGCAGGCTATTGTTTTTAGTGCTGTCGTGAGTTGGCTGTGTTAAATAAAAAGTCTGCTACATCAATGTAACTAGCCTACTTTGGGGTGAATTGTGAATGGAGGCTAAACATTACTATTTTTTAGAGGTTAGTATTCTGCACAGCCTCTTAGGTCATGTAATGCTTATCACTCAAAAATGAAAAGGGAACATTATATGTAGACTTTAAATCTTGCACAAATGAGATTACGAAATGTGGTTATTAAGGGGGACCCCCTCCCCCCTTAACCACCTCCCACTGCGTAGTGGTTCATACCTTGCCATACCTTGGGTGTTGCTGAAATGCTGCCACTGATTTCACTGTCATGTTGTTGCCTGAAGGAGAAGGTAGTGTATGTGAAGTTATAAAAAAAAAATATAGTCTGCACACTGCTGGACTTGCTCACAGTTGATTGATTGAAAATAAATCAACTGGGAGCAAGTTGCGCAGTGTGCGGATTCGATTTTTTTTTTTAAGTTTCATTGCTTTTGTCCTGCACCTGCATTTTGAGTGGATGTGCGCGCTCTACGTTTTAACTGTATGTAAAGTTACCTGTGCTTCAATAATTAATTCAGATTTAGACTACTTATGCATTGACCTCTGAAATGAGGACACATTGATCTCCCCTACATAAGCCACCCACTGTTTTTGTCTTTCCTAGATTGACTTGAGATACAGAATTTGCTCTATTGATCATTCACAGGTGAGTTAGCTGTTAGTAAGATGTAACACCAAATTGGAGTGCAATTACTTGCAGATATGTCCACATATTTGTGTGTGTGAGAGAGAGAGTGAGTGAACCATGAAATACATTCACCTCGCCAAAATGTTTTTGGAAATCTGTGTCAGACATAAAAGTCGCCTTTTGAAGACTCAGGCAACTGGCTGATTCTCATCAAAGTTTGTCTTTTACGAGGACAATTGCTGACTTTTTTGAACAACTAAGCTTCTGATATAGTAAGGTCATGCCTTGTTACCTGTGACTTCATAGTATTGAAATAAAGTGAGTTTAATGCTCAACACAGATTTCCTAAAGGATTTTGGCTAGGTGAAGGGAGGGTTTTGACTGGCTATTGATGACACACATGACATAAGACACACATGACATAAGACCCTGAGGGTTAGAAATACATCTCCACAAATGGACCAGCTACATGTTTTTTTTTTTCCTATCAGAGGGTATATGTAAGAGTAAACCACATTAATCCCAACTTTGTATTTCAATCTTTCACCTCTATTAAATAGATAATGCATTCAGTTCCACAATTAGTCCTTAGCTGTTACCACGTGCTCTCCGTGATGCCCAATGCTCTTGTTTCTTTGTAGCCTCCTGTTCCAGTTCGACATTTCTGCGCTTGTTTTCAGGTAATTCACTCCATATTTAGAAAAGCACTTTGCAGGCACTCATGTCACTGGATTTGCAGCTGCCATCATATACATTAAAACATGATGTCATGCACCTGAAAGTGTATCTGTGAATAGTATAATGTCTGTGCACTGGGCAGCTTTCTTCCCATGTGTTTTCAGACCAAAATGTCTTTATATTGAAGTGCAGTCTAAGTAAAACTTGGTTGTCTTATTTGCAGGGTCACACCTTTAAACTGAGCCAGAGAAGTCGTGTTCCTCCACATCTGCAGTTTTACATCTTGGTTAGTTTGTCTATTTTGGCCTATTGTAATGAATTACATGAATTGACACCAAGAAGTTGCAAAAAAAAGTAATACTTTTGTTCCCTGAAGAAACCATTAAGATTGTCTTAGTAATTGTTATTTCATTTCTTCACAGGTTGTTTGCTTATCAGCTTCCAAAGACATCGATTACAGCTTTAATTGATTCATTTTTGGGAGTTTATAGATTAGTCCTAGATAGTAGGGAAGGGTTTGGGTTTAGATTAGATTCTTAGCTAGGGTTAGGCTTAGGGTTAGGGTTAGGATAAAGTAGGATAGATACTATTAAAAGATTTGTAGTTCCACATTCATCTACTATACACTTTACTGGTGAGTAATACAATACATTCTTCCAACACCTGTGCTCTCAACAATGACAATAAAATGTAAAGTTTTACTGTGGACTGAGTTCCATCAACTCAAATTAAGAAACTGACTGTGCGGGTTGGGATTTTGTTTTTTGCAGGATCCGTGTTGAGAATCTACCTGCAGGAATTCTTTCAGGCTTTGGAGTTTAATATCTTACATCTATACATATTTAGTAGATTTAATAGTCAGATTTGTGATAGAGTCCAAATTTCTCATAAAATACTTCACAGATAAAACATTGTCTAACCGACTCTCTTAGTGTCTCGTAGTCTCTTTCTCTTTCTCTCTCTCTCTCTCTCTCTCTCTCTCTCTCTCTTTTTCTCTTGAAGATGGGGCCGAAAAGCAGGCGATCCCGAGCACAGAAGACGCGATGGACACCGTTGGACGTGGCAGATCCAGATCCACCAACCCATCTGGGCAGCAGCTCAGCGGTATGTTGTGAGAAATTGTGTCAACAACAACAATGGGGGTGTTTTTTTTATTTTATTCAAGATTGCTTTGGTGTATGTTATGACTGTGCATTTTTGTACTTCCATGACATTTGTTAAAGGGATACTCCACTTTTTCGGGAGTCTAGCTAATCCCCCCCCCTTCCCCCACATAACCAAGATCCACCATGCATTACTGGCATTGTCTGCACTGTCTACTGTGGGTTACAGTCGTGAAGTTAGTGGCATGTTGTGGTTTGGGTACTCACTACATGAGGAAATATTATTCCAAAATGCACATAATCGTTGTTTTTGTAAGGAAACGAGGTTGGCAGCCATGTTTGGAAAGTAGTGCCGGCTACCTGTTTTCCTTCACACCAGACAGATTCTGTGCATTTTTTTGTAATATTTCATGATGTGGTGAGTACTTGAAGCACAAAATGTGTTTTGGCGCCGTGAGATGTGTGTTTTGGTAGATTTTTAATACATGTGGACCATTACCCTCTATGGCGATACTAACAAACTACACAACTGGAGCTCACTGTAAACTGAGCGGACAGTGGCATTAAGGTATGGTGTATCTTGGTGATGTGGGGGGGTGTATCTTGGTGATGTGGGGGGGGGGGGGGGGTGGCAAATTAACTAAACTCCCAAAACAGTGGAGTATCCCTTTAACATGGGACATCCAGGTTTTTCCCAATGATCCAGGACAGGCAAATGTTGATATACACCGTGGGCCTTTTTAAAAGCCAAAATGGAAAATATGACATGGTCATGTCTTGTCATCAGATGCCTGAGAGCCCAGCAGATCCAGGGTCAGCAAAGCAGCGGTGGATGACCGACAGGACAACTGGCCAGGCAGCAGTGAAACCGGTACATCCATTGTCCTACAGCAGGGGTGTCCAAACTTTTTGAATGTGGGCCAGAGTAGATCATGTGAAAATATCAGAGGGCCAGCTGCTTCTTGCATCATATGGGTTATTAAAGAAATCAAAAACATCCAATATGGATTTTGTTTGCCGTCTGAAAATGTTGTGCCTTGTTCATACTAGATGCTTGTCTACAAACTATGATAGTGCTGTCATGGTGAATGGAAAAAACGCAAAGTGAACCTGCTTGATTAACCAATACTGTGTGGAGGGCCACATAATGTATTTTGAGAGACAAGCCATGGGCCATTTAAAATCGCATATCCCACATTTGGCCCCCGGGCTGGACTTTGGACCTGCCTGTCCTACAGTGTACTGAAACAGCATATTTGCAGCACACTTATGTCTTTGCCATCTTGTCATTACCACTAAGCACAATGAAAGACAACACCACTAAAGACATTTTTTGGCAGGTCATCGTCACAATGTATGCTATTAAATGTATTTCAAATTTGATTGAAACATACACTGTTGTTGAAAATGTTTGACAAATCGCCCAGTCAATGAGTATTTGGTCACAGCCTCAATTGTGCAGTCATGTAGAGGTAATTTTATTTAATGGGTAGAGGAACTGAAGGAATTAAGTCAATATTGAAAATGGTTGATCCTTTATTTAGTACTGAAAACAGAACAGGCATAGGGTACTTTGAGTCCATTTACAAATCTGCACTTAATTCATTCAGTTAAATACATTTGGCATATAATGAGAAATTGTGCAGTTGCTGTCAATGTTAAAGCGCAGTTAGAGCCAGTGGATAGACTTTGTTTCCTACTCTTTACAATCAAAGGCTCTTGGAAATGTGGAGGTGCTGTTACTTATAATTCTTTACGTTAGTATTGTTGATTTTCTTTGTATGGCCCACTAAGAGAGACTAAAGTACTATGTTGACCTGTAGAGTAAATTGAGTTTGACACCCCTGTGACTTAGATACTTCTAGTGTGGCAGGATATGTTTGTGCCGTATGTCTGTTAACATCTGCTTTAACAGCCAACACTTGTCAAAACTGCTATGCAAATGTTTGTCATCATCAGATACCTGAAACCACAGGGACAAATCCCTGGTTCAACAAGAACACACCAGCTTCAAAGGCAGTGTTCCAGCAGGTGACTATTGTCCAATCAATGTTTTTTGTGTGTGCAAATGCTCAATAGGGCCATATTCTAAATGACTATTTCAGTGTTTATTATTTTCTTTCTGAAGCATTTTTGATTCTGATTTAAATGTTTAATGAAATTGTAATCCTTTAAGGTAGGCTTTTTTCGCAACTGTGGACAAGCATCTTGTCATGTACTGTTTTGTCCACTAGAGGGCAGTAGTCCAGTAAAAATGTCACTTGACCTCACACTAATTGCAACAAAACCAAACTCAACTGATTTTGTATCCTCAATATGTCCTCAATGAAGCAAAAAAAGTGTTAAGGAAATGTATGAAGGGGAATTTTTGAAAATGACCCATATGATGCTACCAAAAGCGTTTATTTTTTATTTTTTTATTTTTTTTTCTCGAAGCAAAAAACACATACAGGATATAAGTGATGAGATTTATGGCACATTAAAAAAAAGGCTTCCATAGGCTACCATCATATTTAGGTCATTTTCAAAACTTTCCCTTCATACATTTCCTTAACACTTTTTTTCCTTCATTGAGGACATATTGAGGGATTTGTGGGATTTGGCATAGTGCTACCTACTGGCAACTGAACTAGCAGTTTTTCGAGGTCCGTACATTTGATTGACTTCAAAGTCGGACAGTGCGCTGTTGGGAAGCAGACAGAACACACAGACCTTACACACACTGCACAATACTACTTGTGTACTGGTACCTGCAAACTAGATTTGAAGGCCGTGTAGTGGCCTCATAATATAGTAGATAAAAAAGCTGATATATGGTTGTCATGATTAATGCTTCCATTCACATTTTTTCCCTGTCCTGTCCGAAACACCTGATATATACTGAATTTACTCCCAATCCTGCGGGAGTCTCACAGAATACAAGGGACTCCTGAACAAATGTCAGTGTGTATAGTGTATACAAAACATAGGCTACATAGTGAAACACAATGGCAATGAAAAACAGAAAATAACATACCGTACTTCAGATGCCCTCTCCCTCCTTTTTCAAAATGAAATACCTTGGTCTCCCCAGCATGTACAATGAAAATGCCCTTTCCCTGTTCTTTTTAACCTTTCACCACAGCAGCTAAATATCATATATTTATTCATTCAGCCACAGATCCCAAAGCCAACCACCTGTAAACCTGGACGTCAGGTTTCAGCTAGAGGGTATGTATCAGCTAGAGGGTATGTATCAGCTGGCAGCAAACCCTGGACCAGTGTGCAAGCAACCCATTGTCAAAGTGATCGCCGATATGGTTTCGCCTCAAGAAATCATCAGTGCACATGTATGGCATTGACCTTTCTGGCCTACCAAAATGAAGGAGCCAACCTGGACACCCCTAACCTTGATGAAATCCTGCACAATGGTGATATGTTGTACTCCGCTGTTAGGAGCCAACATAGGCTGAACGGGAGACCGGAACGGAACCACTTGAGCTTTGAAGACTTGCCACCAAAGGTTACAATCAAACTAAAGACCTACGCCTCATACAAGACTCCGGCACATATGGGATTCCTGCGAGCCGCTCCTCCTCCTGACAAAGTACACTGGTGGCTGAAACTTTCAGACAGACTTCAGTGTCTCTCGTCAACTGTCACCCAAGCCATGCTCACTGTATCCCCCAATACCATTGCCGTGTTCAGGAACACATCGGGACAGTATGGCTTGTTTGATTCTCATTCTAGGACCGCCAACGGATTCCACACCGAATTTGGGAAAGCTGTCATGTTGACGTTCACTCACCTGAGTGATCTGATTGACAAGATACACCAGATGTGCGCACAACATCCCTCTGATCAGCAATATGACTTCATGCCTGTGTCATTTCGAACGGAAGCCCAATGTAGTCCAACCTTTGGACAGTCAAGCAGAGTGCGAATCTCTGCCCCGACTTCAACTGTACCACAAATGGCCACAACTGGACAGTCTCCACCCAGCAAATCTCAGACACGGTCTACTCGTGCGCGTAAGTCACCACAGACTTCAACCACACCACAAGTGGAAACCAGTGTCGGAGTGCCAAACCCACAAACCAAAAGGAAATCCACAGGTATGAGCAAACCAAGTGTAAGACAGTCAAACGAAGACGATGTGTACATCCAAGAATCTGGACCACAAGCAGCTGTAGAGCCCCAAACCAGCAAACGTTCTAGACGGTCACAACAGACCTCAACCACACCACAGGTGGAAAATAGTATATCAGCCCCAAACCCCCCCCAAAAAAGAAAATGCACAAACAAGAAACCAAATGTCAAACGTCAAAGAAAAGAAGCTGGTCACATGGAACCATCTGTACCACAATCAGAGACAACTGGAGAGCCCCAATTCAGCAAACGTTGTAAATGGCATTTAAATGGTTGTACTTGTGGAGTGTCAGCTGGTGTGTCCATGTCACAACAGACCTCAACCACACCACAGGTGGAAACTAGTGTCACAGCCCCAAACCCACAAAACAAAAGAAAGCCCACAAACCAGAACAACCCAAATGTTAAACGGCCATGCAATGAAGCTGTGCACATGGAACAATGTGTGCCACAATCAGAGACAATTCTCCAGCTGAAATCCGCCCCACTTTCGAAACAGTCTACTCAGCTGCAGCTCTCAAAAGACAGTACAATTGTACCACAAGCGCAACTTAATGTTGGAGTCCAAAACCAACTCAGTGAAGGTCCATCTATAAACCAGAGCAAATTAAATAAAACCCAGCGAGGAAGAGAAGCCAGACGCATGCGAGGGAACATAAAAAAACAATGCGCAGAACAGCAAGACAAACCTACGTCTCATGAACAAACACAGGACAAAAAACGAAAATGTGAGAAAGCTCGTTATCACCTGGATCCTAAATTCAAAAAGACACGGAAGGAAAACATGAAAGCGTACCTCACCAACAGATACAGCATAGATCCGAGTTTCAAAGAAAAACAGAAAACATACCTCACCAAGAGGTACAGCACAGATCCTATTTTCAAAGAAAAACAGAAAACATACCTCACCAAGAGGTACAGCATAGATCCTATTTTCAAAGAAAAACAGAAAACATACCTCACCAAGAGGTACAGCATAGATCCTATTTTCAAAGAAAAACAGAAAACATACCTCACCAAGAGGTACAGCATAGATCCTATTTTCAAAGAAAAACAGAAAACATACCTCACCAAGAGGTACAGCATAGATCCTATTTTCAAAGAAAAACAGAAAACATACCTCACCAAGAGGTACAGCATAGATCGTATTTTCAGACTCAAGCAAAGAGAACATATTCGGATTAATGACCCAAGTTTCAGATTGCATCACATACAACGCTGTACTCAAAACAAGACAAACTACTTCTTGAAAAACCCCTCAGCTCACATCCTGCACAAGTTGCACTGTGCATGGAAAATAACAAGGAAATACCTTAACCGTAACCACCAGCAGATCCCGCATGAGCAACAGCAGCCTGTACAGAACCCTTTGATGCAAGCTGCCCAATCTGCGTTCCGTGCAAAGACTCAGCTTGGCCCCATCCATGTCTGCACTGTCTGCCACAGAACCCAATTCCGAAACCAAGTACAAGTTTGTATACGAACAAAATACAAGAAAAACCCTGATGTGGTGGCTGCTTGCCTAACAGGACAATACATTCATACTTGTGACAATGACTGCTCAGGACCAGCAACATGTACAGTCCCAGAAGTGAGGAGGACAGAATGGATCTGCGGAACTTGTCATAGTTATGTGACAAGAGGACTGATGCCAGACATAGCAGTGGCAAATAAATTAGAGCTGACACCTATCCCCAAAGAATTGAGCGGCTTGAAACCAATTGAAAGACAGTTGCTGGCTCAAATACTGCCATTTGCTAAAATTGTGGCATTGCCCAAAGGAAAACAAAAAGCTATACACGGTGCGGTTGTGTGTGTTCCTGCTGATGTCAACAAAACACTCACTTCTCTGCCCAGAAGTAGCAGTGAATCCCAGGTTCTGAAGGTCAAATTAAAACGACATCTAAATTACAAAGGATATCAGTACTACCAGACAGTCAATATGAGAAATTTGGTGGCGGGAGCTGCAGTACTGAAAGGTATGAATCCAGATTTTGCAGATACGCCAATAAATAACAATGCCACGTTTGATGATGAAAATGATCCTGATGTCCAGCCAGAGGAAGTAGAGGACCCACAAGCAGTAGAGGAGCCACAAGCTGACAATGAAGAGGAAGACCTGGATCAGCTTAGACATGGTCTTATCCTAGACTCATGCCTGCAGCCTGCTGACATGGGTGAGGAACTGTTAACATTTGGTGAGGGAATATTCAGTATTGCACCCGCCCAAGGAAACAGGCCTGTAGGCTTGTTTTCCATCCCCAGATTAGAATCAAAGGCATTTCCAGTTCAGTTCCCCGATGGAAAGAATACACTTGATACAGAAAGAGAGATCAAACTATCCCCTTGTAAGTATTTCAAAGCGAGACTGTACAATGTGGATAATCGTTTTGCAATAGACCAAACTTATGGCTTCTGGGCTCAGATGGCAGGGGAAACATACATGGCTAAGAGTAGCATGTCTATCCAGATTCGGAAAGGGAAAGACAAAACCCAAGATGGACGGCGCATTTCCAACCGCATGCTACAGGATAAGCACGAGGTTGAGAAACTGATACACAACGAGCATGCAACACGGTTTATGCAACCACTGAGAGGGACCCCAGCTTACTGGCAAAAGACACTGAAGGATTTGTTTGCCATGATTAGACAGCTGGGGAAGCCTACCTTTTTTTGTACATTTAGTGCTGCAGAAATGAGATGGCCTGAGTTCATTAAAGCAATTAAAGCCCAACTAGGTGAGCAGGTGGATTGGAGTAAGCTTGACTGGACTGACAAAACAGACATTCTATCACAGAACCCTGTCACTGTCATGCGGATGTTTGAAAAACGAGTTGAAGCATTGATGTCACTGCTCATGTCATCGGCAAACCCCCTTGGGAAAGTGGAAGATTTCTTTTACAGAGTGGAGTTTCAGGCCAGGGGTAGCCCGCATATTCATCTAATGATTTGGATAAAAGACGCCCCTGTGTGTGGAGATGACCCTGATCAGAAAGTATGTGACTTTGTAGACCGCTACATATCATGCCAAATGCCTGACCCCAGCAAAGACCCTGAGCTCCACAAGATTGTCTCCGAGGTGCAAGTTCACAGTAAAAATCATTCCAAGTCATGCAAGAAAGGCAACAAAGTGTGCAGATTTGGATTCCCAAAACCACCTATGGCAAACACCACGATAACCCACCCCCAACTGCCTGAACCCCAAAATGACGAAAAAAGCAAGTCGGATACCACACAGTCACCATCAAACGACAAGGACTGCCCCATGTCACCAGCACAAGCCAATCAGAAGCTCAAACATGTGTGGGATATGTTAAATGACCCAAGCGTGCCTCTGGATAGCATCTCAGAGTTACTGCTACAATGCAAGTTGACTTCTGAAGAATACATGACGTGTGCTAATCAACTAAGTAAATCAAGTGCACTTATCATGAAACGTGATCCAAAAGACTGTTGGGTGAACGGCTATTCCCCCGAGGTGCTCAGAGTTTGGAATGCAAACATGGACATACAATATATTTTAGACCCTTACTCGTGTGTTATGTATATGTTGTCTTACATATCCAAACCTGAGCATGAGATGGATGAGTACCTTAAGGCAATAATTAGGGATATGCCAGGAACCGATGTCAGTGAGAGAGAGGAAATGAAGCAAATCATGCAGGCATACTCCAAGCATAGACAGGTAAGTGCACAAGAATCTGTGGCCAGAATATGTGGCTTATCCATGAAGAAATGTTCCCGCAATGTAGTATTCATACAAACAGATGATGACGGCGTTAGAATGAGTCTCCCCCTAAGTGCCTTGCAGAGCAAAACCCCTGACTCGACAGACATCTGGATGACAGGATTACCTGAGAAATACAGGGCGAGACCAAAAACGCGAGAGTATGAAAACATGTGCCTGGCAGAATTTGCATCAAACTACAGGATTGTCTATGGCCAGCAAGCACGAGGCAAGAATGCTGTGCCACTACTAAACGGCCTGGGATACATTCAGAAAAGAACTCGAGGAAAGCCAGCTATCATCAAATATGCCCGCTTCTCAGAACTCAAGCATCCCGAAAAGTTTTACGGAAGATTGCTCAAAATGTATCTCCCAAACCGCTCAGACTCGCAGCTCAAAACCGAGAGATACCCAACATACCAGGAATTCTACCAAAAAGCTTGCGTTGAACTCCCAGGAACAAAATGCATCATGGCAGTGCATGTGATAGTGCAAAGAAACAGACAAGAGTACGAGAAACACAGCAGTGACATTGACAGAGCTATTGAGCATTTGGAAAAGAATGGGCCAATGGAGAATGCATGGACAGCTTTTGCTCCTGAGGTTGAATTGGTTCGCTTGGAATGCATTGCAGAACAGGAACAGATGGATCCCACAGAAGACAATGACCAAGATGATGTTCCAGACTACAGCACTCGTCCTCAAGACGCAGCTGGAGTTGTACCGCAAGTAGAAGCACCCCCAATGTCCCGTGCGGAAATGTTTGAGCTCTATCGGAGTCTAAACCAAACCCAAGCATCCATATTCTACAGTGTCTGTGACTGGTGCTACAAGCGTGTGGCCGGCCATGATCCCCAACCATTCTTTTATTATATGTCTGGAGGAGCTGGTGTTGGAAAATCTCATGTTATCAATTGCATATATATGGAGGCAACTAAAATCCTGCGGGAACTCCCCAGGTTGTATCATGAGGCAGACTCATCAGCAGCCACTGTGCTTCTCTCTGCACCGACTGGCACCGCAGCTTACAACATTTCAGGCCAAACTTTACATTCCCTTTTCAAACTCCCAATAAGGCTCAAAAAGGGTAAGCCGTTGCCAGGGCTTGGAAATGCTCTGGATGAAATGAGAGCATTATTGTCAAATGCTGAAATTCTAATCATTGATGAAGTGTCCATGCTCCCCAAACCCATGTTGAAGAATGTCGACTTGCGACTCCAGGCTATCAAAGGTAACACGAAGCCTTTTGGAGGAGTGTGTGTTCTACTTGTAGGAGACTTTCATCAGCTGCCACCGTTTGGAAGAGCCAAACCGCTTTGTGTGGATGAGAATGACCCACTCGACTTGTGGCAAGAGCACTTTGAGATTATCACCCTGACAGAGATCATGCGGCAAAAAGATGATGTTGCTTTTGCACAGCTGCTGAACAGATTACGAGTGAAGCTAAAGCATGAACCTTTGAGTGAGGATGACAGACCTATGCTTGCACAAGCTGTGACAGACCCCAAAGACTGCCCACCTGATGCATTGCGTATATTCCCAACTAACAAAGAAGTGAACAAGTATAATGCTGCAGCACTAAGTGCCCTCCATACTGATATCATAAACATTGATGCCCGGGATTACAGAAAAGACCCTCGTGGCGGAGGCATGACACGACTGCCAACACCCATCACAGGTGGAACAGGTGATCTACCTGACACTCTACAAGTTGCAGTGGGAGCCTGTGTAGTGCTCCTTCGAAATATAGATGTAGAGGATGGCCTAGTCAATGGTTCATTTGGAAAGATAGCCAAGATTGTGACTGAGCTTAAGAACGGAAAAAACACTCTAACGAAGCTTGGAGTTAAGATGGACGATCCAAGTGCAGGTCGGAAACAGCGCAATGCCACCCAAGATGGAGCAGACAATGTGGTGTACATTGAGAGAGTAGAGCAAAGCATGGACTCCAAAGCAGCAGTGATTCGGAATCAGTTCCCCCTGAAATTAGCTTATGCATGTACAACCCACAAAGTTCAGGGAAGGACATTGGAGTCTGCTGTAGTGTCCTTGAAACGTGTCTTTGAACCAGGAATGGCCTATGTTGCACTAAGTCGAACTACGTCACTTCGTGGACTCTACCTGACAGACCTAGATGAAAAAAAGATATATTCAGACCCAGCCATCACATCTGCACTGGAGAACATGCCAAAAGCATCAGTCAACAGTATAATGCCTCTGTACGAACATGTACAAGTCACAAACCAATTCCACACATTCAAGATCATTCACCACAACACCCAAGGCCTAACATCTCACATTGAGGACATCAAGCGGCATCATGAGTTGACACTTTCTGATGTTTTATGTGTTACGGAAACCAAGCTCTCTGGCTCAAGCAGTCCAACAAATCTCAACTTGGAAGGTTACAACATGTTCACCCGCAACAGACACACATCGTACCAATCGTTTCCTGACATTGCAAGCAGAGAGGGTGGTGGGGTCGCTATCTACTGTAAAAGCCATATTCAAGCAAAAGACATGGAGTTCATACAAAGCGTGAAAGACCTAGAGTTTGTTGCCATCAAGGTTTGGGCACCTATCGAAGCATGGATTGCTGCAGTGTACAGGCCCCCATGTTACAATGTTCGAGATTTCCTCCAAAACATGCAAAGTCTTTTGGACTCCTTGGAAATTCTTGCCCAGCAGCCAATCATTGTCTGCGGTGACTTCAATGAGGACCTGTTATCCAATGGAAATAAAGTGATATTCCAGTTCTTTCAGTCAAGAGGATATAAACAACTCATCACAACTGCAACCACCGAGAAAAACACACTCCTGGATCACATGTACATCTCTCAGCCACAGCTCTGCCTGCAATCAGGTGTTTTGCAAACATATTATAGTTATCACAACCCAGTATACTGTATGTTAGAGATGTGAGGGGCCAGAAAGGAAAAGTGGGACGCTATGGTGTAGTGATGCAAGGAGCAGCGTTTCTGAGCGGGCCTCTTCAAGCCAGAAACGTTGTGGGCACCGGAACTGGCAGTGCAGGGGGCACCGGGACTGGTGGTGCAGGAAGCACTGGGACTGACAGTGCGGGGAGCACTGGGACTGGTGGTGCAGGAAGCACTGGGACTGACAGTGCGGGGGGCACCGGAACTGGGACTGGTGGTGCAGGAAGCACTGGGACTGACAGTGCGGGGAGCACCGGGACTGGTGGTGCAGGAAGCACTGGGACTGACAGTGCGGGGGGCACCGGGACTGGTGGTGCAGGAAGCACTGGGACTGACAGTGCAGGGGGCACCGGGACTGGTGGTGCAGGAAGCACTGGGACTGACAGTGCAGGGGGCACCGGGACTGGTGGTGCAGGAAGCACTGGGACTGACAGTGCAGGGGGCACCGGGACTGGTGGTGCAGGAAGCACTGGGACTGACAGTGCGGGGGGCACCTGAGGCCAGAAAGGAAAAGTGGGACGCTATGGTATAGTGATAAAGTGATGCAAGGGGCGGCGTTTCTGAGCGGGCCTCTTCAAGCCAGAAACGTTGTCCCCTTCACCTATTGCTGTATCACTCAGGAGTGACATTGACTTTGGGTCACTCATTAGGGCATCTTCAAAATTTGGCGGTCTCAATCTGGTGCAGCCATTTATTTATACTCTTTCTTTTTAATTGGTCTCATTTGTGGTTGGACTCGTTTTTTGGGGGTGTTTTTCTGTTCAGGTAAAATGTTGTGGTAGAGTGATACAGTGATGCAAGGGGCGGCGTTTCTGAGCGGGCCTCTTCAAGCCAGAAACGTTGTCCCCTTCACCTATTACTGTATCACTCAGGAGTGACATTGACTTTGGGTCACTCATTAGTGGATTTGGTTTCATTGGCTTGTTTTTTTCTTCAGTTAAGATGCCACTTCACCATTTGATGAAATGTGGTCACTATGATTGTATAGTAACAAAGTTGTCCTCCAAAGAGGGCGGGGTTGGGTGGTGGGTTTAAGTTATCAGTTGTAAGGAAATATCAGTATATCAGTAATTAAATATCAGTTGTAAGGAATGGTGGTGAGGGTGGGTGCAGCCCAGGTGTAAGGCCTGGTTCCAGGTAGGGCCCAACACAATGTCCTGTCGGCCAGGACAGAAGACAGCAGAGGCTTGGATTCCAACACCATTAGTTTTATTTAGACACCATATGTTGTTGCTGGTTTGTAATCATTTACACAGCAAAGAGGTGAAGTTGTGGAATCCAGTGGAGGCCAGGCAGCTTGTGCTCCGATGGTTTGCAGCAAAGGGATTTGCCACAGGCAGGAGGAGGCGGGGAGCACCTGAGGCGGAGGAGGTGCAGGGAGCAACTGAGGCTGAGGAGGAGGTGCCTGGAACACCTGATGCTGAGGAGGTGCAGGGAGCACCTGAGGCTGAGGAGGAGGCGCCTGGAATACCTGATGCTGAGGAGGTGCAGGGAGCACCTGAGGCTGAGGAGGAGGCGCCTGGAATACCTGATGCTGAGGAGGTGCAGGGAGCACCTGAGGCGGAGGAGGTGCAGGGAGCACCTGGAGCGAAGGAGGCGCAGGGAGCACCTGAGGCTGAGGAGCAGTCAAAGCAGCAGGAGGCTGCTGGTAAGGAGGTCCAGTTGCAGTTATTGTTACTGTTATGGTAAATGCAGTGTACTGTTTTTGTTGTTATTACAAGTTTGTCCATTAGTATAGCCACCAAGAGTGTGATGATCAGACCATGCTTACCAAGAAGCACCATGGAAGTTTGGAGATGTGAAAACAACTCAAGCTAAGTGTTGCCACCTCATTTCATTATACACAAACATTTTCAATAGTTTATTAATGGATCACAAAGTAGATTATCACCACATTCTCAAAGACACATTTCTTAAATGTGGTCATAAGGAAAGAATCAGCAGTAATACACCTGCCTATGTCCTCTGATCTGTTATAGACAATACCCAGCTGTTAAACCACTGCAATGAACACCTCAACGACTATGGCAACAGCTCCAGTGATGAAGCAGGACACCAGAGTAACGACACATCAAGGTCAGTCACAAGTGCAAACAGAGGACCACAGCACCACTCCCTCAACAGCCCCTTTTCCCTCACACACTCCCTTTCTTTGCCCCTATCCAAACATATCCCACTAGTGTGACGAACAGACCATACTTACCAAGAAGCACCATGGAAGTTTGGAGATGTGAAAACAACTCAAGCTAAGTGTTGCCACCTCATTTCATTATACACAAACATTTTCAATAGTTTATTAATGGATCACAAAGTAGATTATCACCACATTCTCAAAGACACATTTCTTAAATGTGGTCATAAGGAAAGAATCAGCAGTAATACACCTGCCTATGTCCTCTGATCTGTTATAGACAATACCCAGCTGTTAAACCACTGCAATGAACACCTCAACGACTATGGCAACAGCTCCAGTGATGAAGCAGGACACCAGAATAACGGCACATCAAGGTCAGTCACAAGTGCAAACATAGGGAGGACCACAGCACCACCCCCTACCCCCCGCATGTGCCAGAGACAGAACCCCTGACACCACCCACATTGCCCTGTCCCCTTCCCCGCACCACCACTGAAATCTATCTCCTTCCTAAAAGTTGTTTATTATGTTTGAACATAGGACAACGGGTTCAAGAGGAGCTGCAGAAGATGGCAAGAGTAAACAACACAGAAGACCGTGTCAGCGCCATCCAGGAAACGGTATGTCCAAACATAAACACATCAGGGTAAGGATTCCAAATTAGTCACTCAGCCAGGACAGGTCACCCACCGGCTGGCCAGCTCTATGTTGCTGCAGCAGGATCATTAGCTACTCTGGCTTTGTCAGAGATGGTGTATGTCCTTTGTCCTGCCAGTCAATGTCAGTGTAAACACTGGAGCCTTATCCACATTTAAAGCCGCATTTAAACTGTCAGCTACAAGTTAACCCATTCTGGTGTTTTGGCTGATATGTGGCACATATCTGATATGTGTTGTGAAACTGTTATATCATTGTACATTTTGGAGAATGCCTATGATTGCGAGTCACATGTCATTGAGAATGCCGTGTGTGTTGTGTTGATCATGTGAATGCTTTATTCAGAACACCAGAAGGCCAGTGTTGTACATAATGTTTCCTGAAACTCACCAGTCATCTCCAAATACACAGATGATTGTGCCCAAACACAGCTCTATTTTAAACTCCAAATGTCTCCAATAATAATCTTTTCTCCTTTCACTTTGACATTCTGTGATTAGGTGTCGGTTTAAAAAATGTTGGACATTGATTTGAGAATTGAACCCCTCTGATACAGATGTTTTATTTGATTGTTCATTGATTTTGCTTTCAGCGTGCCAGGCGACAGAGGTCAAAGCCTGGCCTGGGACCTTGCATGGCTTCTGCATGAGACCAACAGGTCTGTGTTACAATGTTTGCATGGCAGGACTAGTAGAATGTTTGAAAGCATGCTCATCTCCTCTTTCATGAAACTTGTTGTAATATACGAGAATAACAGAATAATTTCTCAGTGTTTGCATGTGCTAGGTTTGCTGGTGTGGAGAAGCTGTTCGTTACCCCTTGACAAGAATGGCCACGGCAACACCACCTGACCAACAACTGGTAAGTATTCTGATCTCTCTCAGTGGACTTACAATTGGCTCATGATCATTGGAATTGTGATTTTTATTGGTTTCTATTTCCTAGATGCCCTCTGGCCCATCACCCCTTCCTACCAGCTGTACTCCAGTCTTCCCTACTCACAGCTTCCTGCCAGCTACTCCATTCACTGCTGGCTCCCCAACTGCAGCTCAACAGCTAGTAAGTGTTTGTGTTACTTGACTTATTACCTACATAGCAGTGCTATGTTAAATAGCTGATGCACGTGATTTATCATGTGATGGCACATGATATATCACATACCTGGCATATTTCACTCACTCAATTGGTACTTGATCAAGATTGTAGGACAATGCAGATTGTATTGACACTTTATTGTATCTAGGTTCCCATAGTTGTTGTTTTTATGGTCCAATACTATACCTTTTACAATGTCATTCTGATGTCTACTTGTGGTATGCTCTGAATGTTTATTTAGATTATTTTATCTCCCCCAGACTCTGGATTTGCTGACCAAGGTGGCCCCTCTGCCAAAGGATGTCATCACCAGCTTAGCCCCCAGCTTTCATCTTCCCACCCCCTCACAACCACTGTCTCTACTGCTGCTGCAACATTGCTTCCTCTGAGGGCGATGGGAACTCCACTTGGACTGCCAGTGCCACAGGCACTGACTGGTGTATTAACCACTCACCTAAATAATCTGCACAAACCCATCCACTATTGGGCTCATGTTTTGCAGCAAAGTGTTGTCTGTCATCATCTGGGGGGCCTTACACAGTTCAGGTGATACGGGGGTTTCCCAGAGCCGTAGGTCTGCCTGCTATTGGTCCGTGATTGTCAAGGTGCGCAATCACTGGACAGGCCATCTGTCAATCACCGTCTTTTGTGTTGTCTATTTTACTCCAAACAGGCAAGTAATTTAAGAAATGATCACCCTAAAGTTGGTATGAAAAGGTGAAGTTAGCTAAATAGACCAACACCGTGTTTCGCCCAGATTGTAAAGATGTTTAGTCACTGTTACAAATTGTGGCATATTAACATGGTGGTGAATGGGAACAACGGGACTTCTGAGTCCTGCCTCAGGTGGCCATTCAATGGACTGCAGCTTTCAGGGTTACTTCTGTGTCCTCATGGGAAAACCTCAAAGCTTGCCTACTGCTATTAACCCTAACATACATAGGGTCAACATCTATGTCTTTTAATGGTGGGAGGTAACTCACACATGCAACACAGAACATGCTAACTCCACACAGAAAGGACCAGGGGGTCATGTCTTTGTTTTTTGATTTGAGCAGTTTGCCATATTTTTCTTGTGCTAATATGTCTAACTCATTGTTTTGTCTCCGGTGTTGCTTCTGGATCAGTGTAAAACTCTTCTGATCTGAGATATTTCATTAAATTGAGCTTGTAATCAGGATGTAGGTCAGTGATGACAGTCTAAATTATCCTACAATGACAGGTAGGATGCAATCTACTTCATCATTAGATTAAATAAGGTCATAATTGAATAGTAACAAAGTTGTCCTCCAAAGTGTGTATATGGGGGGGGGGTTTGGGTGGTGGGTTTAAAAAGTTATGAAGAGGTAAACTATTCAGATATGTGCATTCATTTTTGGTTGTTTTATATATGTTATAATTGAATAGTAACAAAGTTGTCCTCCAAAGTGTGTGTATATGGGGGGGGGTTTGGGTGGTGGGTTTAAAAAGTTATGAAGAGTTAAACTATTCTTCAGATATGTGCATTCATTTTTGGTTGTTTTATAGACGTTATAATTGAAGAGTAACAAAGTTGTCCTCCAAAGTGTGTGTATATGGGGGGGGTTTGGGTGGTGGGTTTAAAAAGTTATGAAGAGTTAAACTATTCTTCAGATATGTGCATTCATTTTTGGTTGTTTTATAGACATAATTGAAGAGTAACAAAGTTGTCCTCCAAAGTGTGTGTATATGGGGGGGGGTTTGGGTGGTGGGTTTAAAAAGTTATGAAGAGTTAAACTATTCTTCAGATATGTGCATTCATTTTTGGTTGTTTTATAGACATAATTGAAGAGTAACAAAGTTGTCCTCCAAAGTGTGTGTATATGGGGGGGGTTTGGGTGGTGGGTTTAAAAAGTTATGAAGAGTTAAACTATTCTTCAGATATGTGCATTCATTTTATCATTTGGCCTAATTACATAAAAACAAAGTTGTCTTCCAGAGCAGGGTTGGGGTTGGGTGGTTGGTAGGTAAAAGAAAAAGCGGATGTGTTGTATGCACTCTGTGGCTGGGATTTCATGCTGTGCAAATTAGCCTGCTTGTGCAGATTTCCTTTTTCTAAATATTTTTAAATAAAAGTCAGAATTGACCAAAACCTTTTTCTCCTTTCATGTCTGTCACATGAAGGACCACGACCCAATTAGGTGGGTCAAGGTGAACATCTACAGCTAAATCGAGAAATTACATTACACTGTTGAATAAGGCATACAGTGTTATGTATGTAATGGTTTGTATGTGAAACAGGATCCAACGAAGTGAAATAGCTTCCAGATACCCCGAGTGACTCACCATGACAGTCGCAAATTGGCAAAGACATGACACAACTGTATCTGTATAGGCAAGAATGAAAGGCTGCATTTATATTTCTATAAGAATAACATTTGTCTGTTCAAGTTGTGCTCTTTCAATCATTGTCAACACAGCTTTCAGTAGGAGGAACTTGATGTAGCATCCTTTCCTGTCTTCGGACCAACAAGTCTACCAGTATACAAAGATAGTGTGTATTTTGTTAATATTTTGCATTTATTTGCTTTGGGAAATGCAAAACCACCTGCCTATCTCTGGCTTGATGTGTAGCTTCTATTCCTCATATTTGTCAATATTCATATTCATTCTGATTCATAACCTTACTATCAGAGGTTTATGTATTTCTTTGTAATTGATTGTATTATGCATTTAATATTAATTATTCTCACATGGACAAATGACAAAGGCAAAACCACAACCACACACATTACAATCAGGATTTTTTAATGTATTTTTGGACAGGACAGAGACAAATTGGAGCGACTGGGCGAATTCCTCATGTGAGTGCATGAAACGAGTCAGCAGATGGCGACATAATTGTCTTATCCAACCCAAATTAATGAACAGATAGGTTTAGGGAGTAATTGATGACATGTAATCTGGTAACTGTAATCAGGCTAGAAAAAATGTAATTTTTCTGTAACTTGCAGTTAAACAAAAAAAATGTAATAACATCAGAGTTACATTTAGTAAACATTTGGGATTACTAGCAAGATTTCAGTTTCAAATACATTTATTGGAGATTCTATGTATTGGATAGTGTATATTTCCCCAAGTGGCTGTGCACTGTACATATTGACTCCTATTATTAATGTTTGATATAAGGGTCAAATAAAGAACACCAAAAAACATGGAGAAAAAACACTTGGCTGTTAAAAATGACCAGTGCAATAAAAAAAAAAATAGAAACCAGATGGTATCAGTATAGTATCAGTGCATTGTAAATTCAAAAATGGAATTGTTACAGTTACATTGCTTTGATATTGTGATATTTGGATTACATTACTGATTACGATATTTAACAGGTAATTGGTAATCGCGTTGCATTTTTAAAGTAATCCCCCGAACCCTGTGATCAGACTATAAAACTCACATTTGAACTTGGTTTCTCTTGATTACTAGTAGGAGTGGGATGATATAGCCTATAGATATAACAATACATCATCAACATCATATGTTGTATTTGTCCTGACTCAGGCCCGGCACAAAACCCCCAAATGAGCAGATATGGCAACAGGACAGGATTACCGGTTCTTTACTGAGAGGTAGCATTTACAAGGGATCCCCCTTGTCAAGGGCAAATTAAGAGAGAGCTTGTAGAGGCTTGAGTCTTGCAGAGGAGCGAGGCTGTGATGCTTTGAAACTGGTGGAGCCTGGGCCGGTGGAGTTCAGGAGTTTGGACTTAACGTCCCCAGATCAAGACTGCTGGCTTGTGAGCTGGAGGTGGATGGATGGAGTCTCTGAGTGTGACAGGAGCATCTATGAAAGGAGAGCAGAGCAGTTTTCACCTGTCCACATGCAGCAGCATGACCAAAGCGTCAGATTAGCTGGATGAATTACTTGAAGTAGAACTAGACTATGAATTGGTGCACTTTTTTCGTGGATAGTAAAAGACCCCTCTGTGGACCTCCCTAACAAGTTTCATAGCTGTACCTTTGTTTCTGAGATACAGCTAATTTAATGTGTTTTTTTTTGTCTACATGACTCTCTCTACCCAAAATGCAACACTCCTGCTCAGAGTTACTGTTAAGCTATATTTATCTGGTGAAATCACACTGGATTCCTGCTTCCAGTACACTTTTTGCATGTGTTTTTTAACAGAGAAGAGCTGCAGCTGCTCAAAAGATAATCTGTCAAATTTATGAGTGAGACCATGAGTGTTATAGCACTTGGAATACATGTATAGGTATGTCTGTTGTCTGTACAATAGCGTGCGTGTCAAGTGTCATACAAGAAGGAAGGCTGGCCATAATGAGAATGAATCCGCACTTCCTGCCGCCCTTCAAAATAAAACAATTTAGAAGGGACAGGCACTGAATGCTGCTATAGCGCCCCCTAAAGGCGAAATGACAAAATACTTCTCCTATAGGCTCAGAGTACATCCCTCCACACCTGTACCAAGTTTGGTTAGCATCGGACGATCTTTGTGAAATAGGCCCCACCCACTGAATTTAGGAAGTGGATTATATCGCAACGGTGCGTTTTTTTTTCAAAACTTCCAAATCAGTGTTGTGCAGGACAGTCCCCACATGATGTGTGCGTTGGTTTGGTGAAGATTGGACAAAATTCCAAGGAGAAATGGCAAAAAAACGGTTTTGGACAAAATGCAAAATGGCGGAAAATCTAGTCAGACGCAAATGGGCGTGGCCTAGTTGAGTAGATGCGGGAGGACCCAAGGAATCCAGGGAAAAAAGAATTTTGATGATAAACCCTACGGTTCAAAAGTTATCGAGCAAAAGGTAAGGAGGGCTGTTATAGCGCCACCATATGGTCAATTGGTGCAATTTTTTCGGGGATAGTAAAAGACCCCTCAGTGCACCTCCCCATCAAGTTTCGTAGCTCTAGCTCTTATGGTTTCTGAATTACACCTAATTTACTGCAAGATTTTGCAAGATTTTTCCAAACCCCATGCAAGTCAATGGGGAAAAAAATGGCGCTTAATGGCGAATTGCGGCCAAACCGCTTTCACAAACCCTTAACAAAGTCATAGCAACCATGTCCTCAATGAGCCGCTCATTTTGAGGTCTGGCATGTCTATGTGGCGCAAAAACTGTGGGCGGTGTTACGCGGCTAACTTTTTGGCAGATATAATAATAATAATAATAATAATAAGTATGTGGGATTTCAAGATTGTGCCTTGCTTGTCAGCAAGCACAATAATAATAAGTATGTGGGATTTCAAGATTGTGCCTTGCTTGTCAGCAAGCACAATAACTAGAATGTTTACATTTCCTACCGAAAATGTAATTGTGCTTGCGTCCTCGCCATGCACCGCCTGGCTTGCAAGGTCCCTGCCCATGCAATTAGGGGGACTAAGTAGTTATGGGGGTGCCTATGTGAGTAAAAGGACTTTGGAGTAGAAGTACTTGGTAGGTGGGGAAGTCAGACTGGTTGTAGCCTACTACAGAGACACAAAAGGGGAAAGTCGGCTCAATCTCTGCAATCTAAAACTACATTACCTGCAAACTACAGCCTCAATAATTACCCTGTATTCTAAATGTCTCCAACTGTCTCAAGGAAAATAGGACATGATAACCTCTAGAGAAGTACTATTCCTTGTAGTGTCATTCGTGTTTATGGTTGCGACAACAACTGACTACATGGATTGTACATGGTCAAATGTTTGTCATATTTCATGTGACAGCCTATAAATAGGCAACATTAGATAGAGTGGTTGAATGCCTGTCGTAACAAACACAAAGTCAGAAATGAGCATTACAGACCTATTTGTTGTTGTTCTAATTTTTTGTTAATGTGGTGAGTAGTTGCCCCTGGACATGAGTAGTCAAATGTAGGAAATGTGTTCCAAAGGTATGCACAAGTAATGGAAAGTAATCAATTACATTGCTTCTATATTGTGATTTGGATTCTGTTACCGGTTACGATATTGAATCCAATTGTGGTTCCATGTGTAAAGTAATCCCCGAACCCTGTGAACAGACAAAGTCACATTACAATTGAATTGGTTTCCGGCAGAAAACCCCCAAATGATCAGACATGGCCACAGGACAGGATTCCCGGTTCTTTACTGAGAGACAGGGGGGGGGGGGCTTGAAGGACAAATGAAGAGAGAGCTTGTAGAGCTTTGAGACTACACCTTTACTCTGACCTTTGACCTTAGGCCTCCTGGGTCAGGACGAGATGGAGGGACCAGTGGAGGTCAGCAGAACCATCCAGGCTGCACCTCTACATCAATGACCCTCTGGACGTCCCTGGTCAGGACTTGCTCCGGAAGCAGTGGACAACCCTCAACCGCCTAAGGACCGGCGTCGGATGCTATGGCGCCTCAATGAAGAGGTGGGGTCTCAAGGACAGTGCCTCATGCGAGTGTGGAGCCCCTAGGCTGCACAGACTCTGGAACATATAATCACCAGTTGCTCCAAATACGGGCCACCGCATGGAGACCGCGGTCCATGTACGATGAAACATTGGCCTGGCTTGCCTCAACGGAGCTGCAGGTGTAAAGACACACGCCAGAAGTACTCTGAGCTTTGATGTAGTCTAAATCCGGCCTCAATTGGTAATGTTTGGTGTGTGGTTGCGAAGGTGTAGGCCTATAGGTGTAGGCCTATTGGCCTTGTGGCCATTGGTCTATTTAATGCCTCTCTTAAAAGAGCACCTCGGAGATGCTCAGTCTCCCTGAGACTGAGCCAGCCGATAGGCTAACTGGAAAAGTGCCTGGCTGAGCCACGTGTAACGTATAGGGCAAGTCGAATAATATAATTTCAGTGTGCAATAAAGATAGGCTAACTGGAAAAAGTGCCTGGCTGAGCCACGTGTAACGTATGGGGCAAGCCGAATAATATAAGTTCAGTGTGCAATAAAGACAATTGGCACGTAAGGTATACTTACTCTATGTATTTGCTTACTTAGACGTACTCCACTATTTTGCTCCTATCGCATTTAATACTGTTGATTCCATGCTATGTTGTGTTCTTTCTTCCTATTCTGCTTATTTTACTATCGCATTACTACTGTGTATTTTATTTTATGCTATGTGTGTTATGTGAACGAGCAACTGTAACTTGTCCCAATTTCCCCCTGGGGATCATTAAAGTCTTTTTGATTCTGATTCTGATTCAGGATTAACTGTGTTCGCTACGGTGTTTGCAGGTGGTTGGTTGGGCATTAGGTTGATGTTTCCTAGGGTGTACTAAGTTGTTGTAGTTGTCCATAGATGTTCCTGCTGATGGTCATCAGTGTATAAGTTATTACTTATAGGATGTCAGTAATATGCCAGTAATATACCAGTTACTTTGTCAAGTAAGTCAAGTTCCAAATAGTTTTTTTTTTGGAAATCAAATCACATATAGAAAAAAAAAATCCAATCATTTCCTAATCAAACTGTGTGTTTTTATGCAAATAACCACTATAGATGACAAGAAAGGAAAAGGATAACATTTCGAATTTCGGATTTTTTCCACTGACTTCAAGGTGGTTGCAATTATTTTTCAGGATGTTCTGGGGCAGCAATGTCATTCTGCTGCAGCTGTTGTTTTGGTGAAAATAATGCAAAAGTAGTGTAATAGGTAACAAGTTACTCTACACAGACAGTAAGATTGTAAAGTAACATTACTTTCAAATGAAAGTAACTAATAATATGTAATATATGACTATTTGAAAGTAACTTGCCCAACACTGATGCTCATTGACTGTATTCTGCTGTTGCTTGCCTGTCAGGTGTCACCGTTGAACCTGGGATGTAAACATCAAATTTGTTTCCAGTTGGGCCTCTGGTTTGACATTTCAGAGTTGTGATGCTTTGAAAGCCTCAAGCCTCCTCTAGCCAAAGCAAAGTCTGCACTGCATTATTCATAGAGCTGTATGTAATGACGCTATGTCTATAATATCATTATAGAAGATCGTCTGTTACAAAAAAGATGGCCACTCGGTAGTGCTCTCTGCGCCCTGAGGCAGAGCATATCAGAGATGGTCTACAGAGAAAGATGATCACTCCGAGTGCAAAGGGACGGGTGTCAAACAACTTCATTTAAAGTGACAGTAATATAATGCAGGTCTAGGGTTGAACTGGCCAGGTTCCAACTGCAATATATATTGTGATCAAACCTTTAAATATGGCAGTTAAATGCTGCCGTCACCTGGATAAAACCAGTAATTGGCTCAATGTCACAATCAAAGAGGCTGAAAGAATCCCACACAGGAAACAGGGTGGCAATCCAAAAAGGTCACTTTATTATCTAATTATCTAAAATAAGTTAAGGCTTCCTATAGACAGCTGGCTGCATATGCAATTCATCAAACCTTATTAAAAACCTTGCTAATATGGACAGGACAAACGTCAACGCCGCTCATGAGCTGGTTGTCGGCGGCAGGCCATCTCTAGCTGTCTCTCTCCCCGTCCCGAGTCACAGACGTGCAGGCAGAACGCTCCACCAGCGGCGGCTTCCTCTGTGCCTTCAGCCGTTCATGAGCTGGTCCTCTGCGGCCGCCACGCTCCCTCCCCGTCCCGAGTCAAAGACGGCAGAACGCTCCACCAGCGGCGGCTTCCTTCATGAGCTGCTCCTTGGCGGCCGCCACGCTCCCTCCAGACAGCTGCTCCTCGCCGGGTCGTCTTGCGTGTTGATGCTTTGAGTCGTTAGAAGGAAAATGGGAAATGCTATATACGCCTGTTTTATATATACCCGGCTAGCGGACCTGAAGGGGACAGGACCGCAAGGGGGCGTGGGCACTGGCTTGTTTCTTGTGAATAAAAGGAGGATGTTGGCGCCTGAATTCATTCCAGAAACTATGGCTGTTTGGATTGTCGGGAGCTCGCTAATTCGCCGCCTGCAGGCTCACTTGGAAGCGGGAGATTGTGATCCAAATCTGGGACTGGATGTCGATGTGGTCTGGCTTGGGCGTTCAGGGATGAGGTGGGAGCATCTCATGCCGGTGCTCCGTGAGAAGCTGATAGTTTCTCCGCCGCCAGCTCTCATCGTTATCCATCTTGGTGGAAACAACATTGGCTCTACAGCGAGGGTCGATTTGATGGTGAGGATGAAGTCAGACATTCGGGAAATCGAGTCTCTCTTTCCCAATACCAAATTGCTGTTGTCTGACATTCTGCCGCGTCGGAACTGGAGAGGCCAAACTGCCCGTTCTGGGTACGGCTTGGAAAGGGCTCGACGCTGGCTGAATGGTGTCATGTTTGGTTTCATGCAAGACAATGGTTTGGATTGCATCAAGCATCCAAATATTACATTGAATCATTTAGCTAGGGACGGAGTTCACCTAAATTTAGCGGGGAATAGGGCTTTTCTTTCAAACATCAGAGTGGCAGTAGCTGTTAGTCTCCCTTAAAAATTCCTTTGCAGCAACAAAACGGCTCTTTTAAGAGCCACACACATAGTCTGAAAAGAGCTCATCATTCTGACACGTTTGCCCGGGTTTCAAGTGGCAAGTTTAGGAAGTGAGATGTGATTTTATCAAAGACACATGACGTTACAATTGTCGGCTGTGCAGGAACTAGCCAGCTTCTCCATCCATCCCTCTTACGTTTGAAAACGTTCCCAGTTGATATCACTAACTAGGCTACTTGTATAGCCTTTGATAGGCTTGTAAATTACGCTGAATAGCCTGGCCGCGCAAAGTCTCCAAGACGCGCTCATTTTGGCAGTCAGTTACAACAGTATGCCTTTCTATCCTTAATGTATTGTCTATTAGCTTCCATGACACATAATATGCCTGGCGCTGGTTCTCCCTCTAAAAAGACATGTTAATAATAATAATAATAATAATAATATTTCATATTTCGACCAGCCCCGACTCTACACCGAGCTCACCGTCATGTAGCCTATGGCATCTGACTTTGCGGGTAAGAGCCCGGCCGACATTCATCAGTTTCTCCTCCAAAAACAACTGAACGAAAAAAGGATGGCACAAGTGTACACTCTCACAGCCTCGATTGACTGGCTGCCCTGTAAAATAAACAAATAGCCTATAGCCTATGGAAATCAGTGGTTAACAATTCAAGTCGCAGGCGAAAACTCGCAATGCAACTTGTGATGATAATTAGACGTCAATGTGTAAGTAGAGGCATGTTGGAATAGCAGCATGTAACCGTCTGGAGCAGATCTGGCGGACATCAGGGCTGTAAAGAAGTCCTGAAGGTCTTTTAATAAGGAATTCATTCTTTCTGCTAATCTTTTATTTTATTGGCTTTGTTTTGTGGAACTTTTCTTTTGAAACTCTTAGAGCGGAAGTAGTTATGTTGCTTTTGCACGCTACTTGACATAAGTGTGGGCACTAGCAAGTAGATTAAAGTAAATTAAATTAGTAGTTCCATATAAAGTAGTGTCATAGAATAAACAAACATAGCTTGGCAAACTCCATTTGGCCACCATTGTATGTTGCCCCATGTTGTGTAGCACTTACACATAAGCACACAAGTTGTTTACAAGTATCACATGTTATAGTGTCCAAGCATCTCAAACTTTGTGACGCCAGGGATGCTTAAACAGACACAAATTAGCTTTTGTTTTCAGGGCCCCATCAGTTTATTACAGAAAGCGAGCATGTATTAAAATGAAGGGCAGTGTTTCTTAACCACTGGCAGGTATCAGAGCCTCATCTAGCGCGCTGCGGAGGACCTCACATCAATCTAACACAGATAGCTTTTCATGCATTGGGAAGGTGGTCCTCACAATAGTTTTACCAATCAAAAGTGGGCTTTGAATTTCAATAGGTTGAGTTCCCCTGCTATTCGCTGCATTTCCATTGTGCATAATGTTAGCAGACAGTGATGACCAAATATGAACAATACATGATTTTAATAGTGCTGAAATGCATCAGCAGCAACATTGAAGACATTGGAGTCACTTTGGAGACTTCTTTCAACGGGGTAGGGAGGGTGCATTGGAGAGAGAATGAGGATTTCCGATTTGAAAGGGATCCAGTCAATGAAAGTTCGGATGGAATGAAAATAGCTATTGCTCAAACGGTCAAATGGCACAGTTGTAATTTGTTTGCAAGATTAAACAGAGTAGCCAACATACTGTAATCCCATTTGAAATTGGCAAATAAAGAAATGGCCTAACAAACAACATAATAAACATTACAGTGCCTTAATGTAGTTATAGCTAAATGGGGAAACGAGTAGCCTATCCCTTCATACACACGGTGAAGACACAGAGATGAAGAATATTTGAACTCAGTAAACCCTTCATGTTAATTCAACTGTGTGTATGTGATTCCAGCTGGTGATGTCATCAGTCCTTGCGGTGGAGTCAATCGTAGAAGGTGGGGGAATCTTTGGCCAACACCAGCTTCATTTCTTGCAGGTGTTGGAAGTTCAGCGCCTTAATGGTCTGCGTGGGGACAGCAGGGACAGCGGGGACACTGGTGACTGTGCTGTTCTTGCTCAGAGACGGGGACTCAGGGCTTCTCGTCATCTGAGTGAAAATAGGTAGACTGACAACGGAGAAGAAACTTTAAGTTTTAATTGATTACACAGTATGTTTTAACTTTGAATGAATAATGTTTTTTGAAATAAATATTAACTCATTCACTGCCAACAACGTATGAACACGTTTTCAGAATCCAGCTGTTCCCTGCCAACAACGTGTTTACACGTTTTTGGCATCGATTTTTTTTTTTTGACGGTGGGTTGTGCATCTAAGCCTTTTACATCTCTTATATAATTATTGGAGCCACCGAACGTTTACAACCCATTCCACCGACCCACTAAGTGGCAACAGTGCTCTCCTTGCTAGAGGAAGGAAAGCATTTTTTTAACTTGTCAAGCCATTCTCAGCCCAGCCATTCTCCTTTTCGCGCTGATTGCTGGCGATGCGGGATTGCAAATTTACATAATAGATTCAGCCGATCTACTATGATCGGGTGATAGATTACAGGTGGACGAACACACTTTGAAACACGCAGCATAAATATGACCAGAATCGCAAAAGCTTCTCTCAACCAAAACTCCAAACGAGTGAGTCCATCCCGACTTCCTCAAACAGCGGCTGTGCAGACAGGCACAGGAGAGCAGCAAAGCACTGACTGGTGACAAGCTTGTCCGCCCACGGAGGGCGGAGTTGAAGCAACTCGAGAGGGAGGGAGAGAGAGAGAGAGAGAGAGAGAGAGAGAGAGAGAGGGAGGGAGAGCGAGAGGGAGGGAGAGAGAGAGAGAGAGCGAGAGGGGGAGGGAGAGAGAGAGAGAGAGAGAGCCAAAAATGAATGGTTAAAGTGACAGTTCCATCCAATTTCACAAAAAGCCGTTTATCTCTGAATATTCTTTTTCACGCTAAAACCATGCTGTATTCAACTGCTAATGCTTACATAACTACTAACTCTACAAACTAACTCTTTTAGACAGAGAAAGTACACATTCTATTAGTACTTTTGAGATATTGTATGTTCACAAACTCCAAGCTGAAACGAATCCTCGGCTCTTATAAAATGAGCCATAATCCTCAAAAAACGGCTTGGCAGAAGCTATCTACAGCAAAAAAAAACGTCTGGCAGTCAATGTGTTAACTTGATGGATGTTGTCACACTGTCAGCCACTTCAAGTGTAGCACTTAGACATATTGTAAGCACACATGATGTTGTAGTGTACAAGCATTTCCATGAATTTCATCATGGGATCTGAATACCAGTGTCAAGATTAGCAAATCCCACCAGCGAGTATTTCCTGCAGCAGCTCAAAAAGTTCTGGGTCAGTCGTTACACTCAATCACTCTCCCTGCCTTTTATTTGTTAGATAATGTTCTGTCTGTTTGTGATCAAACAAAATATCTGGGTCACTTAATCACTGACCAAATGTCTGATGATGACCACATGTATTAGACAGTGGCGTGTGCTATATGGGCAGGCTAACATGCTGGTGCGGAAATTTCGTTAATTTTCAGATGATGTAAAGATGAACCTTTTCAGAGCCTACTGTACCCCCATTTATACTGCTCGCCTGTGGGTGAACTTCAAAAAAGCGAGCCAACATCAGCTTCAGGTTGCATATAACGATTGTATGCAGAATTTGATGATAAAACCTAGGTGGAGTAGTGCAAGTGACCTATTTTGTAAGACAGGAGTCTACACTTTTCAAGGCCAGAATGCCATCATAGTAGTGCTAACCAACCCTGTGTTTAGTGGTGTGAGATACAACTCACAAATGTAACATATGTATGTGACATAAAGACATGACATGAAATGGTGAATTTGACAGATGTTTCTAATGACATTTGTTAAGTGGATGTTGTCACAAGGTGTCTGTGTGTGTGTACAATGTGCATCAAAACACAGACACTTACCTTCATTTATAGAACCATTTGCAACAGTAGCCCCATAACGCGACGCCTTCCTACTGTACTTACTGTACAGCAGTGGGCGCCACACAGCGTTAGAATCCTGAATAGGTGGACAAGGCTGTTTAAAATGTTCTCCTACCCATATCCAACCTCTGATTGCAGATCTGCAGATATGATCGCCTGCCTAGTGAAGCCAGTAAGTTTGTCGTGGAGGTAAAATGATACTGGTGCGTGAAACAACTGTTTACAAGCAGTCTTTGCACAGCCTGTGCCGTATTGAGGACAGGAGAAGCTTCCTAGTGCCGACAGGAAGCTTGGGAGTTTGAGTATTTCATAAAGTGTTTTGCTTCCCAGGTGCGCTGGATTTGTGTTGATCACTGACAGCCGCATGTGTTGTTTGCTCGCCGCGTGCAAGCGGTGCACCATGATAGTGAGATCAAACACACTTTGCTGTAAATTCAGTGCAGGCTGTGCAAAGACTGCTTCTAAACCCATGTTTCACGCATCAGTATCATTTAACCTCCCCGGCAAACTTACTGTCTTCACTAGGCTGGCCATCATATCCTCTGATTTGCAGTCGGAGGTCGGATACAGGTAGGAGAGCTTTTTGAACAGCCTTGTCCACCTATTCTGGATTGTAGCTGTGTGGCGCTGACTGCTGTACAGTAAGTACAGTAAGAAGGCGTCACGTTATGGGTCTACTGCAGCAGTTGTCCCAGCATCTGCGAATGAATAAAATGAACAAAGTTTGACTGTAATATTTATGACAGTAGATCGCTTTAGAACAAAACATAGTCAGGCAGGTGTATAATTTTTCTACATTTATTTTGGAACACCTGAGTAGAGAACTTGTAAAACCTGGTGGAAAAACAGATCTAACTTATCTGTTAGTGTACATTTTGATTAACTTTTAGTGACCTATGAGAAATATAACGAATGTGGGTAATACACTTGAGTGTTATCATCAACAGCGTCATCCTCATCCATGCCAATTAGTTTGATTATGATTAATTTTTAATCATCTAACGTTATGCAGGTGTTGTAGAAAGTTGGAGATGTTGGAGCCCTTAGCTGCGACTGCAACTTGGGTAGGTTTTGCACACTGGGTAGCTGTCATCTTTAACAAGACACTGCGCGTCCTTTTTGTAACCGAAATGCTGCCATACCCATGACTTTAGACGTTTTTTTGGGGGGAAGAGATCATTTCTTTGAGTTGCTTGTGGTCTCTCAGGCTCTGCCATTACGTCAGCTGTAATGCTAGCGTAGGCAAGAGTCAGATAACTAACTAGCGTTACATCGTTACATCGATGGCCGTTCAGTAAACAAATTAAGAGGTCACGGAGACCACAGTTCGTGTCAGGCGACTGACACATCGCGCACGTCTCTGAAAAGTTTATGTTTGGCTGACGTCCATGGCTATGCTATGAGCTGTGTTTGTGCACCCGCTAAATAGTCCGTGCGGAAACGAAGCGAGAGATTGGTTCCTCTCGTTCCAGCGTTGTTTGCGCCGCATCGTTGTTTAAACTGACGGACTTATTTTGACAACAAAACACCCGGTGTTACGGAGCCTCTGCGGTTATATAACCGTGACGTTTTAAATGGCGGTTAATAGTCAAACCCCTTAACCCCTGCCTCCCTAGTTTCAACTGGGCAGTGTAGCTCCATTAGCTGTTAGCGGCTAACGGCTAATCCACAGTCATTCCAACCAGTTCAACACAACAACCCAACATCAAATAAACGAGTGGGCCAGATATATGGGGTAACATATCTCTAACACAGGGTACCTAACAAAACCACCAGCTTACCTGGAAAACGCCATAGAACTGAATCTGTTTCAGGCACACGTTCAACTTCAGATGGCTCGTTTTCATTTCCGGGTCCGAGATCTCATGGGTGTGACGCGCTCGCGCGAGAGTACCGCAACCCTGACCTTCTCTGCACAAACGCTGTTCACATAGTGATGCTGCCACCTGTTGGCGATAGACTGGTGCTACAGGACTCAGGCTAATGTGACGTTTTGTGTGGGAGTGTTTGAATAAACCCATTGCAGCAACGTGACGTGCGCATGCGTGGAGGACCTTGGTCAAAGCGCGCTAGCTTGGCGCTCATTCCTTGTTCTGACTCAGATACCACGGACCACTCGAAAAATGCAGCGTCCGAACACCCCCACTTGCTCCCCCAGCAAAATCGGGAGATACGCCACTCCAGGGCCGATGTCCCAACTCCGGGAGAGGCTCATAATATTTCGGGTAGGTGTATTTTGTGTTCATTTGAACAGATTCATAGCCATACAGTGTTCACTTTATCATGGTCCAATCAAGCTATTTGTGTGGAACATTGGACTGTCTTTGTAAAGGGAAAATGGGTTTTGGGTGAAAAGCAAAGAGAAACGGGCAGAAATGGCTTGCTATGCACAATAGATGTTTGGGTAGTTAACTAAAAACAGATATTGGAACAACTCAGAATTACACTGGGGCTGTGTTGTGAGTTATGTTTCTCTGTTATGGAGAACCCACCTGTCAGCCAGAATGGACGCTAATACAAGGCAGAGAAACCATTCTCCTGTCAACATATTTTTGCCAGACAAGCCTCTGTTTGTTCCTTTTTAAATATACTTTATTCAATTATTCAATCAGGGGTTATAAACATTTACACTAAATACATTTGTTTTTGTGTTTTTATTTTATTTGTTATTAACAGTATAAAAAAATAGTTATCAAAAATAAGAAGTCTGTTAGAAGGTGAGCAGGAGCCAGGGTGTGGGTGTCTTTGTTCTGAAGTCCAGTGAAATTTGTATTTTCAGTTATGCTATGATTTGTTTATAGACCACTTCACCTGGGATGACGGCTTGGTGGATAATTATGGCACACCTCGTCTTCCACAATTTGGCCATGACCACACAAACAACCGTCCAGAAAAAGTCCTGGTGTGGCCCTGTCATAGTTAAATTAAAGACACCATACATCACAGCATTGTAATTCACAGTAACATAAAGACCAATACCAATCATTTTCCCCCAAACATATTTAGATGGCTCACATTTTAAGAGCAGATGTTCAACAGTCACATCCTCCTTGCAGTCGTCCATAGGACACTCTTTGGTTTTAACAAAGCAGCTCCACTTGACGACTGCTCGGACCGCTAGTCTGCCAACTGAGACCAGCCACATGATGTCTCTCTTGTTTTCTGAGAGACACTTACTAAATATATTTTTAATACAGACCTGAGAGCTTGCTTAATGTAAATGTTTGTATGGGAAAACCCCACCATACAAGTTATTACACAATTTTACATATATATATTGGTTGGACATTTCATTCCCAGCAATATTAATGTGTGCAAACTTGTTCACAAAGTCACCAGACAAAAGTTGACAGGTTGCTGTATTTGGATGTGCTGATACATGTTTATTCAATAATAATGTGTTGTTCTTTTCACAGCATGATCTGGCCCAGGGGCAAATCCCCAGGGAAGAGATGTGCACGAAGGTAGACTTCATCACCAACTGGTGCCTCCAGCACCTGCAGGCCAAACAGCCCGCTCCCTCCGCTCAGGAGCTGGCTGCTTTAAGAGACCAAGTGCGTGAGGAGCGGAGGCAGCGGGCTGTTTTGTCCACCAAAGTGGCCCAGCTGGAGGCCCAGCTGAAAACCCTGGAGGACGAGGCCGGTAGGCGGATGGAGCAGGAGTGGGACCGGGCACTTGTGAACGAATTGAATGGTGAGTGTAAATTCTCTCACATTTATGAACAACACAACACAAATCCACAGCTCTGCCAGAGAACCCACAATAACCAAAACATTCCTCCTATGTAAGGTGTGTAGCATCTGTACATATAACGAGAGCAATGTTAAAGGGACACCCCATGGATTTTCAATGATGATTTATTTAGCAGAATCTCACACATATCCAAAAACTGGAAACAGTTTTGCAGGCATGATTTGAATTGGACAGATATTGAGCGCTCATTTGAGTGAAAGTTGTGGACCAGTGAGGTCATTCATGCACAAATGCCATCACTTGTCCACAGCTTAACTCAAATCAACTCTCAATAACTGTCAAACTCCATGAATGGCTGCAAAACTGTTTATATTTTTCTGATATACTACTGATTTTGGGATGATGACAAAGCTGGTTGAAAATCGGTGGAGTGTTCCTTTAAGAGTTGACTCATTACATGAGACGTAATGCGGGTTTGGTTCTGAGGTGTGCCAATAGTTTAGTTCCACCTGCATGTGCAATGTGACTAGCAGTTTTGATACAATAAGGCTGTACGTCACCTTACTAAATACACAGACTATTGTGAAGCACTGACATTGCATGACTGTGCTGTAAACATGAATGAGCTTTGAACATTTGTTGTGTTTTTAGAATCAGAGATAGCTGCCGGTTCCACTCCTGCTCCTGGAGCTGCAATAGAGGTGGCTGGAGGTAAGCAATGCATGGCAGAAATGTGAAATGGTATGTCAGCTGTCTTAGTCAGAGTCTTGTGTCCAGTGCTAGGATACTAAACCTCAAACGGTTACATGCTGCCACTCCGACGTGCTGCCACTCCGACGTTCTGCCACTCCGAAATATGGGCACTCAGAAAGGGGGTCTATATTCCCCGTTTTTCACTAATCTCTCCCAGCCCCCACGCCAAACCTAACCTCCTCCCCCCATGCCTAAACCTAACCTCCCCCAGACCCTAACGCAAAACCTAACCTCTCCCACCCTCACGCCTAAACCTAAGGTCGGCATTGCGGCTTCTAAGGTGAACGACCGCCAGTTCGAATAATGGAAGTTAACGTTCAGAGTGGCAGGGCTTCGGAAAGGCAGACAGTTACCACCACAAACGGAACTTGAAAATTGACTACTGTGTTATTGAAAGGTAGAGTAAGCTTGGAAAAGTCCATTGTTTTTCGACTAGGCTGTTGAGTGATTTGCAAGCAACAACTTTGGAAAATCAAAATGACAAAGCAGATGAGTTAACATAATAATCCACACATTCCACAGTGTTCCCATTGGTCTTTGAAATTCTGTTTTTGTATTTGATGTGTGCCAAAGAAATCCAAGCCTTGAAAGTTTGTGAAAAATGACATGTTTCATTGAACATGCGAGAATGTATAGATATAGTGCATGGGTTGGAGTGTAATTTTAAAAATAACATGTAGTGTGGCATCACTGTAACATAGGAGTTTCAGAAATGTCCACACGTGTTATGATTTTTTTAATAGTTGTGTGTGAGCTTCTGTAAGTAGCTGTCACACATGACTGTGCTGTCGTCATTATTGACCTTTGAACATTTGTTGTGTTTTTTGAATCAGAGACATCTGCCGGTTCCGCTGCTGCTGTTGTGGCTTCTGAGAACCATGCTGCCGGTAAGCAATGTGTGACATGGCAGAAATGTGAAGTTGTACGTCAGCTGTCATTGTTGTACTCTTGTGTCCAGTGCTAGGTTACTAAGCTTCTAACGTAACTTGAACATTGACTACCGTGTCATTGAAAGGTAGACTTAGCTATTCGCTTAGGCGATTAGGCTATTCAGTGATTTGCAAGCAACATCTTTGGGAAATAAAAATGACTAAGCAGATGAGATAACATAATAATCCACACATTCCACAGTGTTCCCATTGGTTTTAGAAATTCTGTTTGTGTATTTGATGTGTGCAACAGAAATCCAAGCCTTGAAAGTTTGTGAAAAATGACATGTTTCATTTAACATGCTTGAACGTCTAGATTTTGTGTATGAGTTGGACTCTAAATTGAAAACGATCGTTTGTCCTCACTGTAACATAGGTGTTGACAAGTGTCCACACATTGTTGGATTTTAGTAATAGTTGTGTGTGAGCTTCTGTAAACACCTGTCACTTGTCATTGTAGGATTGTCAGTGTTATAGTAATTTCGCTTGGTCTGTGTCTCAAACTATGCTCTGTTGGCTCTTGAAATATGAGGCAATTGGTTGTGAAAATTCTTTGCATTTGAAGTTTTGGAAGACGTGGGAACCTGTGTCCAAACTCCATGTGCTGAATTGGGAGAATAACAGTTGCTTTTTTGTGTTTTTCAGAGATGGAGTAATGTTTGTCCTTGTCTTTTGTTTGTTGTTCTTGTTGTTTGTTGTTCTGTTGGAGGACACTGAAATAAAGTTGTAGTTTTCATGTAGTGATGTGTCGCCTGGATTAATGATTCAGCATGTAGTCAAAGTGTACCGATTAATTTAGGTTCATGGGTATGGATTGAATAATCAGGGGACTTTGAAGTTACATGTTAACAGACAATAAATCAGGTGTAAAATAAATTAGACCTAGTTGAAGGACATTGTATTTTGGCCATTTCATAAATCGGCAGTACTTGTTCCAATTTCCTCTGGCCCCAATGTGTATATTGTCTTATTGATGACATGTCAAACCAACAATGTGGCTTGTTAAATCATTGTAAATGCATCATACATGCAAAGGATATTTCAGTTGTGTTGTGACGATGGAGGTACATTATGCGGCAAGTGGGTATGGTCAAATTTACATGAAAGAGAAAATGTATTTCCACTTTGTGTTAGCTTATCCATACTGAGACACTGGCATTGTGTAAGTTGTGACAATTCTTGTCAAATAAGATGAATTGGACAGGAATGGAGGCCACCACACATCCTGGATGGCAAGTACTCTGGAATTAACTGTGATGTTCGAAATCACGGTTATTAGTGGAATTGGTGAAATGCTGCATTTTAAAGTGTTCTGGATAGATAAATGTTTGATGAAACCCCAAAGTACCCCTGCTTTTCTCTTGGAGGCAGAGTGACTAGACTGGAAGTGAAATTGGTCCCAAAAATATCAGAGCTGACAGAGGCATGGATAAAACTTACAATCCTGTATGAACTGTTAAACTGCTTTTGTGAACAGGTGGACATGAAATTTGCCATTCAACGATTACAGCTTAAAATGATACAATTAAACACTATTCATTGGATTCCATGTTGGTATATGATTACATCATAGAGGCGAGGTGTGTACTGTCGTAATGTGAATGTAGATTGAATTGAAAAATGGCAAATCTCTGCCATTGTTCTTAATTCATTCATTTTAAATGTATTGATTGTTGAATGAGACCAATGTTGTGGCTATTCATTTTAAAATGGAAATGCAGCCTTTATTTCATTGCTTATAGAGTGTAATTTGCATCTGGAAGGAATTAATTACAATGATTTATGCAGTATCATTCTGTTTTACTCAGAGCCTTTACTTTGAAAGATAACCCTGGAAGTGGTGTGTGTTTTTGAGGTTAGTTTGACAGCGGAGCAGGGGGCCTTTACTTTGAAAGATAACCCTGGAAGTGGTGTGTGTTTTTAGGTTAGTTTGACAGTGGGGCAGGGGGCCTTTACTTTGAAAGATAACCCTGGAAGTGGTGTGTGTTTTTGGGTCTCACTTGACAGCGGGCAGGGGGCGGGTTCATTTCAAATGTTCCTTCTCCGATTGGCTATTACAGTCTTTCAAATTTTTTCATTGGTTGACACTGGTTTCTTCCGTGACTGTTGGCCCCGCCCCTTTCCCTTTGTTGCATAGCACAAACTGAGGTAGGTCGACTGTGTCTTGTGCTCTATGTATTTTGCTGGAATATGTTTGTAAATCTGAAGTTAGCTTAGTCAGAAGTCCCTGTATGCATAGTGTAAGACGTTACAGCTTAGCAAATGATTTTTTTTCCATGCATGAATGTGTTAAAATGGTTCTGCTAGTCATACTAGCAACAGTGTTTGGTAGCATGTAGCTCATTGGTAGCATGTAGCTCAATCGGCGTTAGCATGTTGCTACTGTTGCACAAAGTAGACAGGTAGCTTCAGGAAGATTTGTTCTCTCAGCCACTGCAATGTTGCTATTTAAATGCTATCAATGACAATAAAACCACCTATACATCAGAGACTCTGAAGGAAGAATGACTGAAGAGTGTTGCATTGAGGCCAACTGAGAGGCAACATGCAAAGAGTGCATTATAAGGACTGGAGCTGTGGCTAGCTGTAGCTGTGATACTTTTTGTGATTTGTTCAGCCTCAACAGATATGGTGTAATAGTTATCTAGCATTGCAATTGACTTGTGGTTTTGTGGCTGGTGCTGCAGGGGTGCCCAATATGTCGATCGCGATCGCGAAGGTAGTGTGGTCGATAGCATGGCATTGAGGGGTATTTTTTTTTTTTTTTTTTTTTTTTTTTTTTTTTTTTTTACTGTTTTTGCACTGTCTTTCCACTGTTTTCCACTGTATACTCAGTGTATATATATATAAATATGTTTGGTAGATCACTTTGACTTGGTCATTTTAAAAGTAGCTCCCAAGCTGAAAAACTGTGGGCACCCCTGGGGGCTATAGCCTACAGTACTACCAAAAATGACACTGGGTGATAGGCTATGGTTGAAATCAATATGATAATCATATAGATTTTTCTCTGTCAATGTTGTTCATGCTAATGTAGGTTAGGATGACGTAGCCTATTTAAACTAACTTTATGCAACTTTCCAGCAAAAGGTAGAATCCACAGTACCATGTACCACTAGAGGTTTCCTCACACCAAATTCAACTATAGGGCAGGCTATTGTTTTTAGTGCTGTCGTGAGTTGGCTGTGTTAAATAAAAAGTCTGCTACATCAATGTAACTAGCCTACTTTGGGGTGAATTGTGAATGGAGGCTAAACATTACTATTTTTTAGAGGTTAGTATTCTGCACAGCCTCTTAGGTCATGTAATGCTTATCACTCAAAAATGAAAAGGGAACATTATATGTAGACTTTAAATCTTGCACAAATGAGATTACGAAATGTGGTTATTAAGGGGGACCCCCTCCCCCCTTAACCACCTCCCACTGCGTAGTGGTTCATACCTTGCCATACCTTGGGTGTTGCTGAAATGCTGCCACTGATTTCACTGTCATGTTGTTGCCTGAAGGAGAAGGTAGTGTATGTGAAGTTATAAAAAAAAAATATAGTCTGCACACTGCTGGACTTGCTCACAGTTGATTGATTGAAAATAAATCAACTGGGAGCAAGTTGCGCAGTGTGCGGATTCGATTTTTTTTTTTAAGTTTCATTGCTTTTGTCCTGCACCTGCATTTTGAGTGGATGTGCGCGCTCTACGTTTTAACTGTATGTAAAGTTACCTGTGCTTCAATAATTAATTCAGATTTAGACTACTTATGCATTGACCTCTGAAATGAGGACACATTGATCTCCCCTACATAAGCCACCCACTGTTTTTGTCTTTCCTAGATTGACTTGAGATACAGAATTTGCTCTATTGATCATTCACAGGTGAGTTAGCTGTTAGTAAGATGTAACACCAAATTGGAGTGCAATTACTTGCAGATATGTCCACATATTTGTGTGTGTGAAAGAGAGAGAGAGAGTGAGTGAACCATGAAATACATTCACCTCGCCAAAATGTTTTTGGAAATCTGTGTCAGACATAAAAGTCGCCTTTTGAAGACTCAGGCAACTGGCTGATTCTCATCAAAGTTTGTCTTTTACGAGGACAATTGCTGACTTTTTTGAACAACTAAGCTTCTGATATAGTAAGGTCATGCCTTGTTACCTGTGACTTCATAGTATTGAAATAAAGTGAGTTTAATGCTCAACACAGATTTCCTAAAGGATTTTGGCTAGGTGAAGGGAGGGTTTTGACTGGCTATTGATGACACACATGACATAAGACACACATGACATAAGACCCTGAGGGTTAGAAATACATCTCCACAAATGGACCAGCTACATGTTTTTTTTTTTCCTATCAGAGGGTATATGTAAGAGTAAACCACATTAATCCCAACTTTGTATTTCAATCTTTCACCTCTATTAAATAGATAATGCATTCAGTTCCACAATTAGTCCTTAGCTGTTACCACGTGCTCTCCGTGATGCCCAATGCTCTTGTTTCTTTGTAGCCTCCTGTTCCAGTTCAACATTTCTGCGCTTGTTTTCAGGTAATTCACTCCATATTTAGAAAAGCACTTTGCAGGCACTCATGTCACTGGATTTGCAGCTGCCATCATATACATTAAAACATGATGTCATGCACCTGAAAGTGTATCTGTGAATAGTATAATGTCTGTGCACTGGGCAGCTTTCTTCCCATGTGTTTTCAGACCAAAATGTCTTTATATTGAAGTGCAGTCTAAGTAAAACTTGGTTGTCTTATTTGCAGGGTCACACCTTTAAACTGAGCCAGAGAAGTTGTGTTCCTCCACATCTGCAGTTTTACATCTTGGTTAGTTTGTCTATTTTGGCCTATTGTAATGAATTACATGAATTGACACCAAGAAGTTGCAAAAAAAAGTAATACTTTTGTTCCCTGAAGAAACCATTAAGATTGTCTTAGTAATTGTTATTTCATTTCTTCACAGGTTGTTTGCTTATCAGCTTCCAAAGACATCGATTACAGCTTTAATTGATTCATTTTTGGGAGTTTATAGATTAGTCCTAGATAGTAGGGAAGGGTTTGGGTTTAGATTAGATTCTTAGCTAGGGTTAGGCTTAGGGTTAGGGTTAGGATAAAGTAGGATAGATACTATTAAAAGATTTGTAGTTCCACATTCATCTACTATACACTTTACTGGTGAGTAAAACAATACATTATTCCAACACCTGTGCTCCCAACAATGACAATAAAATGTAAAGTTTTACTGTGGACTGAGTTCCATCAAGTCAAATTAAGAAACTGACTGTGTGCGGGTTGGGATTTTGTTTTTTTGCAGGATCCGTGTTGAGAATCTACGTGCAGGAATTCTTTCAGGCTTTGGAGTTTAATATCTTACATCTATACATATTTAGTAGATTTAATAGTCAGATTTGTGATAGAGTTCAAATTTCTCATAAAATACTTCACAGATAAAACATTGTCTAACCGACTCTCTTAGTGTCTCGTAGTCTCTTTCTCTCTCTCTCTCGCTCTCTCTCTCTCTCTCTTTTTCTCTTGAAGATGGGGCCGAAAAGCAGGCGATCCCGTGCACAGAAGACGCGATGGACACCGTTGGACGTGGCAGATCCAGATCCACCAACCCATCTGGGCAGCAGCTCAGCGGTATGTTGTGAGAAATTGTGTCAACAACAACAATGGGGGTGTTTTATTTTATTTTATTCAAGATTGCTTTGGTGTATGTTATGACTGTGCATTTTTGTACTTCCATGACATTTGTTAAAGGGATACTCCACTTTTTCGGGAGTCTAGCTAATCCCCCCCCCTTCCCCCACATAACCAAGATCCACCATGCATTACTGGCATTGTCTGCACTGTCTACTGTGGGTTACAGTTGTGAAGTTAGTGGCATGTTGTGGTTTGGGTACTCACTACATGAGGAAATATTATTCCAAAATGCACATAATCGTTGTTTTTGTAAGGAAACGAGGTTGGCAGCCATGTTTGGAAAGTAGTGCCGGCTACCTGTTTTCCTTCACACCAGACAGATTCTGTGCATTTTTTTGTAATATTTCATGATGTGGTGAGTACTTGAAGCACAAAATGTGTTTTGGCGCCGTGAGATGTGTGTTTTGGTAGATTTTTAATACATGTGGACCATTACCCTCTATGGCGATACTAACAAACTACACAACTGGAGCTCACTGTAAACTGAGCGGACAGTGGCATTAAGGTATGGTGTATCTTGGTGATGTGGGGGGGGGGTGGCAAATGAACTAAACTCCCAAAACAGTGGAGTATCCCTTTAACATGGGACATCCAGGTTTTTCCCAATGATCCAGGACAGGCAAATGTTGATATACACTGTGGGCCTTTTTAAAAGCCAAAATGGAAAATATGACATGGTCATGTCTTGTCATCAGATGCCTGAGAGCCCAGCAGATCCAGGGTCAGCAAAGCAGCGGTGGATGACCGACAGGACAACTGGCCAGGCAGCAGTAAAACCGGTACATTCATTGTCCTACAGCAGGGGTGTCCAAACTTTTTGAATGTGGGCCAGAGTAGATCATGTGAAAATATCAGAGGGCCAGCTGCTTCTTGCATCATATGGGTTATTAAAGAAATCAAAAACATCCAATATGGATTTTGTTTGCTGTCTGAAAATGTTGTGCCTTGTTCATACTAGATGCTTGTCTACAAACTATGATAGTGCTGTCATGGTGAATGGAAAAAACGCAAAGTGAACCTGCTTGATTAACCAATACTGTGTGGAGGGCCACATAATGTATTTTGAGAGACAAGCCATGGGCCATTTAAAATCGCATATCCCACATTTGGCCCCCGGGCTGGACTTTGGACCTGCCTGTCCTACAGTGTACTGAAACAGCATATTTGCAGCACACTTATGTCTTTGCCATCTTGTCATTACCACTAAGCACAATGAAAGACAACACCACTAAAGACATTTTTTGGCAGGTCATCGTCACAATGTATGCTATTAAATGTATTTCAAATTTGATTGAAACATACACTGTTGTTGAAAATGTTTGACAAATCGCCCAGTCAATGAGTATTTGGTCACAGCCTCAATTGTGCAGTCATGTAGAGGTAATTTTATTTAATGGGTAGAGGAACTGAAGGAATTAAGTCAATATTGAAAATGGTTGATCCTTTATTTAGTACTGAAAACAGAACAGGCATAGGGTACTTTGAGTCCATTTACAAATCTGCACTTAATTCATTCAGTTAAATACATTTGGCATATAATGAGAAATTGTGCAGTTGCTGTCAATGTTAAAGCGCAGTTAGAGCCAGTGGATAGACTTTGTTTCCTACTCTTTACAATCAAAGGCTCTTGGAAATGTGGAGGTGCTGTTACTTATAATTCTTTACGTTAGTATTGTTGATTTTCTTTGTATGGCCCACTAAGAGAGACTAAAGTACTATGTTGACCTGTAGAGTAAATTGAGTTTGACACCCCTGTGACTTAGATACTTCTAGTGTGGCAGGATATGTTTGTGCCGTATGTCTGTTAACATCTGCTTTAACAGCCAACACTTGTCAAAACTGCTATGCAAATGTTTGTCATCATCAGATACCTGAAACCACAGGGACAAATCCCTGGTTCAACAAGAACACACCAGCTTCAAAGGCAGTGTTCCAGCAGGTGACTATTGTCCAATCAATGTTTTTTGTGTGTGCAAATGCTCAATAGGGCCATATTGTAAATGACTATTTCAGTGTTTATTATTTTCTTTCTGAAGCATTTTTGATTCTGATTTAAATGTTTAATGAAATTGTAATCCTTTAAGGTAGGCTTTTTTCGCAACTGTGGACAAGCATCTTGTCATGTACTGTTTTGTCCACTAGAGGGCAGTAGTACAGTAAAAATGTCACTTGACCTCACACTAATTGCAACAAAACCAAACTCAACTGATTTTGTATCCTCAATATGTCCTCAATGAAGCAAAAAAAGTGTTAAGGAAATGTATGAAGGGGAATTTTTGAAAATGACCCATATGATGCTACCAAAAGCGTTTTTTTTTTTTTTTTTTTCCTCGAAGCAAAAAACACATACAGGATATAAGTGATGAGATTTATGGCACATTAAAAAAAAGGCTTCCATAGGCTACCATCATATTTAGGTCATTTTCAAAACATTTCCTTAACACTTTTTTTCCTTCATTGAGGACATATTGAGGGATTTGTGGGATTTGGCATAGTGCTACCTACTGGCAACTGAACTAGCAGTTTTTCGAGGTCCGTACATTTGATTGACTTCAAAGTCGGACAGTGCGCTGTTGGGAAGCAGACAGAACACACAGACCTTACACACACTGCACAATACTACTTGTGTACTGGTACCTGCAAACTAGATTTGAAGGCCATGTAGTGGCCTCATAATATAGTAGATAAAAAAGCTGATATATGGTTGTCATGATTAATGCTTCCATTCACATTTTTTCCCTGTCCTGTCCGAAACACCTGATATATACTGAATTTACTCCCAATCCTGCGGGAGTCTCACAGAATACAAGGGACTCCTGAACAAATGTCAGTGTGTATAGTGTATACAAAACATAGGCTACATAGTGAAACACAATGGCAATGAAAAACAGAAAATAACATACTTCAGATGCCCTCTCCCTCCTTTTTCAAAATGAAATACCTTGGTCTCCCCAGCATGTACAATGAAAATGCCCTTTCCCTGTTCTTTTTAACCTTTCACCACAGCAGCTAAATATCATATATTTATTCATTCAGCCACAGATCCCAAAGCCAACCACCTGTAAACCTGGACGTCAGGTTTCAGCTAGAGGGTATGTATCAGCTAGAGGGTATGTATCAGCTGGCAGCAAACCCTGGACCAGTGTGCAAGCAACCCATTGTCAAAGTGATCGCCGATATGGTTTCGCCTCAAGAAATCATCAGTGCACATGTATGGCATTGACCTTTCTGGCCTACCAAAATGAAGGAGCCAACCTGGACACCCCTAACCTTGATGAAATCCTGCACAATGGTGATATGTTGTACTCCGCTGTTAGGAGCCAACATAGGCTGAACGGGAGACCGGAACGGAACCACTTGAGCTTTGAAGACTTGCCACCAAAGGTTACAATCAAACTAAAGACCTACGCCTCATACAAGACTCCGGCACATATGGGATTCCTGCGAGCCGCTCCTCCTCCTGACAAAGTACACTGGTGGCTGAAACTTTCAGACAGACTTCAGTGTCTCTCGTCAACTGTCACCCAAGCCATGCTCACTGTATCCCCCAATACCATTGCCGTGTTCAGGAACACATCGGGACAGTATGGCTTGTTTGATTCTCATTCTAGGACCGCCAACGGATTCCACACCGAATTTGGGAAAGCTGTCATGTTGACGTTCACTCACCTGAGTGATCTGATTGACAAGATACACCAGATGTGCGCACAACATCCCTCTGATCAGCAATATGACTTCATGCCTGTGTCATTTCGAACGGAAGCCCAATGTAGTCCAACTTTTGGACAGTCAAGCAGAGTGCGAATCTCTGCCCCGACTTCAACTGTACCACAAACGGCCACAACTGGACAGTCTCCACCCAGCAAATGTCAGACACGGTCTACTCGTGCGCGTAAGTCACCACAGACTTCAACCACACCACAAGTGGAAACCAGTGTCGGAGTGCCAAACCCACAAACCAAAAGGAAATCCACAGGCATGAGCAAACCAAGTGTAAGACAGTCAAACGAAGACGATGTGTACATCCAAGAATCTGGACCACAAGCAGCTGTAGAGCCCCAAACCAGCAAACGTTCTAGACGGTCACAACAGACCTCAACCACACCACAGGTGGAAAATAGTACATCAGCCCCAAACCCCCCCAAAAAAAGAAAATGCACAAACAAGAAACCAAATGTCAAACGTCAAAGAAAAGAAGCTGGTCACATGGAACCATCTGTACCACAATCAGAGACAACTGGAGAGCCCCAATTCAGCAAACGTTGTAAATGGCATTTAAATGGTTGTACTTGTGGAGTGTCAGCTGGTGTGTCCATGTCACAACAGACCTCAACCACACCACAGGTGGAAACTAGTGTCACAGCCCCAAACCCACAAAACAAAAGAAAGCCCACAAACCAGAACAACCCAAATGTTAAACGGCCATGCAATGAAGCTGTGCACATGGAACAATGTGTGCCACAATCAGAGACAATTCTCCAGCTGAAATCCGCCCCACTTTCGAAACAGTCTACTCAGCTGCAGCTCTCAAAAGACAGTACAATTGTACCACAAGCGCAACTTAATGTTGGAGTCCAAAACCAACTCAGTGAAGGTCCATCTATAAACCAGAGCAAATTAAATAAAACCCAGCGAGGAAGAGAAGCCAGACGCATGCGAGGGAACATAAAAAAACAATGCGCAGAACAGCAAGACAAACCTACGTCTCATGAACAAACACAGGACAAAAAACGAAAATGTGAGAAAGCTCGTTATCACCTGGATCCTAAATTCAAAAAGACACGGAAGGAAAACATGAAAGCGTACCTCACCAACAGATACAGCACAGATCCGAGTTTCAAAGAAAAACAGAAAACATACTGCACCAAGAGATATAAGACCGATCCTATTTTCCATGAAAAAAAGAAAACATACCTCACCAAGAAATATAACACGGATCCTATTTTCCAAGAAAAACATAACACATACTGCACCAAGAGAAATAAGACAGATCCTATTTTCCATGAAAAAAAGAAAACATACATCACCAAGAGATACAGCACAGATCCTGCTTTCAGAATAAAGCAAAGACAACATATTCGGAATAGGTATCTTAATGACCCAAGTTTCAGATTGCATCACATACAACGCTGTACTCAAAACAAGACAAACTCCTTTATCAAAAAACCCTCATCTCACATCCTGCACAAGTTGCACTGTGCATGGAAAATAACAAGGAAATACCTTAAACTTAACCACCAGCAGATCCCGCATGAGCAACAGCAGCCTGTACAGAACCCTTTGATGCGAGCTGCCCAATCTGCGTTCCGTGCAAAGACTCAGCTTGGCCCCATCCATGTCTGCACTGTCTGCCACAGAACCCAATTCCGAAACCAAGTACGAGTTTGTATACGAACAAAATACAAGAAAAACCCTGATGTGGTGGCTGCTTGCCTAACAGGACAATACATTCATACTTGTGACAATGACTGCTCAGGACCAGCAACATGTACAGTCCCAGAAGTGAGGAGGACAGAATGGATCTGCGGAACTTGTCATAGTTATGTGACAAGAGGACTGATGCCAGACATAGCAGTGGCAAATAAATTAGAGCTGACACCTATCCCCAAAGAATTGAGCGGCTTGAAACCAATTGAAAGACAGTTGCTGGCTCAAATACTGCCATTTGCTAAAATTGTGGCATTGCCCAAAGGAAAACAAAAAGCTATACACGGTGCGGTTGTGTGTGTTCCTGCTGATGTCAACAAAACACTCACTTCTCTGCCCAGAAGTAGCAGTGAATCCCAGGTTCTGAAGGTCAAATTAAAACGACATCTAAATTACAAAGGATATCAGTACTACCAGACAGTCAATATGAGAAATTTGGTGGCGGGAGCTGCAGTACTGAAAGGTATGAATCCAGATTTTGCAGATACGCCAATAAATAACAATGCCACGTTTGATGATGAAAATGATCCTGATGTCCAGCCAGAGGAAGTAGAGGACCCACAAGCAGTAGAGGAGCCACAAGCTGACAATGAAGAGGAAGACCTGGATCAGCTTAGACATGGTCTTATCCTAGACTCATGCCTGCAGCCTGCTGACATGGGTGAGGAACTGTTAACATTTGGTGAGGGAATATTCAGTATTGCACCCGCCCAAGGAAACAGGCCTGTAGGCTTGTTTTCCATCCCCAGATTAGAATCAAAGGCATTTCCAGTTCAGTTCCCCGATGGAAAGAATACACTTGATACAGAAAGAGAGATCAAACTATCCCCTTGTAAGTATTTCAAAGCGAGACTGTACAATGTGGATAATCGTTTTGCAATAGACCAAACTTATGGCTTCTGGGCTCAGATGGCAGGGGAAACATACATGGCTAAGAGTAGCATGTCTATCCAGATTCGGAAAGGGAAAGACAAAACCCAAGATGGACGGCGCATTTCCAACCGCATGCTACAGGATAAGCACGAGGTTGAGAAACTGATACACAACGAGCATGCAACACGGTTTATGCAACCACTGAGAGGGACCCCAGCTTACTGGCAAAAGACACTGAAGGATTTGTTTGCCATGATTAGACAGCTGGGGAAGCCTACCTTTTTTTGTACATTTAGTGCTGCAGAAATGAGATGGCCTGAGTTCATTAAAGCAATTAAAGCCCAACTAGGTGAGCAGGTGGATTGGAGTAAGCTTGACTGGACTGACAAAACAGACATTCTATCACAGAACCCTGTCACTGTCATGCGGATGTTTGAAAAACGAGTTGAAGCATTGATGTCACTGCTCATGTCATCGGCAAACCCCCTTGGGAAAGTGGAAGATTTCTTTTACAGAGTGGAGTTTCAGGCCAGGGGTAGCCCGCATATTCATCTAATGATTTGGATAAAAGACGCCCCTGTGTGTGGAGATGACCCTGATCAGAAAGTATGTGACTTTGTAGACCGCTACATATCATGCCAAATGCCTGACCCCAGCAAAGACCCTGAGCTCCACAAGATTGTCTCCGAGGTGCAAGTTCACAGTAAAAATCATTCCAAGTCATGCAAGAAAGGCAACAAAGTGTGCAGATTTGGATTCCCAAAACCACCTATGGCAAACACCACGATAACCCACCCCCAACTGCCTGAACCCCAAAATGACGAAAAAAGCAAGTCGGATACCACACAGTCACCATCAAACGACAAGGACTGCCCCATGTCACCAGCACAAGCCAATCAGAAGCTCAAACATGTGTGGGATATGTTAAATGACCCAAGCGTGCCTCTGGATAGCATCTCAGAGTTACTGCTACAATGCAAGTTGACTTCTGAAGAATACATGACGTGTGCTAATCAACTAAGTAAATCAAGTGCACTTATCATGAAACGTGATCCAAAAGACTGTTGGGTGAACGGCTATTCCCCCGAGGTGCTCAGAGTTTGGAATGCAAACATGGACATACAATATATTTTAGACCCTTACTCGTGTGTTATGTATATGTTGTCTTACATATCCAAACCTGAGCATGAGATGGATGAGTACCTTAAGGCAATAATTAGGGATATGCCAGGAACCGATGTCAGTGAGAGAGAGGAAATGAAGCAAATCATGCAGGCATACTCCAAGCATAGACAGGTAAGTGCACAAGAATCTGTGGCCAGAATATGTGGCTTATCCATGAAGAAATGTTCCCGCAATGTAGTATTCATACAAACAGATGATGACGGCGTTAGAATGAGTCTCCCCCTAAGTGCCTTGCAGAGCAAAACCCCTGACTCGACAGACATCTGGATGACAGGATTACCTGAGAAATACAGGGCGAGACCAAAAACGCGAGAGTATGAAAACATGTGCCTGGCAGAATTTGCATCAAACTACAGGATTGTCTATGGCCAGCAAGCACGAGGCAAGAATGCTGTGCCACTACTAAACGGCCTGGGATACATTCAGAAAAGAACTCGAGGAAAGCCAGCTATCATCAAATATGCCCGCTTCTCAGAACTCAAGCATCCCGAAAAGTTTTACGGAAGATTGCCCCTTTCGGAACTGCTAACATAGCTCACGCTACTACGCAGTCCCTTATTAGTACACCGCCGATGTAGCCTAAACAGGTCGCTCCGTCTGCAAAATTGTTCTAACTACTCGATAAAGTTTCGCAAATGAAATTTCAAATGTACTTACGGACAGAAAAGGGTTGTGTGAACCTCCGCGGATGATGTAGAAACACTAGCGACACTAATAAACATGTTTAATCCCTCACTGAACCCCAGGTCTAATTTCTTCAAAATGAATCAGCTAGAAACACTCGTCTTCTTCTGCGCTGCTGTCATGGGTGGTGCGCAAAGCAACCATAGCGCTCGCTATCACTTCCGGCCCCTGGCGGCCGGAAGTGGCACTTTTGTAGTCTTTTGTAGTTTTTTGTAATTATCGCTGGAAGATAAACAATGGAAAATAGGGGAAGCTATTAACAAAATTACTGTAATAATCACATGGCTGGCTGTATGTTACTTTTTTTTAATAGCTGAATTGGAGACATGTACTACCGGCCCCACAATATTTTTAAAAAACATTAATAGAAACACTTTTAATTTACGACTGTAAGGCAATCATCACAAGTGTATACAACTTCGACAAGCATGAACAGACACAAGGCAGCACATTCACACATAATACAGGACAGACAGGGGGAAAACACGAAAAAAAACAAAAAATAAAAACAATTTAAAATAAATAAAACATAAGATGGCTAGAGACTTGTTAAAGATAAATAGAGGTCTTTGGTAAAATTCGATTTAATAAATTTCAGGGACTTCATGTAGAGTTGGGTTTCATTAAAGTAGCAGGTAAAGATGGGTGGAGTTTTGATATATTTGCCCTTATGAATAAAGAATTTAGCTAAGATTAGTAACACATTGATCATTAGGTCCAATTTTTTGTCTTCTAATATTACACCACAAACAATACTATTATAATCAAGAACAGGCATTACTGTGTTTTTTCCATGTAACCAATCGATGAATTATTTCCAGAACAGTTGGGTGTGAGAACATGAAACAAAAAGATGCTCAGTTGTTTCAATATCACCTTTACAGAATATACACTCATTGCTCTCAAATCCAAATCTTAATCTTCAAAATTCACTGGAAGGGTAGAAGTCATTCATTATTTTGTAGTGAATTTCTTTTGTTTTGGGTGGAACTGGATATTTGAAGAATTTTGTTCTCAATCTACATACTGCTGGTTTGTCAAAAATATTAAAAATATTATTTCTACAAGAACAGGCAGTGTATAAATCATTTGTTAGAATAGACCTTGTGAATTGGTTTGAGCACCTTTTATCAAGAAAATGTATTCCATTGATAAAAAGAGTGCTGAGATGAGAACACAACAGAATCTAGCTGTGGCCGGACTGGATAATGATTTAAGCGATGTTCTGTTGAATCCTTTCGTTTTTATTTTAATTTGTTCTTTGCAATTGCTGCATGTATGCTCCGACATCGCGAACACGAAGCCTGCCTGCGCTTCCAAAACTCTTCTGCGCGCATCTTACAAAAAACTACAAAAGACTACAAAAGTGCCACTTCCGGCCGCCAGGGGCCGGAAGTGATAGCGAGCGCTATGGTTGCTTTGCGCACCACCCATGACAGCAGCGCAGAAGAAGACGAGTGTTTCTAGCTGATTCATTTTGAAGAAATTAGACCTGGGGTTCAGTGAGGGATTAAACATGTTTATTAGTGTCGCTAGTGTTTCTACATCATCCGCGGAGGTTCACACAACCCTTTTCTGTCCGTAAGTACATTTGAAATTTCATTTGCGAAACTTTATCGAGTAGTTAGAACAATTTTGCAGACGGAGCGACCTGTTTAGGCTACATCGGCGGTGTACTAATAAGGGACTGCGTAGTAGCGTGAGCTATGTTAGCAGTTCCGAAAGGGGCAACCCCAGACCCTAACCCAAAACCTAACCTCTCCCACCCCCACGCCTAAACTTAACCTCCCCCAGACCCTAACCCAAAACCATGAGGTGTCGGACTAGGGGGCAGTCCCCGCATACAGGCCTCATGTCTCATGGCCTGTCTGTCGTAGTGTCCTCGTGGATCAGAGCAAGGAGAGCGAGTGGCTTTTCTTTGCTGTAGTTCCTTGTAAAACGAGAGATGTTTGAGTTAGATTAGTATACATGTTTCTGTTGTTTAAATATAATGTCTGTGTTGTATCTGAATGACTGTTTTAAATACAAAGTAGAGGACTTAGACAACTTAATGACTGCTGCTCCAGACTACCACAAATGTAGTGACTGAAATTGTGTATAGCCTGATATACTTACAGGTAAGTGTCCAGAATAAACAGGGTGGGATTCACCTGGTCACTAGTACTGTACTGTCACAGGAAGTGTAAACAAATAAGAAGTAACTGGCTGACCCCTGTGTTGGAACATAAGGTGAATAAGCTATTGTCTATTCAATTTAGGACCCAACAGAACACACAAACGTAAAAAATATAAATAGCACACACAAAATCACTGCACAGTGCACACGTTAAGAATCACAACAGAACACAAACAAAAATATTAATAGCAAAAACCACTGCACACGTTAAGAATCACACAAATCAAAGCAAACCAGGAAGCGTGTCTAAATTTATAGAGCCTATAACTCCCGTTGAAATATTGCATTGCAATCCAGAAAATAATTAAATAAAATACTTTTTTTTTTTTTACAGTGAGTCTTATAAAAAAAGGAGGGAGGGCTAGTCTATTCCTTACTACTAAAATACAGTGAGTCTTATAAAAAAAAGGAGGGAGGGCTAGTCTATTCCTTACTACTAAAATACAGTGAGTCTTATAAAAAAAGGAGGGAGGGCTAGTCTATTCCTTACTACTAAAATACCTGTTAAAACGCATCAAGAGAAGCCGCTGAAAGCGTCCATCACCGAGACGGTTTCGTTTTGGTGTGAGAACAAGGTTCCCAAGACTGAAAAGTCTTTCGGCTGCATGGAGCGCTGGATGGTGTTGAGGCATTATAGTGGAGTGCTGGCTGGTGGCTGGATGGTGTTGAGGCATTATAGTGGAGTGCTGGCTGGTGGCTGGATGGTGTTGAGGCATTATAGTGGAGTGCTGGCTGGTGGCTGGATGGTGTTGAGGCATTATAGTGGAGTGCTGGCTGGTGCGCTGGATGGTGTTGAGGCATTATAGTGGAGTGCTGGCTGGTGGCTGGATGGTGTTGAGGCATTATAGTGGAGTGCTGGCTGGTGGCTGGATGGTGTTGAGGCATTATAGTGGAGTGCTGGCTGGTGCGCTGGATGGTGTTGAGGCATTATAGTGGACTGGTGGCTGGATGGTGTTGAGGCATTATAGTGGAGTGCTGGCTGGTGGCTGGATGGTGTTGAGGCATTATAGTGGAGTGCTGGCTGGTGGCTGGATGGTGTTGAGGCATTATAGTGGAGTGCTGGCTGGTGCGCTGGATGGTGTTGAGGCATTATAGTGGAGTGCTATTTTTTTTATTCTTGCGATTGCGAACTGGTGCAGGCTTTCCATGGTAGGGGCAGATTTGAGATACTCCATCACCTCGGTTTCCACAGACACGGGGGAGTCAGTGGTGGCATCAGGCTGTACATCAAAGGAAAAAAAGGCTGGAGGCGACAGCAGTGGGTTGAGGATCCGGCGTCAGGGCTACAGGCTCTTCTTCTGTAAGGGAGCAGCACTCCATAGTGAGCAGGTGCTTAATGTGCTCTCTTCTGGCTTCTTCTCTTACCCAGCGCAGCTTGAACTTGGGCAGCGAGACAGCGGCCAGCAGCGCATCCTTGGAGTCGAGAGTCGCGGCAAATCGACCTTTGATTGCCCCCACAATAAAGTCAGGCAGTCCAGCGGTCATTTGCGATAGGCCATGTTTCACTGCCAGGCTTTTGGTCATTAGACCTTCTAGCGTTGGTTGAAGCGTTCCATAAAAACAAGTGTCCTCACGCTGCAGAATGTCCAGCGCGACTGTGAAAAGCTTCGTAATGGAACAGTATTCTTCTAGAAACTGGTGTTCCTTGTTGTTCATACATTTAATCTGAAACTGTGTGCAGAGGTTATTGATGTCGGCAAGGGGCATTTCTATGATCCGTGCATAGGCGTCATGGAATGAGTTCCACCGGGTTACTGTGGGGACAATCAGCTTTTTTTTACTGATCTCAGCCAGGCACTCTGATGCTACTGTGGAGCGGCTGGCCTTCGTCCACAGTGCTGAACATTTGTCTGTAGCACTATGATACACAGCCCTCGATTCTGGATTAGATGCCAGCTATTTATCAACCTCATTGTTCGCAATAAGATTAAAGGAGACTTTAGTTTTTTTTCAACCTGGACCCTATTTTCCACACTGTATGTGTCTAAGGGACTCATCCTGACATATTTTATTCAAATTGGTCGAGTACTCACCGAGATAGCCTTGTTTACAGCTCGGGCAATGTGCTCAAACAACTATACACGAATATTATTCTCCGGGGTTTACTGTGGGACAGAGAAAATGTGCGTATGAAGAGGTGAGGGGAGAGAGAGAGAGAGAAAGGAGCACAGCACAGCGCTGATGATTGTAATGTACTGTAATGTACAGACACGGACACGTCTTAGCTGGGAGACATGTTGTTTATTCTGCCTGACTCCGCAGACCTACGGAAGCTCCGTTGGGACACGACGGATACAGAAAGCGAATCACATCAGTGTGTTAGTGTGGCGTAGTGAGACAACACACAGTATGTTACATCTCCCTTCTTTTAGCCAAAACAACACACAATAACACATGCATGAATTTCCACTCTAAACTTTTTTTTAAATCAAAACTGCTTGTTTGTTATTTTCAATTATTTTACACTAACTTAGATTATTAGACTTCAATTAGAAAAGACTATCAAACTGCAGTACTAGAATAATTAATGAAATAACAGTCATTGCGAGAACTTTACTTTAGCTAATGACTTTGGCAATAACCTGGAAATGAGTGTATTTAAAGTGCAAACAGAACAGTCACATTAAGCACTTATAGATTCAGTCCATGACATAAATCACTTAAAGATTGAGTCTATCTGGAGGTTTAACAACTCGGCCCCGCCTAGTAACATTCAGTCCAGGTGGCTGGGCTCGAGTGGGGCTCAGTGGCGGCTTGGGTGGGGAGTGGGGTGTTCCAGGAACAGCTGGAGGTTGTGACTCCTCAGCTGGTGGGCCTAATGTTTCAGTCCATGGTTCCTCCTGTACCCAGCGGCGAGGATGGTTAGCGGCTGGAGTGCTCACGCGAAGATGTTGACTGTTGCGGCGGTACTCTCTATCTCCACAGTCCACAACATAGGAGCACGGAGCACTGTGGGGTTTCACTATTACTCCAGGGGACCACTTGTCGTTGCCAGGATGTGGCTGCATCCTAACCTCATCCCCAGGCTGAAGAGCAACACGAGAATTGCCTGCTCTCTTTTGGTCGTAGTAGAACTTTTGAATGTCTTTGCTCGTGTCCAGCAGACGCTTGACATTGTGGGGGTCATATCCTCTTGGTGCAAGTAGCTCACGAGCAGTAGGCAGCTTATCACGTGGCCTCCTGCCCATGAGTAGCTGGGCTGGCGACAATCCTACTGTCTCTAGTGGAGTCGTCCTGTAATCCATCAGCGCAAGGTGTTTGTCTGGCGCTTTGCACCAAAGCCTCTTCACAGTTTGCACTGCACGCTCTGCTTCACCATTTGAGTGTGGCGTGTGTGATGTGTGTGTGTGTGTGTGTGTGTGTGTGTGTGTGTGTGGTGCAGATGTTTTGTGTGATATTCCATAACTCTTGCAGAAGTCTTTAAATTCCTCTGAGGAGTATTGTGGACCGTTGTCTGTGCGAAGAGTGGCGGGAATACCATGTCTGCAGAACTGAGCTTTCAGAGTCTCTATGGCGGTGCGGCTTCGCATGTCTTTCAGTACATCTACTTCAATGAATTTTGAGTAGTAATCCACAAGTAGGATGTACTGCTTGCCTTCGAACTCGAACAGATCTGATGCTACCTCTTCAAATGGCAGCTCTGGTGTTTCAGTTGGTTTGAGGGGTTGTCTGGGCAGCTTGTTCTGAAAGTCTGCACACTTGCTACAGTTTCTGACCATTTCTTCAATTTCTGCACTCATGCCTGGTAGTGCTGCACGATTAATCTAATCGCAATCGCAATCGCGATGTCAGCACGTGCGATTACATAACCGCAAAAGTATGCGATTATTATCATTTTTTCACGTCTTTTTGAGTGTGTGTGTGTGTGTGTGTGTGTGTGTCCTCTAACGTTACACGCGACGCAGCAAACACACGTTTCTCTGCCATCACACTGTGGGCATCAACACTAGCGGGAGGCTTCTCCCATGCACTCCCGCAAATAAGTAATGTTATGCGCAGCAAATTTACATCTTACCGAGAGGGAGAGAGAGAACATCCATGATCGCTAACAGCTAGCTATGCTAATAACTAGCTTGCCGTTCAGAAACGCATGTAAACAGCCGTGTGATCAGTGAGAACGTCAGTAAAATAAGGAGAGAGCTGCAGGTGCTTATGCAAACTAGTGCACGATTAAGTGCACAGTGGGTAATGACCCGCTGTGATGAAGAATATAGCAAGATTAACAAGGTTGATAGCAAAACACTGTCGCAGCTGCCAGCAGCAGCACCTCCAGGCTTCAACTAGCGTTTAGCCTGTCACATGACGCCTTCATGGTCCCTCGATAAAGTCTGCAGAAATATGCACGTTACCTCGCCTCTCTCAAGAAGCGTCACGTGAGTGTGGCGTTTAAGGCCATCTGTCGCTACAAAAGAAATAAACGGGGTGTATTACTGGACAGACATGTAACTAACTTTGCCAGTCTGAGCCATCTTCTATGTGCTGTAACACAGTGCAGTTTCTATTTTTCTGGTGTTTCTTTTTTACATGTTTGGGACAGGCAAATGTCTCAAAATGTTTTATTTTTTTGTAAAGATAATTTTATTTCAAATTGTTTTATTTATTTAGTTTTAATATATTTTAAATTGTAACATATTTCATGTATTTTAGTCTGTGATACGTGAAACCGTGGTATTTTTGTCCAAGGTTATCATACCGTCAAAAACTCATGCCGGCACATCCCTAGATACCTCTTGTTTATTATATCGCAATCACAATCGCAATCGCAATATTGTCCACCCTAATCGCTAATCGCACCTTTCCCCCAAATCGTGCAGCACTAATGCCTGGCCAGTATAGCACTTCACGTGCTCGCTGTTTGCTTTTCACCATGCCTAGGTGAGACTGGTGTATGAGCTTTAGCATGTGCTCACGCATGGTGGGGGGCACTACTATACGCAGTCCTTTATAGATCATTCCATCAGACAACACTAGCTGACTTCTTGAGTCCCAATATGGCTGAACCTGAATGGGCACTTCCCGTCTGTGTTCAGGCCAGCCGTGGTGAATTGTCTGCTGGAGACAGATTAGCTCTTCTCTTGTGCTGTCTTGCAGCTCTGTGTACTTCTGGTCACTTACTGCAACGTAGTTGAGCATGGAGACACACTCTAGTCCGCTTAACTCTGGTGTGCTCTCTGGGAGCTGTGCTCTGGATAGTGTGTCGGGCAGCTCCATGTCTTTTCCTCTTCTGTACTTGATTGTCAAGTCGTACCACTGCAGCGACAGACGCATTCTCTGGATGCGCATGGGAGTGGCCAGCAGTGATTTTTTAAAGATATCTTCGAGTGGCTTGTGATCATTGTACACTGTGACATGTGTTCCAAATATGTAGTTATGAAACTTGATGCATGCGTGCACAATGGAGAGCATCTCCTTCTCGATTTGCGCATAACGCGTCTCTGCGTCAGTCAGTGACCTCGAGGAGAATGCTATTGGATGACCGTCCTGGAGCAGAACAGCTCCTAATCCACTGCTGCTTGCATCACTGTATATCTCAACAGGCTTTGCAGGATCAAAAAACTTCAGCACTGGAGGATGCGTGCACAACTCCTTGAGCCTGTCAAAGGCTTGCTGCTGAGCTGGCTGCCATGCAAACTCCACGTCGTTTTTGAGAAGCTGACGCAGCGGAGCATCCACTTCACTGAGGTTTGGTATGAACTTTGACAAATATGTTACAAAGCCCACAAAGCGTTTGACACCTTCTTTGTCGGTGGCGTCATGTACCGAACCGCTTCCACTTTTGCGGGGTCTGGCTGTAGACCAGCAGCTGTTATCAGATGTCCCACATACGGCACTGATGCTTGTCGGATGTGACATTTGTGGAAGTTGAGTCTGAGATTGTAGCTTGTAGCTCTTGACTTTCAGCCACTCTGCGGAGGATTGCATCGTGCTCCTGGACTGTGGGGGCTGCTATTAGGATATCATCCATGACACTTACTGCTCCAGCTATGCCCTCAAGCATCTCATCCACGATGCGCTGGAAGATTTCTGGGGCGCATTTTATTCCAAATGGGAGTCTCAGCCATCTAAACCTTCCTATCAGAGTGTTAAAGGTTGTCAGAAAGGATGAGGCTTCATCCAGTTCTATCTGCAAAAATCCTGATGTAGCATCTAACACTGAGAATACTTTAGCATTAGGTATTCTTGAAACCACCTCCTCTATGGTGCGCATTGGGTGGTGTTCCCTTTTTATGACCTGATTTAAATCACTTGGATCTATGCAGATTCTTATTTTGCCATTACGGACTACGGCTACCATAGAGCTAACCCATTCTGTGGGCTGTTCAACTTTGGTGATGAAGCCATCTTTCTCCATCTCATGTAGCTTTTCCACTATCTTTTCTCTGAGCGCAGCTGGCTGTCGACGGACAGGGTGGACCACACCCTTTGCATCTTTATCTAGTTTGATCGTGTATTTTCCTGGCAAGGTGCCTGTGGTACGTTGTAGCTCCGGAAACTCATCCAGACCAGCTGGTATGCTTTGTGTTGTGGTGGCTACACTGCTTCGAAGTGAGTCAAGACGAGCAATAAGGCCTAAAGCGGCGATCCTCAAAGTCCGGACTCCGGTCCGCATCCGGACCGAGATGCCGTCCTATCCGGACCGAGCCCTGTAACCTACAAATCATTGATAACTTACATTTTCACGGAGCGTTTCTATTTTAACCGGCACATGCTTTTCTAGTCTTTACGGTAATACTGGTTCATCTGCCAGGAAGCTCACAGACCAATGCATGCGCTGTAAATCATCACACGTGGTGCTACTCGGCCAATCAAATAAGCGAATCGTTTCTCTCTGTTGCTTCGTTCTCAGTGGTGCTGCGAGACACACGGACAGAGGCGAGTTGAGGCGAGAGATAGTAATTTCACATGGTGTGCTCAAAAGAAACCACTCTTACACGTCCATTCATTGTTCTTACGGGCAGATCAAAACCAGTATGTCTCGTGTGAAGTGCGGTGCGATCCTGACCGGTCTATGGAAGCGCCACACATGAGCAAACACACACCAGGGCACACTCACTGCCCAACGCAAGGGCATGCGAGGTTTGCATTGCAATTGCATTGATCGACAGACCGACAGACAGATACGGAGCTCACTTATCTCAAGAGAAAAGGTTGTTTGTTGGCTGAGAGTGTTAAATGTGAAATGGAGTGAAGAAAAGGGGAAAAGCATTTCTCTTAAATTAAAGCACTTCATTTTAAGATGCACATTTTTCCAAAGCACTCTGTTGTATGTTATTTGTAAATGCATTATTTTACTTGAAATGAGAAAAGAACATTTATTTATTATAGTAGGCTAGTTATGTAGCTATAATTAATCCAGTTAAATATGAAAACTGTAAATAAGCATTGTTGATGTTTATTTTGATTTAACAGTCAGTTGTTGACATACAGACGTACTATTAGGCTACTTCAATCATTGAGTTCAATGGCACTGAATCATAGCGCAAGCTACGTTACAATGTTCCGGACCTTTGCTTGAGGACATTTTCTCTAACTGGACCTTTTTGAATTTTAATTGAGTGCCCCTGGCCTAAAGCCTCTGCTGAAGCTCCACTGAGCACATTCTCCTGTGCTATGTCCACTATTTCAAATTCGGCGCTCACTTCACACTTTTTGTATGCCATCTGTAGATCAACTGCAGCTACAGGCTTAATCTTATGATTAGTATACGAGCGGAGTACCCTGCTCGAGCGTTTTAGCTCACCTGTGTGCATTAGTGACTGATAGCTGTCTACGGTTAGTGTATTACACTTAGCGCCTGTGTCGATCCTAAACGGCACTTGCTGAGACAGTATTTTTAGGTTTACAGTCCATTTATCATTCTCCGGGCTATCTGTCTGTTAGATTTATATTCAGAATTTCGTCATCCTGATCTGGCTCAACACTCACAGAGCTAACTGCACGCTTACGACACACTGCCACCCAGTGGTTTGGTTTGTGACAGTAGGAACACTCTGAGCCTTTAGCTGGGCACTTCCCCATGTTCCACTTATGCTGGGGGTCTCTCCCACAGCTTGTGCAGCTTCTCTGTTGGTTTTCTCAAGATTCAAGATTCAAGTTTATTATTTGTCCCCGAAGGGCAATTTGTGTGCAGCAGACATAAAAAGCATAGCGAATACATGAAAAAACAAAACATGAACAAATTAAAACAAACATGGAGCATGGCAGCAGTTTTCCAGCAGAAAAAGGATCAAGTAAACACAGGATAAAAGTAAAATAAAAACAAAATAAAAACACACCTCAGGGGATCTGTACGATGTACTTAAAAGTAGTAAAGACACGTACAATGTACTTAAAAGTAGTAAAAGACACGTACATGAACTTAAAAGTAATAAGAGTCCAGGACTATTTGAGCTCACATAAATAGGTAGGTAAAAAATAAATAAAGATATATCTCGAATATAAAATATATAAAGAATATTTATAGCAGCAATACCTACCTAAGAAGAGAGACAAGGAGAGAGAGTGCATCATCTCCTCCGCCCAGCAGCGTTTAAGCTGCACGAGAGACAGAGAAAAGAGAGCGAGACACAGAGAGAGAGAGAGTGCACTATCTCCTCCTCTCAGCAGCATTTAAAGCTGTGATGGAAACAGGAACGAAAGACAGTTTATATCTGTTTCTCGTAGCCCTTGGAACCTTTAGCCGAAGGCCCGAAGGGAGCAGCACATACTCTGGACAGAGAGGATGAGTATCGTCCATGCGAATGGACATGGCCTTTTTAAGCACCTGTTTGTTAAAAATGTGGTCCAGGCTACTAAAATTTACTCCGGCTATTTTTGATGCCGCTCTCACGATCCTCCCGAGAGAGTTCCTCCCTTGAATACCAAGGTTTCCATACCAACAGATAATAGAGAATGAGATTACAGACTCGATATAGGCACAATAAAATAGTTTCATCAGAGTCCTGTCAACCTGGAATCTAGCAAGCTTCCTTAGGCAAAAGAGACGTTGTTGACCTTTTTTGCACAGCATTTCACAGTTTAGATCGAACTTCAACTTGCTGTCAAAAATAGTGCCAAGATATTTATAATTGGTCACCAAGTCTACTGGTTGCCCATGGACAACACTGTTCTGGGGAACTGGGGAGGATCGTCTAAAATCAACACAGATCTCTTTAGTCTTTGAGACGTTAAGTTGGAGGAAGGCTTCTTCACACCAGGACAGAAAATCATTTAAAACCTGGCCATGACCGACCTCATCCCCATCAAGCAGGCTGACAATAATAGAATCATCAGCGTACTTGATGATGAATCTGTCGGCATGACGGCTAAAACAGTCATTTGTATACAGAATATACAAGAAGGCAGACAAAACACACCCTTGTGGTGAGCCGGTCGAGGATGTTAAGAAGCTGGACAGAGTTCCGTTTACTCTCACTTGTTGTGATCTATTTGTGAGGAAGTCCAAGATCCATCCAACAAGACCTGCGTCTAAGCAAAAAAGGCGTACAAGTTTCTCAACCAAAATGTGAGGCTGGATCGTGTTGAACGCTGAACGCTGAACGCTGAACGCTGAACGCTGGAGCCTTCTTCTGATACACAGGTTTCGTCTGTCCTTCATTGTACATTTTCTTATATGGCACTGTGTATTTCGGCTTAACAGATACTGCTGAGACTTGTGAATCCTCTTCTCTGACGATTTTTATCTGTTTCTGTGACATTTCAAACCACTGGGGGATTTCTATATCTTTAGGTAGCGTTAGCTCCTCACCTTTATCCAACAGTATTTCTTGGACACGTTTTTCTCTAACTCCCGCGATGATTGCATCAACTAGCATGTCGTCGGGGTCGGGGTACTACTCACAGTCCATGAGAACGAGTCTCAAGTCCTTTACAAAGTTGTCGAAACTTTCACTTGGTCCTTGCTTCCGTTGCTTGAAATGATGCCTGGCTATCCGCTTGTTTTTTCTTGGCCTGATGTAGCTGGCAAACTTGTCCAGCACTTTAGACGGATCTTCTCTCTCGCCATCAGCCCAGGCTAACGTCTTGTAGATTTCTCTACCTTGCTCGCCGACCCACGTTCCTAGCCAGCCGGCTTGCTTCTTAGCTTCTAGCTCCGAGAGCGGACCCTCAAAGACGAACGCGACGTGACTTCTGAATCTCTCAAACTCTTGATACAAATCAGGAGCCTCCCAGTCGATCTTGGGGTGTTCAAAATGCGAGTATGCCATTTTCTCTTATTTTTCGCTGTTTCAGACAGACTTCTGACACTTGACAGACATGGACACGTCTTAGCTGGGAGACATGTTGTTTATTCTGCCTGACTCCGCAGACCTACGGAAGCTCCGTTGGGACACGACGGATACAGAAAGCGAATCACATCAGTGTGTTAGTGTGGTGTAGTGAGACAACACACAGTATGTTACAGTAACCATGTTGTAAACATCGTTGCCATGGTTCTCAAGTGACGGACAGTGAGCAGCGGCACTCTGAGGAAGGGAGGCGGGGCCGGGGATAGGAGGCGGAGCTCTAGTCGCCTCCGGCGATCTAAACCCGAAGTTGAAGCCTCCTCAGCCGGGTACCACAGCGAGAGTAGGCGGGGCTGGGGCCAATCAGGGGAGGGGAATTAGGGCACTAGGACCAATCACATTGCAGGGAGGAGAGTAGCTTCTGTATAAAGTGACTTGCACCAAGCTATGTTGACTAGAAGAGCTAGAGAGAAATAGAGTCTGTGATAAAGCTACCTTAGCCTTGTCGCTAACATTAGCTTTCAGTTGAGTTCTGACAGTTTGCTAACAGTCTGGTCTGCTCAGTTCCCACAGTGTGACAGACTATACAGACTAAGGATAATGCAGGTGTTTTGTAACACATTGCTTACTGTCAAAAATTCTATGAAAATGACAGAATCAACTGTGTTTATTCTACTTCCATTACTTTCTGAATTCCCAGGTATCATTTTTAGCCATCAACCCAGAAGACATAATTGACATTTAAAAATGGCCAACTGTTACCATGTGAAGTGCTGTAGTTAACTCATTGAGTGCCAAGGACGAGTATGTTCGTCAATTCAGATACTAACGTAGAGTGCCAAGGACGAGTATGTTCGTCAATTGCGTTTTTTGACGGTGGGACGTGGATCAAAGCCTCAGGCATCTCCTGTACAAATATTGTAGCTATTGAAGGTGTATAACCTATTTTACGGACTCATTAGGTGGCGACGGTGCTCTCCAGATTAGAGAAAGGTCCGGAAAACAGCAGGAAAAATCCCCGTGATGAAAGAGAAAGCGCTCATGCTGCAGCCAGAGCCATATAGATTGCTCTGTCTGCAGCTGACGTTGGCTGCGAACAGCAGTCAATCCGCGCCCACAACTGAGCCCCTCTGCCTCTGTCTGTCTGTCTGCATAGTTTCTCCACACGATTAGCCGCCAGAAAAGCAGCACCCGACGCCGAAGGGCCAAACCATTTTCAGCAGTCCGGTGTGGCTTTTCCTTGTCGCGCTGGGAGCCGGCGCACAAAAATGGAGCACTCCGAAAATAGACGCTGGGTGCGTGAGGCTGTGTGTTAGTGTGGGGAGGAGTTTGCAGCTGAGGGGGGGAGAGGGGGGTGGGGCACGCAGGGCACCACACAACTACACCACGTCACTACATCAGAAAATATTATCTTCAGAGTCAGTGAATGTGCTTGAAATGCTTCATTTCACAAAAGGCGGAATAACTCAGCTTCTAATTTGAAACGCCTATATTTGCTCAAAACAACCTATCTTCTCCGGCTCATAACTAAAGAACGGAAAATGGTATCAATAAACTTTTTTTTTGCTGATGATACAATAGAGTCAGCTTGTTCTTTGTGCGTGTTCGGTGTTTACATAGTAATATCACACAATATTCTGTGGGCCTCGAGAAATCACTGAAAACGCTCTGAAACTCTGGCACTGGGAGCGTCCGTTCTCCAAAAGTGGCTGGCACATGAGTTAATACCAAATCAAATTCAAATAGGAACAAAACAAATTCTTCATTACGCCGGGGACTATTTTCTGTGCTACGGAACTACTTTCCTGATATTACGTTCAGCTTATTAATTAAGTTGTTTGAGGAAAAAGTACGATGCACCGGAAACGTGCTGCAGCACAGCTGCATGGCTGCATATTTTCATAGGATTTGTTGATGTTATTCAGTGCATAAAAAAAACACCAGTCTTATCCTTTAAAGTCCAGACATAGTGATAGTAATTAACACTTAAATGTCCATGCTGTACTAGCCAATTTACCAATGTGGCATTCAAGTTGTGTGATTGTACTGTAACTTTGAAAAGTGATGGATGCTAACTTTTAAAAACACATGGCATATGATAGATCAAGACATCCTGTGTTGCCGCCATCATTTTGATTTTGCTCAGTTCAGCATCCTCCATTATTGCATTTCTATTCTGAGTTCATTTTGAATGTTGTCACTCCTTTAATATGATCTCTCTCTCTCTTTCCCCCTTTCTTTTTTGCCTCTCTTACTCTTTTCCCTCCCTCCCTCTCTCTTTCATCTCTCTCTGTATGCGCTCGTCTCTCTCTGTATGCGCTGGTCTCTCTCTCCTTCTTTTATTCTCTCTTTTCGTCCCAGGAGAGACGTTGAAGGAGCAGCAGGCCCCTCGGCCGCTCCCTAAGCCCCCGTCATCTTCCTCGTCGTCCTCTTCCTCGTCCAGTCGGCTGCTCGACTTCAGGGTGACGATGAGCAGCATCCTCCACAGCCGCCCGCTCTCCTCCTCCTCCTCCTCTGCCTCCTCACCGGCTGTCACCATCGCCTCCCAAACAAGGTTATTATTGTTAACTAAAACTAAACTGAAACTACCGGTAGAGGGGGGGCGGGGCATTTTAGTCCACATCTAGACTGCCTGGTACAAGTGTAGCCTGGGTAAACCCATCCCCCACGTGACCTGCTCTCAGACCTGTTCTCAGTCACTATGGTCTGGTCCCCCGCCTGTGCTAAACGATTTCATGCGGTTGTTGGCCCCCCCCCGATAGACCGCTCCATTACGCAACCGTCATCCAACCAGCTTTGTGCACAGAGCACATGCGCAGTGCAGCAGATGGCGTCATCGCTCTGCGACCTTTGTTGTTAGCAAGCGAGCTAACACTTTTCATTTCAGTACTGCTAGCACGCAAATGGTTACAACCAGCTACAAGAAGAGAGAACATCGCGTGACGGTGGTCAGGGAATGAAAGAGGAACAGGACAAAATGTCTACACGGACCCAAACCTCGATCCCTGCTGCAGATGGCCGCAGATCTGGAGAGATATTTGTGGCTGTGAAGAACAGTCATCATCTATACAGCTGCTGCCAACCTGATGAGGAAACAGGCGTGCTTGTTATGCTGGACACTGAATGCCAGACTGCAGACTTCATCCTCCAGTGCTGTTCGCCTCAGGACTTGAAGGCCTAACGTTGTACCATGGACTGTATACATTCTGTGCTAATAATGCTAGCATGCTAACATCCTTTTCACACACACACACTGAATATACCGAAATGCTAGATTTGATCATGGACTTAACGCTAATGTTAATCAAAAACGGCCGCAGTCATAACGGTAAGGTGTGTTTGACCTAATTGAAATATTAACGTTAATGCCCTCACATTTCAGCGTGGTTACAGATAAACCTATTTAACGCTAGCTAGCTACAGTAGATTTTTGGAGGCGTTAATGTGAATGTCATGACGTAGTGAGCGTAGTATTATACTGTATATTATACATAATCCAGATGTAACCTAGCTATAGCTAGACGTTAAGAGGTTAGCGTGAATGCGACCGAGACCTGACATTACTGGCTTGATATCATTCCAGATGCAACCTAGCTAGATAAGCTCCACACGGCTGTATGAGTAGCTACAATCAAATGTATCAAGCCTTGATATCATATTCCAGATCCAACCTAGCTAGCTAGATGTTAAGAGGTAGGAATATACCGAAATGCTAGACTTGATCGTGGACTTAATGTGAATCCAAAACGGCCACACTCATAACGTTAAGGTGTGTTTGACCTAGCTAGAAATATTAACGTTAATGCCCTCACATTTCAGCGTGGTTACAGATAAACCTATTTAACGCTAGCTAGCTACATTACTGGCTTGATATCATATTCCAGATGCAACCTAGCTAGATAAGCTCCACACGGCTGTATGAGTAGCTACAATCAAATGTATCAAGCCGATATCATATTCCAGATCCAACCTAGCTAGCTAGATGTTAAGAGGTAGGAATATACCGAAATGCTAGACTTGATCGTGGACTTAATGTTAATCCAAAACGGCCACACTCATAACGTTAAGGTGTGTTTGACCTAGCTAGAAATATTAACGTTAATGCCCTCACATTTCAGCGTGGTTACAGATAAACCTATTTAACGCTAGCTAGCTACATTACTGGCTTGATATCATATTCCAGATGCAACCTAGCTAGATAAGCTCCACACGGCTGTATGAGTAGCTACAATCAAATGTATCAAGCCGATATCATATTCCAGATCCAACCTAGCTAGCTAGATGTTAAGAGGTAGGAATATACCGAAATGCTAGACTTGATCGTGGACTTAATGTTAATCCAAAACGGCCACACTCATAACGTTAAGGTGTGTTTGACCTAGCTAGAAGTTAAGAGGTTAGCGTGAATGCGACTGAGACCTGACATTACTGAAGTGAATACAAGTGACCTATATTTTTCAATCCTGTCTTTGAATAAAAGTTGTACATTGTGTTATGCTTGAAAACCATGTCTTTGCTCCCTTATGTGTTCACAATTACAACAAATCTGTATGGTTTATCTGTTGGCATTAAACCGTGGTATTTCCTTGGGTGATATTCCATATTTGTCATTAAACCTAGCTGTCCACATAAATTTGCAATGATGATCGACCACGTGAGATATCACAAGTAGCCTACTTTTATTAAAAAATAAAATGCAAAGAGAGGTTTCCTTCTCTAACTATTGGTGCGTTCACAAAATATTTACACGAGATTTTTTTTTATAAATAATAATCAATAACGTGGATAATGATGACATCTGCAGCTGCTGGACGAGAGACAGAAGAAACTACGAACGAAGATTGGAGCAGAGGAGGACATGACTACAGAGAAACTTAACCGACCAGCACTCTGCTTCAATCAATGAATGCTTATAAAGCCTAATGTTACTGTAGCCTGGATGACGTCAGCTAATGCTACCCAGCCTTCCAGCGTTTATCTTCCATAATGCATTAAATCCTAATCACAATGCGAAGACATTAGCTGATCACCACAGAGCTGCACAGACAAGTTTATCAGATAATTTCGCCGTAAAATGTGTCCAGGTGATCAGCTCTGAAGCCCCGGCTTGTATGGTCCGCTAAAATCCGATTTCGATATAGGTGTTATTTTGATCAATATTGTATAGCTGGCTAGACAGAGGAGTTTATCTGGAATCAGTGTGACAAGATCCCTGCTGCTAGCTTGTCTGCCTTTCTGTGTCAGAGTATCTAGCTACATTATCTGCATTACATGCTACACCATGCAAATATATTTCGATATAATTCAAACAATTAGCCCACTGTACTACTGGACTGTGTATTGCTGTGAATAAGTTAGATTTGATTGTGTAAAGTGTATCAGCTTTAAATATCCAATATATACAGCATTAAACAAACGACCAGCAGCATTCAAATGTGCAAAAACGTTATATTTATTGAAATGTGGTGATCTCATGTCACATTACATAATGTTATGCCCAAATGGTCTACTGCCCAGAAGCGTCACTTTACATGTTTGGTAGGGAATTATTTTAATTATGTTAAACCAGCGTTTATCTTCCATAATGCATTAAATCATAATCACAATGCTATGAAGACATTAGCTGATCACCACAGAGCAGCACAGACAAGTTTATCAGATAATTTCGCCATAAAATGTGTCCAGGTGATCAGCTCTGAAGCCCTGGCTTGTATGGTCCGCTAAAATCCGATTTCGATAACGCTAGGTGTTATTTTGATCAACAGACCTCAACCTCAACAGCTGTTTTCACTTGAATTTCCTCACGTAGTTGCATAGCCAGCTAGTAGCTAGCTCGGGAGCTATGCTTTAGAGAGGCCAAATGCTAACGGCTAGGTAGTGCTAAGCCGCTGCAGCTGTTACACGTCATTGACAAAGACGCACTCTCTGATTGGCCGATCACGGCACGACTGATGTTGGCAGTCACGCCGTCACTCATTGGCTGCGGGGTGGCTGCGGGTCTGCGCGGGTCTTTCAATCGCCCCAGAAATCGATCTGAATGGCCCGGAGTCTAGACGCTAGTGACTGGGAACTGAGAGAGCAGGTCACGTGGTGGCTGGGTTTACCTAGGCTAGTACAAGTGGTCCAATTCCGATTTTATTGCTGACATGTGGCACAGATCTGATATATATTATGAGCATGTAAACAGGAGAAAAGCACATGAAATCAGATATTCTCAGATCCGTTTCGGGCCTCAATCATATGTGGAAATGAATCCGATATGAATCGGATATCTGCCAATGCGACTTTTATGGTTTTGAAAGAGTTTTATGTCAATTGCGATTTCAAAAATCATAAAACCGGTGTTAAAATCATGTGTTAAAGTCATCCTGGAGGCCCCGCAGGGAGACGCTCAACATCGACAGCATCTTCACCCGTGAGCGGCGGCGCCGGCAGGCCGGGTACAGCCCGCTAGGCGCCCTCCCACCTGAAGACTGTGGAGCGTCTGCTGCTCAGCGAGCCTCCCTGGAAGAGGCAGGGTTCCTACGCAGGTGTGGAAAGTCTGTAGCCTGGTTCAAACCTTCCTGATCACCTGATCTCACGTTCTGTCTCGCTCTACGTATCGGTCTGGAATCCAATCTGTCCACAGCTATTTCAGTGGGCGGGAGTACTTGCCTTGACAGACAACTCCTTCAGCCAATCAGCATTGCCAAATCCAATCCAAATCCACTCGGGAAGAATGGCGTAAACGTTAAATTACATTACGTCATTTGGCAGACGCTTTTATCCAAAGCGACTTACAATAACACATTTTTGTCAGCAATAGAGCAATCAACTATGGAGCACAGTCTGTGACAACTACAACTTCTGAAGGAACAGTGGTACAAGTTTAGGTTAGTGGTACAAGTTTAGGTTAGTTGTTTTTTTGTTTGTTTTTTATTATTAAAGAAAGAGAGAGAACGAAGTTAGATCAAGAAGGGCCCAGATGGAGCCTGAAAAGGTGTGTCTTTAGTCTTTTCCGAAAGATCGGCAGTGATTCAGCCGTCCTGACCGAAGGTGGAAGCTCGTTCCACCATTGAGGTGCCAGGGACGAGAAGAGTCGAGATCGGGAGGAGCGACTTTTGAGCCCCCGTAGCGAAGGAGCGGCGAGGCGACCTGCACTGGTGGAGGAGCGAAGGGAGCGCTGAGAGGTTTGGAACCTGACCATAGATTGCAGGTACAGGGGAGCTGACTGGTGTACTGCCCTGTAGGTCAGTACCAGTGACTTGAATTTGATGCGGGCCGAGATGGGAAGCCAGTGGAGCTCCTGGAAGAGGGGAGTGACGTGAGAGAATTTGGGTTGGTTGAATACCAGACGGGCTGCAGCGTTCTGAATGAGCTGAAGTGGTCAGATGTCGGTGGCAGGTAGGCCGGCCAGGAGCACGTTGCAGTAGTCCAGGCGGGAGATGACAAGAGACTGGACCAGGAGTTGAGTCGCTTCTCTTGTGAGAAAGGGACGGATTTTGCGGATGTTGTAGAGAGAGAACCTACAGGAGCGTGCTGTAGCAGCTATGTTGGCAGAGCAAGACAGCTGGTTGTCAAGGATCACCCCAAGGTTCTTAGCTGTTTGGGAGGGAAGTACAGTGGTGTTGTCAATGGAGATGGAGAGATCTGTAAGAGGGCAGTCTTTTCCTGGGAGGAAAAGTAGCACATGTTGTTTATTTTTATTTGTATACTATTTTACGGACTGTGTTTTTTGTTTTGTTGTTTCTTTGTGAGTGTATACCAAATTGTAAATTGAACTGGACTGACGTTTGAATATCTGCAAAGGAAACAATAAAAACTATAGTTGAAATATAGTTTTGTTGTCACTGCCTCTAAAAAGCACAGGCAGCTCTGTCCGTCAGTTATGTAAAGATGATATTGCCCTCTTCTCTCTCTCTCTCTCTCTGCAGGGAGTGTGTGATGAAGAAGCCTTCCTCCTCCTCTTCCTCGGGGCCGGCCTGGAGGAGCGTGCGGTCGAGGAGCAGTGGAGCTCTGCTGCACGAGTGCAGGGGGAATTTGGGTATGGCACAGCGAGTGTGTGTGTGTGTGTGTATTGGCGTATGTAGTGTCTATTGAGTGTTTGTGTGTGTGTGTGTGTGTGTGTGTGTCTTCCAATTTGCCTCAAACGTCGACTTGGACTCAAGTATGAACTGATTAGATTTTGGGCGTCGAAGGTAACACTTCAAGGTCACTGTGACCTCATGAACACCATTTTCTAGCTCATTAATGCGATATCTCAGGAACGCCTTGACGGAGTTTTCTTAGAATTTGGCTCAAACGTCCACTTGGACTCAAGGATGAACTGATTACATTTTGGTGGTCAAAGGTCAAGGTCACTGTGACCTAACGAATGAAATTTCCAAGCTTGTTCATTATCATTAAAACTGTGGTACCGTGATTACAGCGCTTTGAAAAACATGATAAATACTGTCCATCATCAACCTAAGTTGGCAACTGTCTCCCAGATGCAAACGCACAGCCTTGGTGAAATGATTTCACTGAGTGTATTACCGGTAGTACTTTTTGAACATTTTCAGCACATTTTAACAATACCGTTATAATACTGATGACGGTGATAATTTTGGCCACTATAATCGTGATATGAAATTAGTCACATGGTTTCATCATTAGTACACAACTATAAATAGTAGGGATGGGCGCGAGTACTCGGGTACTCGAGCACTCGTTCATAACGTCAGTATTCGAGTAACGTTTCTGCTGTTCGGGTACTCGCCCCACTCCCCACCCCTTTAAAAATGGTACAAGATCTACGCACGCATCGTCATGTGGATCTGGCAGCAACCAGCAGCAACTGCACGGCCGGTCTCGCTGTGTTTCCCTCCCATTCAACGAACACGCCTGGGTTTCTTGTGACTAAACTCTATCAGGCGTCAAGTCAGCCAGAATGTACCAAGTACGTCATCCGCTTTGTTGCTTTCAAAATAAAATGCTTATTGTAACCTTATTTATTTGAGTAATGCGTTACAGCCACAGTTTCACGCCATATAACATCACAACGAGTATTTTGATACAAGGATGCTGCTTCATTCATTGAAATACCTTTTCTCCTCCAACGTGCATCAATAAGCTATTTACTTTTGTTTAAGTAACATTATTTTGAAAGTTTTAACCGGAAGTTTTCCAGCTCTTCCCGAAAATGGTGGCTGGAGATATTCTCCCGAATGAGAACCACGCTTCTTCATAGCGCACGCCCGATAAAACTCATTCAAAACATTGCACTAGTTTACTGACTACACTGTCGTTTCCCATAACGTGAGTCACAAGAAATGTGGAGAAATAATCACTTTTTGGGAGACAATCGCATCATGGTCACTACTATCACTATTCAGCAACAATGGACATGTATTGGAAATCAAATGCCTTCGCTTGTTTCACAACTTGTCTGCTCCAAAGCGCTAATCCAACCATCGGAGATACTGTCTAAAGGTAGGCTTTAGATGTTAGCTTAGCGTCACCTAATATCACAGTCAGTCCCTCTCCTGACAAAAATGCTCCAGGTAGCGCTTTTTCCATGCAAAAATGCAAACGTTATGTGTGAACAGCCCGATACACAGCAGATTACCCCAGCTCAGTCATTACCATAGTAATCACACAGCCCGCGCCCCCAGCGCGAGTACTCGAGCACTCGTTCATAATAGAAGGAGAGTACTCGACTAATTAAATTGCTTAAAATGCCCATCCCTAATAAATAGCAGGAAATAATTTGCTGGGATGGATGGAGGGAGGGCCGATGGTTTATGCATACATGCAGAAGGATTAGGATGTCATAAAAGTTCATCTCTAACGTAGACTCAACTTAGTGAAGCGTAAAAAAAAGTCATTTGAAAATCCAAACTCTGTTCTGTAAATCTACTGTATATTATATACTGCTTATATATACTGCTTATATATACTGCTTATATATACTACTGTATATTATATACTGCCCACCTTTTCTAGATGCAATCCTCAGTTTATGATTATTAATCACCATTCAGGTCCAGACAGACAGACAGACAGACAGACAGACAGAGCTTTGGTGGGTATATCTCTTACTCATCTCTATAGTATATTTGTGTGTGTGTGTGTGTGTGTGTGTGTGTGCGTGCGGCAGCGGGCACGGGCCGCAGCGAGCTGGACGAGCTGCAGGAGGAGGTGCTGAGGAGAGCCAGGGAGGATGAGCAGCAGAGGCGGCAGGAGAAGGAGAGAGAGGAGGCGCTCGGCTTCAACCCCACACCCAGCAAATACCTGGACCTGGACCAGCTGCAGAGCCAGGGTACCATATACACACACACTAGTGCAGTCGCCACTACTGCACTTCAAGTCCATGGCACACCAATAAAACATTGTCCAACAACTGCCAACGGATGTTGGAAAATGTTTGGTTGGTGTACCATGGGCTAAACACAGACAAACAAGGGTTGAACATGTGGAATCTGACCAAACATCTCCAAACAAGGACAGACAGCCATGATGGCACACCGAACAAACATCTGTGTTTGAATGTGTTTGTTCTAGATTGTTTGATTGGTGTGCCCTGGGCACCAGTGTATGAAACTGAGACCTTTGTGTTGAACACCACTTTTATGATTTTTGAAGCGTAAATGCGATCCCCCAAAATTGCGATAGCCAGAAAATGCTTCAAATATATTTTTCTTCTTCCCCGCCCCCCAATTTGTGAACATTATCTTGCTGAACACAAAAGGTCTCAGTTTCATAAACGTTGTTAACCACAGACCTTATTTCAGGCATCTAACCAAAATCCCCAATACAAAAATCCCATTGACTTCCAGATGAAGGAACCAGGCGATGCTAACTCATTCCTGTGCCACTCCATTGACTTTTCCACGGCAGCCATTTTGTGTGTAAAAGCCAGACCAGTGGTTCTCAAATGTTTTCACATGAAGGACCCCTAAACTGACAGAAATTACACCACGGACCCCCATTTGATAGGATTTTGTCCCCCATATGATAATAAGATGGATGCTTTCAGATGTTTCATTACAGAAAGTGTATAAAACCCATGACCCATTCATATAACAATTCTTATCATTTGCATGAAGTAGGACCATCTCACTCAAACACATCTCAAAATAAAAGTGTTCCAGGTTATTGGACAGAGCTTTTTTGTGCAAATACAATGAATTAAAAATAAAATAAAATCCAGTAGCCTATATCCCACAGCTATCATGCATTTACTTTTCCAAAAGAAAACAGGTGCAACAGAACATCAAAATGTACAAGGACGAGGAGTTTATAGCCTGGCTCCAGACCACTCCTCTTGAGTAGAAGGGGAAATTAGTTTATGAATTAACAATCTTCAGTCTGAATATCAGGCGGAGTTACACAGTCCGAAATGTCGTATGCGTTTTTTTAATCTGCCATCCGAAAAAAGATCGTCACACACAGAGAACCTTGCACACCGAGTCCGATGCTTTTATTATTAAGTTTGTCGTTCTATTTGCAATACGAAACAAATAGTCTCTCCTGTATCCACGTTACAACATGACTGACAGGCTGAGGCAGCAGCGCTGATGTGGAATGGAGAATGCAGGTCGGGGAATGGTTATACTGGACACAATGCTCACGTTCACCTTGCCAAGCCGGCTGTGCACGGTGGCGGGTTACTGGAGCACCGCTTCCCAGGTAGAGAGAGCAGAGAGAGAGGGGCCAGTGAGGTGACCGAGCCGCTCAGACTGGACTCCAGCCGAGCAGGACCCGGCCGCACCTCTGTCTCCACGGCTTATTTTCAACTTGCATGTGTGACAAACTGCGAGCTTTGTCTTCTTCACTGATAGTGAAAAAATTCCACCACGAGGAAGGTATGCTGGTGGGTGTGGTGACTTTTATGCTTGGTTACACGTGTGAGTAAAGGACGTGTCGTTTTACCTACATAGATGTGAGAACAGGGGCATTTGATGACGTAGATCACCCCCCCCCCCCAGTGACACGCAGATCGTTAAGTGTTTGAGAGTGACAGTCTGTCTGTCTGTCTGGAGATGTGAATGATTTGATTTTCAGGGTTTGTGGGCAACAGGAACAGTGCGCGCACGGGAAGTGACCAACGGGGGGAGGCTAGTCTGGGCACCTTTCACCCCACTTTTTCTCATGGGGGTGTAAACCAAGGAACCGGAAATAAGTGCACCAAAAAACTAGGGATGGGCATTTCTAGCAAAAACACTATTCGAAATTCGCTGGCCAAAGTCGACTTTTAATCGAAATTCGGAAAAAAAATTAAAAAAATAAAATTGTGAGTGAAATGTTCCATTGTCTCCCCTGATTCTAAGTCTTAAGGCTTTATTAATTAATAGAAAAAGCTTCTGCTGTGGATTTTTAGCTCAAACAAGCATTGCACCACTGAAGTAAAGAACATTTTACATGACATTGACATTTTTGAAAATAAAAAACAGTTTTTACAATCATGAGTGGTTCATTAAATATTTAGTAGGCTCAGGTCTGAGTGCCAAAGGGGTGCCAAAGTCACCCCCTCTCCCTCTTCATGGGATTTCATCCGCCATTCATTTTTCCATAAACCTTGCTTAAAATGCTTATAAAAAATGTTTTACTTGCTCAAACCAAGCGATTCGACTATACTTAGAATCAGGGGAGACAATGCAACATTTCACTCACAAATTTTTATTTTTATTTTATTTATTTTTTTACTTTTTTTCTCGAATTTCGACTTTCAATAATAAAAGTCGACCTTGATAATAACAACGATTATTTGGAAATTCGATGCCCATCCCTACAAAAAACGTCTTTGTTGCCGTTAGCTTGACGCGGCGAGGTTACGTTAGCTAGAGCCTGAAAAGAACAACAACACAAGTTGTATAGTAGCGTTAGCACATTTCTAGTCACTGCCGAGGAAGGTTTCTGGAGAGCCAAAGACAATGGAGTATTCGCCATATGAAATCTTATGATCAATGTCCATGTCTTTCCCAGCACAGGCAGCAGAGATGCTTCAACTGTTGTACTCGATCCTCCATTATCGATAACAGCGGACAGACAACTAGCGTTATAACTATTCCATCAACTGGCCATTTGTTTGAAAAGTAAAGCTTCTGTATTGGCTTAAAATATGTGAGATTGTGAATCCGAAATGTTTCTACAAGAACTTATTCAAAAACTTTGTTCGGTACGTCCATCTTTTGTTTTGTTGTTTGCCGTTTTATTTTCTGATTCGTTGTGTCTAATTGTCAAGTTAACACGTTAAGTGCCATAGCCGAGATAATTCGTCTTACATAATCCAACGCTTGAGTGCCAGAGCCGAAATAACTCGTCTTACGTAAACATTTTTTTTTTTTTGACGGTGGGACATCAATCAACCCCTTTTACATCTTCGAGATAACTATTGGAGCAAGAGCATGTGTGTAATCTATTTTACCGACCACTAAGTGGCGACAGAGACAGAGAGAAGCCACAGCCACGGGACCCGTGGACCAAAAGCAGCCGCCTCCCGCGGAAATGGCTTGGCGATTTTACAGTCAGAAGCCCGGAGACACACACACAGAACGGACAGAGATCCCCTCCCCCCAGAGCCGCGGAGCAACGCGCGAACACACACACACACACACACACACACACACACACACACACACACACACACACACACACACACCGCGGGAGCAAGCCATTCAAGGAAATGGCGAGGCGATTTTACAGTAATCCATTTCAGACTCGTCTTGCCCGAGAGCGGCCGCGCGCAGGCAGCAGCACACAGAGAGCGGAGAGCGATTTGCAAAATAGATTATAGGTGAAACACACTTTGAAACACCTCAGAAAGGCCAGAATCAACATCTGCCCATCGCCCACGCATTCCCCGGCCCATCTTGACTCGCACAAGGAGCGTCCGCACGCAGGCAAGCAGGCAGGCAGGCACGCAGACAGGCAGGCAGGCAGCAGCAACGCGCTTCTGACACGCCCGCTGTTAGAGCCAGGAGGAAGGAGGAGAAGACACACGGAGGGAGGAGTTTGAATGAGAGGGGTGTTTCCTGTTGTTATGGAGGAAATTACTGTTCAAAACTATTGTTTAGAATGTCTGACGGTCTTACTGATGCCAAAAATGAATGGTTAAAGTGACTGTTTCACAAAAAGCCATTTATCTCTGAATAAATTTCCAGACGCTGAAACCATGCTGTACTCAACGGCTAATATCTACATAACTACTAACTCTGCAAACTAACTCTTTTAGACAGAGAAAGCACACATTCTATTAGTTATTTTTAGATGATTGGTGTTCATGAATTCTTAACAGAAAATAATCCTCGGCTGTTGTAAAATGAGCCAGAATCGTCAAAAACACCCCTGGCACAAGTTACCTACAGGATTGAAAACATGGCTGGCACTCAATGTGTTAAAAAGCTATTTCCACTGTTACTTCCTGTCTAGGGCGGGCTCTAGGCCGGAACCAGGCAGGGTGACAAAATCACTTGTGAACGGAGGCCAGGCTCTTTCTCTCGGCGAGAAGAGCCTGGTGACGCGAGGTTAGGGGAAGGCAGACAGTCAATGGTGGGTTGAGTGACAGTAGGAGAGTGTGTAGTTTTGACCAGCCTGTCTCTGATGTTGGGGTTGCGTGCAAAGGCAATCCTTGGGGGTTCAGTGAATATACCATGAGTCTGTAGGACTCTCCAGTGTCTAAGCAGGCAGCATTTGATTTTGATGGCCAAGGGGGAATACTGTAGTGTGGCAGTAACCCTGGGCGGAGATGAGTCTGGTGTTTTTGGCTGTAGGAGAATGTCCCTATGGGAGTGGAACGTGCGTTTATAGGCATGAGAGATGGGTTGGCGTCCATAGCCTCTCTCATGAAACCTCGTTTTCATCTCAGTGGACTTGGTTATGAAGTGGCGTTTGTCGCTGCACAACCTGCACAAGCACATGAACTGGCCTGTGGAGAGATTGTCCTTGAGATGGGAGGGGTGATAGCTAGAGGCGTGTAGGAGAGTATTCCTGTCAGTGGGTTTGGGGTAGATGGAGGAGTTCAGTTTGTTGTTGTGTTTATATATGGAAACGTCAAGGACGTCTCACAGTCTAAAATTGTGTGTAGATATACTGTATATGATGTAGTCTATGACTGCCCTTTGAGACATGCTTGTGATAAGGGGCTATAAACATAACTGAACAATATTTAGTCTGCATCTTTTCTATCAGAACGTAAAGGCCATTTACACGTGGCATTACCATGCATTTTCTGACATTAGATTGCAATCAGATTGTGCTTGACCACATTAGCCTGATTTCATTTACACCTGGTGTTAACATGCATTTTTCCTTATCCAGATAACATCCAGATAACGTATTAACACCCAAAATGGTTGTGCTCATAATCCGCATAAAGTAGCTGTATCCACATTAAGAGGACACATGGCATTTACACTTGTGTTCAATGTGTACACAATGCGTCCCTGACCACCTCCGGAGGCGGTTTGGCCAATCAGATTGCAATCTATCTTCAATGTGTCTTGGGGGCGTTTACACCTGTACTTTCAAGTGGTCAAGCACACTCAGACTGCAATCTGATGACAGAAAACACATGTTAATGCCAGGTGCAAATGGCCTCAGAGCCATTGAATCTATCTACTAAACCCTATTAATTAATGTATCAGAGTGAGTGGCAATACACCTGGCAATTTAGATCGGTAACCATGTGGGCAACAAAGTGACGACTGAGAAGATCTTTCTTTCTTTCTATGTGATTAATCATTAACTCATTGAGTGCCAATGACGACTATAGTCGTCAATTCAAATAGTAACGTTCAGTACCAATGACGACTAAATTGATTGATCCAATTGCGTTTTTTGACGGTGGGACGTGGATCAAAGCCAGATCCATCTCCTGTGAAAGTATGGTGGATGTTGAATGTGTAAAAGCTATTCTACGGACCCATTAGGTGGCGACAGTGCTCTCCAGATTAGAGAAAGGCGAAGAAAAAACAGAAGAAGTCATGGGGAAACGGAAATTGCATCGGTATGCATCGATATGCATGAAGCATAACGTTAGCTGTGCCTGCAGCAGCCAATCTGCTGCCACAATTGAGCCCCTCCGTGTCCGCTGCGATAGCCCCATCCACATGATTAGTTGTGGAGTTGTTATTATTCTCAACTGGAAGCGCTGGAAGCCGGTGACAAATACACGCGGAACGCTGTGAAAAAGCTGGGTTTTCAGTGCAGAGCAAACTCAGCAGAGAGCCACCAAAGCCACCAGAGACACACCCACGGAGGAGGGGTTTGCAGTAGAGGGGGGTGGGGCACGCAGGGCAGCATACAACACCGACCCAGACAGACCCAGACAGCAGGCTCGATGGACAGATTGGCAAGCTAGAATATCTGATGCCCACCAGCAGTAAATCAAGACCAGCAAGAAAGTGTAGGGTCTGCGCACGCAGGGGCCAGCGCTGCTGGTTGCAGCTAAAAAATATTATTTTACCAAACAAAATTCCTTTGTTTTCGCTGTTTTATTGAAGGAAATTATTTTTGAGGTGTCACTATATCAGAAAATATTAGCTTCAGAGTCAGTGATGTGCTTGAAATGCTTCATTTCACAAAAGGCTGAATATCTCAGCTTCTAATTTGAAACGTCTGTTTTTGCTGAAAACAACCTATCTTCTCCGGCTGATAACTAAAGAACGGAAAATGATATCAATAAACTTTTTTTGCTGATGATACAATAGAGTCTCATCGTTCTTTGGGCATGTTCGGTGTTTACATAGTAATATCACACAATATTCTGTGGGCCTCGAGAAATCACTGAAAACGCTCTGAAAGGGCTGGCACTGGGAGCATCCGTCTTCCAAAAGTGGCTGGCACTCAATGAGTTAATGCAACAATGCTGAGGCAACTCAGTTGCCCAAAACAAGTTGCCCGTTGTATCACTGCTGTCATCTCTGATGGTTTTGCTGTTATGAGCTGTGATCCCACACATCACCTTGTCTGAGAACGTCACGATGTTGAAGAGCGAGTCTCTGAGGCAGGCTTTAGTCAGCAAGGTCTGGATCAGCAAGCGGGTCACTGACCCCAGAACAGCTCTCATGTCCTCAGAGCTGTCCAGGACAAAAACCATGTTGCAGCTCCGCTTGTCCAGGAACAGTGGTATCGCTCTTATGTCAGCACTGTCACCCTTGTCACCGAGCTCGACCAGCCGGTCCAGTATCCGGTCCGCCATCTGATTGGTTGGCCATGCACGGGCCTCTGCATGGCTCTCTGGCTAATTACACGTTAAGAGATGCAGCCAGGGGCCACAACATATGATAGGAGGGCATCTCCAGTCCAACCCTGAACAAAAGGCCCTATCATATTCACATATGAAATGGGTGTGTGAGTTTAACTCATTGAGTGCCAGCCACTTTTGGAGAACGGAAGCTCCCAGTGCCAGAGTTTCAGAGCGTTTTCAGTGATTTCTCGAGGCCCACAGAATATTGTGTGATATTACTATGTAAACACCGAACACGCACAAAGAACGAGGAGACTCTCTTCTATCATCTGCAAAAAAAAGTTTATTGATCCCATTTTCCTTTCTTTAGTTATGAGCCGGAGAAGATATAGTCCATGGGCCAAGGCAAAAATCGGTACCACCTGAGGTGACCGCACGATTTTGTTATTTTTGTCTTCCTACATGTCTCTAGTTTATATTTTGGTATGATAACCCTGCCGATTTGGTAGCTTAAGGATAGTTATCACTCTGTAAACAAACCTACCCTCATATGAATGACAAAACCCTGATTTCTGTGTATTAGTCCAGATGATATGTGAAAATGATGTTCCCTTTTTCGTAAAAGCATGAAACTTGGTACGCTTATAGTTTGGGGCCCTGTACAGTTTCAGAAATTGACCCATAGCAAATATGCCTTGTGGCGGCCATTTTAATTCTGCCATATGCAAATTATGTAGTCTCCTGAACCACACATGCTAACACTGAAAAGGAGATGTCTATCCCACGTTTTCATGGTCAAGGATTACAATGATACCATATAGAACATCATAAACTGTTAAAGTGACTAATCAATGGTGAATTTGATGACGTTGTGAGAAGGAAATTACAGTATCTGATAACTGATGCTATAACTTCAAAGCCATGACCATTCTCTGGCTAAGATGTTTTGATGAGTGATTTGACTTATAGACCTTTTGTTAAAATAGCGCCCAGGTCCCTCCTAAAGATCCTGGGATTTTCCTTGCCAGATGGCCAAATCCAAGATGGCCACTGGCGCCATGTTAAAAAATTGACTTTTGACCCAGAGCACATAGAATAATGTATGAAGCCACTTTTCGGTGTAAGTCAACCACGAGGAATCCGATTCTGACATCAGTTTGACATTATGGCATAGTTTTGACCCAGAATTCCAAGATGGCTGCCATCCAGTATTGTGGAAATGTAACTTTTGAATGGGAAGGTATACTGTGCGTTTGGGGTTTACCACAAGGAAGGAGATTAACAATGGTGGATGTTTTGGGAGTCATTTCAGAATTATGTTAACTGAAAAGATGTTAATGTCAACACCCATTTTACCTTGGTACTGCTGTACCAACTACCCCCAGGATTTCTTGCATTAAAATATTTAATGAATGTATGACAAGATAACTAAAATAAGCTCTTTTTATTAGCTGTGGCTATAGATTCTGAATCATCAGATTCCGCTCATTATCTTTAGCCAAGTATGCTGTGTCATACCGGTCGATCACACAGATGATAATGTATGTCAACATCACCATGGCGGGCAAGGATGATGGATGACACCTTGTGGACATAGTCCGACCACTTGTATGGGGTGCCATCTTGTGTCTGCCAATTGCTGATGGAGTTGCCATCCTCTAGATCATGCCCATGTCAACGAGAGTGATGTAGGGTTCTTGCAGCCCTACAGATTGGAGATAGAGCTTCTAGATGCGCTTGCTCTTCTGCGTCTTCCTGTATGTGCTGTAGGAGTTGAATAAGGCCACACATTCATCAAAAACACAATGTTCCAGCAACTCGTGGAGGTTTACAAGTTGACCACAACCAGGTCAATCACTGCCTTGGAGCGCTCCACTCCATCTCAGCAGCTCCTACCTTGAGTTCCTCCCCGGGTAGTCTCGCTTGCCAGACTCCCTCCCTACAATGGCAGAGTCTGGCTGCTAATACCTCCACCCTGGTATAGGGGGAAAAGGCTCCGTTCACCTTTACAACTATCCACCAAAACTATCAAGCAGGCCTGCTTTATTGCACAATCCAGATCCAACCGTTTTCAGCATGTAGCAACGAGCTAGCATTGTTGATGTTGTTGTTTCACAGTGGCACAGGCATTTGAGATAGACAGATTCGACACAGAGGGAGTGGAAACGAAATCCATAAATGGTCGCCACCAGTCAGTCAGAGCGGGTTGGAGCATGCATGCAGGGAGGAGGGTGGAAGATGATTGTGATGCTGCAGACGCAAAGTGCCGCTGTGTGTAAATTCAGCTCGAGCAGGACCCTGGCCATTTACACCAGATGCACTGCTTTGCTCGGCGCCGGTGACAACTTGTACTGACTTCCTATCTGGCTTCACACAATCACTCGCGGGTCTCACACAAAAATAGATCAGACGCCAAAACAATCTCTGCATGGGGCGAGCCGGCCGCATCACGGCTGGTCTGACTGAACGGTCTAATGTGCTAACAAGTCAAGTGCGCCAAAATAAAACTGGCTGCGCTTCCAGATGCTTCGTCACTTCAGCGTCTGGTGTGTTTGCACCTTTTCGCATCCATTTTGAGCCATGCCTCCATGCATGAGTTCAACTCCTTCCCGTTTGACCTGGCCTCCCCAACCCTCCCCAACCCTCCGCCTGTCTCTGATGAACTCATTGCAGATTTAAAATCAGCCCATGCTGCAGGAGAGGAGAAGTTGACCAGATTCTTGCAAGTCCCGGGGGCCCTATCTTCGCAAAAGCGGTACGCCGCGCGCAATGCAAATTGGGGGCGTGCACAAGCGCATGCCTGTTATAATTTTACTGGACATAGGCGTGCCACAGTCAGTCGTTTCTGCACAGAATACGGGGCAGCACCTCTTATGCGCTAAAAAAAAGCACCTCTTACGCGATAAATACTCCGCTGCACTTGAGCGCACCATAATCTCTATGCTGTGCAGCGCAGCACAGAGTAAAATTCCTTTTGGATATGTCATTACACACGGACGTGCCACGCCAGGACATCAAATTCTGCTGCTAAAATTGGATATTGGCAGATAATTCGGTGAGGCAATCAACTATAACTCACTGAGAAACTTTTATCACATCGCAAAGAGGAAAATTTATTGAGAAAACTTGTTGGACAATGGACATTCACCTTCACCTATCCCATAGTCTCGCTGGCCAGCCTCCCCTCCCACGCAGGTCTGCATAGTGGGATTGCGATGGGCGGCGCTTAGCGGCAGTGCCCTTGGAAAATAGTTTCCAACAATCCAACTTGCCGTTTTCAGCGTGTAGCAACGAGCTAGCGTGTAGGATTCTGCCGTTAGCTTGCTAGCTAGTTAGCGTTGTTGTTTTCACTGAGGCGGCAGGGCACTATTTACAGCGACACACAGGGAGGAGGGAGCGGAAGCTGCTCTGATTGACGTGGTCGGAGCCAATGACAGAGCTTGTAATAAGCCGGGAGCAGACATCCGGCAACCACTGAAACAGTCGCTCCAATGGGGAGCAGCTGTAGAGCAGGGGAGGGCTTATCCCAGTTGCCTGTTTCGGTGGCGCCAGACTCCTCTCCCGGTAGGGAGGGGAGGCTGGCCAGCGAGACTAACATAATTATGAAATTACCCTCAAAACACAATACTTGTCATTACTAAACCATGTTTGGTAGGCATGGATTTGCAATTAAAATAGCTATAATTCACCATTGTTGATCTCCGTTCTTACTCTAAAAATGGTAAACCCCAAACACCACATAGGTATTATGTTGCCATTCAAAAGTTAAGTTTTCACGCTACTGGATGGCAGCCATCTTGGAATTCTGGGTCAAAATTATGTCAGAATGTTAAACTGATGTCAGAATCAGATTCTTTGTGGTTGACTTACACCGAAAAGTGTCTTCATACATTATTCTAGGTGCTCTGGTTCAAAAGTAAATTTTTCAAGATTGTACCAGTGGCCATCTTGGATTTGGCCGTCTGGCAGAAAGTCGCAGGATGTTTGGGAGGGGCCTGGGGGCTATTTTAACAAAAGGCCCATAGAAGTCAAATTACTCATCAAAAAATCTTAGCCAGAGAGTGGTCATGGAATTGAGGTTATAGCATCAGTTATCAGAAACTGTGATTTCCTTCTCACGTCATTAAATTCACCATTGATTAGTTACGTTAACAGTTTATGATGTTCTGTATGGTATCATTGTAATCCTTGACCATGAAAACATAGGGATAGACATCACCTTTTCTGTATTATCATGTGTGGTTCAGGAGATATGATGCAAACTACATAATTCACTTATGGGGAATTAAAATGGCCACCACGAGGCATTTTTGTGATGGCTTCATTTCTGAAGATTTACATGATGAACATGATTTTCACATATCATCTGGACTAATACACAGAAATCAGGGTTTTGTCATTTATATGGGAGAAGGTTTTTTACAGAGTGATAACTATCAATAAGCTACCAGATTGGCAGGGTTATCATACCAAAATATAAACTAGAGACATGTAGGAAGACAAAAATACAAAAATTGCGCGGCCCCCTTAGGTGGTACCGATTTCACCATTGGCCCATGGACTAATTGCATTGTATCCTTCTCAAAACACCACTGAATTCACCAAAACACCACTGAATTCACCATTAACTATTCATGTGAACAGTTTATGATGTTGTATAGGGTGTCATTGTAATCCCTGACCATGAAAACATAGGGGTAGACATCACATTTTCTGCGTTATCATGTGTGGTTCAGGAGATATGATGAAATCAGGGTTTTGTCATTTTTTGGTGGTAGGTTTGTTTACAGAGTGATAACTATCCTTAAGCTACCAAATCGGAAGGGTTATCATACCAAAATATAAACTAGGAAGACAAAAATAACAAAATCGTGCGGTCACCTCAGGTGGTACCGATATGTCAAAATTTCAGCCTTGGCCCATGGACTAATAGGCTGTTTTGAGCAAAAAGACAGGTTTCAAATTATAAACTGAGATATTCAGCCTTTTGTGAAATGCAGCATTTCAAGCACATTCACTGACGCTAGCAAATATTTTCTGATGTAGTGACGTGGTGTAGTTCTGTGGAGCCTGCGTGCCCCACCCCCCTCTCCCCGCCTTAGCTGCAAACTCCTCCCCACACGCACCCAGTCTATTTTCGGACCCTCTGTTTTTGCGCCGGGCGGCTCCCAGCGCGACAAGGAAATGCCAAACGGGACTGCAGGGATAGGTTTGGCCCTTCGGCGTCGGGTGCTGCCTTTCTGGCGGGTAATCGTGTGGAGAAACTATATGCAGACAGACAGACAGAGGCAGAGGAGCTCAGTTGTGTGCGCGGATTGACTGATGTTCGCAGCCCGACGTCAGCTGCAGACAGAGCAATCTATATGGCTCTGGCTGCAGCATGCATCGGCTTCTCTTTGATCACGGCTTTTTGCTGCAGTTTTCCGGACCTTTCTGTAATCTGGAGAGCACTGTCGCCACCTAATGAGTCCGCAAAATAGGTTATACACCTTCAATAGCTCCCATATTTGTACAGGAGATGCCTGATGCTTTGATCCACGTCCCACCGTCAAAAAACGCAATTGACGACTTTAGTCGTCTTTGGCACTCAACGTTACTAAAGCAATTGACGACTAAAGTCGTCATTGGCACTCAATGAGTTAATACAATAGTGATTTTACCTTCCACTGAGAGTTGAGTAAGGAGTTGACAATTTATTGATATAAGACTGAATTTAATTGAATTCTAAAAGTTATTAAAAGTGGTTAAAAGTTATTATAGGATTACTTTGGATGCCTTTTTTAGCCCCAATAAAATAAATAAATAAATGGCCATTGTCACGTGGATAGGGCAATGTATCAGGAGAAATTATATGTACAACAATAAGCCCGCAGCTTGGCTGCTGCGTGGCCTCGCCTGCCCTATTGGGTGTGTGTGTGTGTGTGTGTGTGTCTGTGTTGCTCACTAAATGTTGCCACATCAGTGATGTCACAAACAATGCCTCCTTGTGTGCACGTGTCCATTATGATATCACTGATGACATCATCTGTGTGTGTGTGTGTGTGCCCCCCTATGACATCACTGATCAGTCTTGTCACAATGCCTCCTTGTGTGTGTGTGTGCACGTGTGTGCGTGTTATGACATCACTTTTGACATCATCACTTTTGACATCATCACTGATGACATCATCACTGATGACATCACATCATTAGCTAATCAGCCTAATTAAAGAAGCCTTTTATACATCTAGACTCAGGCTGCACTGGCTTAATAGCTTACATGTAAATTATGTTATAATACAGCCTTATCTGTGAAGCTGAAACTTAATACAGCCTCATCTGTGAAGCTGAAACTGTTTTTTATTTTCTTATCTATTTTATACTTGTAATTATTGTACTGTAGGGTATTGTAATTTTTGTACGTTTCTATGGACTATGTGTCTGAAATAAAGACATCAATCAATCAATCAATCAATCAATCAATCTACTCCAAAGCTCTTTAAAATGCCTTGGCCCTTATTTTATTTCTTTTCCCCTACCGATATTTTTCCTCTCTTTCATGACTATTTCATGGTCACCGGAATATTGTCTGTCAAATTTATTTGTATAGCCCAACCCAAACAGTCTCAAAGGGCCTCACAAAACCAGCGCCCGACAGAATCCAGTCCCAGTACTAAATGTATATTAGATTTGGCTAACATTGTTCTTTTCGTTTTCAGAATGATTTTTATTTACAACAGAAGGGCACAGCCATGGGCAGCAAAATGGCACCTATTTATGCATGCTTATATATGGGTTTCTTTGAAAATAATAATAATCCAGTGAACCCTTTTCATTCTAAAATTCTCCTGTATCGACGTCATATTGATGATATTTTTGTGATTTTTGATGGCACCGCAGATGAACTGACTCATTTTCATCTCTATTTAAATTCCTGCAATGATCATTTGAAATTTACTTTACAATATAGTCCTGAACGTATCAGTTTTTTGGATATATTGATTTACAAAGATAATAATCACATCCACACTGATCTGTTCCGTAAGCCCACGGACCGCAATACTTTGCTTAGGGGTGACAGCTATCACCCACAAGCCCTTAAAAAAAGTCTACCGATCAGCCAGCTACATAGGGTCCGCAGGATCTGCAGCCAGGATTCCTCTTACCTGACACAGGCTAATGATCTATCAAACCGATTTTTAATCCGTGGGCACAAACAGGAATGGGTGAATGTCGCTAGGGACAGGTTCAATCAAATTACGCAGGCTGAAAGCCTTCAGCCCAAGGTTAAAACTACAAATGCTAGTGGTGCAAGTCCCTTATGCTGCACCAAATATTCTCCACTAGGGTCCCTTTTCAGAAACGTCATCCAAAAGCATTGGTATATTGTTGAGTCAGACCCCAAACTGAAAAAGTGTTTTACTGGTGCCCCTAGACTCGTTTTTAAACGTCCCGCTAACCTGAGGGACAGTCTTGTTAAATCAGACATACACTCTCCTATACGCATAATTTTATGACTGTGCCTGATGGTAACTATAAATGTGGTGGTTGCACTCAGTGTACTTTTACACACAAATGTAAAAAGTTTAATCATCCACATACTGGCCGCAATATAGCCATACGTGGAGCCATCACTTGTAGTACAACACATGTAGTTTACCTTATTAGCTGCCCTTGTGGTTTAGCTTATGCGGGCAAAACATCAAGAGCGTTAGGCTACGCACCAGGATCAGCGAACACAGAAGTAATATCAGGAAGGGGGATGAACGCAACCCAGTGGCCGTACACTTTAAACTAGCGGGGCACAGTGTCAGCGCCCTCAGATACATTGGAGTGGAAAAAGTAGAGAAACATCCACGGGGGGGCGACCTTGAAAGAAAACTCCTCCAGCGAGAAACTTTCTGGATATTCCCTCAACACCATGTCCCCTAATGGTTTAAATGAGGAATTTGATATCAAACCTTTTCTTTAAGCAATCACCATTATGAGTGCCTTATGTAGCTATAGCCTCATTAGCCAGTTTTTAACACATTCACTGCCAGCCATTTTTCAATACTGTAGTTAGCTTCTGCCAAGTTTTTTTTTGAGGATTCTGGCTCATCTTTCAAGAGCCGAGGATTCGTTTCTGTTAGGATTTTGTGAACACACAATATCTCAAAAGAACTAATAGAATGTGTGCTTTCTCTGTCTAAAATAGTTAGTTTGTAGAGTTAGTAGTTATGTAAGCATTAGCAGTTGAATACAGCATGGTTTCAGCGTCAGAAAATTTATTCTGAGATAAACGGCTTTTTGTGAAATTCGATAGAACAGTCACTTTAACCATTCATTTTTGGCATCAGTAAGACGTCAGACATCTAAACAATAGTTTTGAACAGTAATTTCCTCCATAACAGCAGGAAACCCCTCTCTGCTTCAAACTCCTCCCTCCGTGGGCGTTCTCCTCCGCCCTCCTTGGCTCTGCAGCGGGTCTGTCACAAACGAGTTGCTGCTGCCTGGCTGCTGCCTGGCAGTCTGGATGGGGCTCGCTCGTTTCTTGGCATTTCGGTTGAGAGCTCTGATGAAGCTCTTGCGATTCTGCGCTTATTTATGCTGCGTGTTTCAAAGTGTGCACCCAGTCTATTCTTGGAAGCCCCCACCGTTGCCACCGCTGTGCGTCAGTGCGAAAGCGAAAGCGTTTTCGCCATCCATTTTACAGTATGAGAACGGCTTCCTCGCGCTTTTCCCTGCAGTTTTGGCTCGCCTCTTCCTACTCTGGAGAGACATGTCGCCACTCAGTGGGTCGGTAAAATAGATTATACACATTCAATACCTCCAATATTTGTATAAAAGACGTAAAAGGGTTGGATCCACGTCCCACCGTCAATTTTTTTTTTTTTTTTTTTAAGCCGAGATATCTCGTCTTTGGCAGTCAACCGTTGGATTCTGTAAGCCGAGATATCTCGTCTTTGGCAGTGAACGTGTTAACAACTCTTGGATGCTTACTATGTGCAATACTCCAGCTAATCCAAGAATAATGACTTACGGTACTATTAATTTGGACTAGACATGGCTTTTGATTTTTTAATCTTATCTTATTGCTGTTTTTATTAGCATTCTAGTTGTGGTGTAACTTGTCATATTCACTGTTGTCTCTTTCTCTTTTTCCCTTTAGGCTATATTTACATTGTATTTTCTAGGCCTACTTAAATTGTTTATCTATTTGATATTTAATATTGTTGTCTTCTTCCCATTATTATTATTATTATTATTAATTATTATATCCCCCGCCCGGCTGTGATGACTTGCTTTGATTGTCTACCTGGTGACGTCTCATACGCACAGGCCTATTTATTTTCTCTTGTAACTGCTGTCATTCATTTGCCTGATGAAGACCCGATAGGGTCGAAAGCTTGCCTTCCTTGAGCGCAAATAAAAGCGGGAGCTTCCAATCAGTGTGTGGACAATTCCCTTATTTTTAGATCATCACTGATGACATCATCACTGATGACATCACATCATTAGCTAATCAGCCTAATTAAAGAAGCCTTTTATACATCTAGACTCAGGCTGCACTGGCTTAAAAGCTTACATGTAAATTATGTTATAATACAGCCTTATCTGTGAAGCTGAAACTTACAGCCTCGTGTGTGTGTGTGTGTGTGTGTGTGTGTGTGTGTGTGTGTGTGTGTGTGTGTGGGGGGGGGGGTTATACGAGGTCTCTTATCTGAGAAATTAAACCAATTACATAAACAAAAACAAGAAAAGAACAAACAAGTTCTTACAATGCTGAATTGCAATGGACATGATCTCATGGACATCTTAGCTTATTGCATATTTTGGTTCAGTTAATTGTTCTGTAATTTCTGTTTGACTGTTCTGTGCAAGTGGATGTTTATGAGAAATGTATTGCCTCGCCAGAAGTGTCTGCAGCATAACCGGAAGTGGCCGGAGGATTTCTCTCAACTTTTCTTCCTCTCTGCTGACCCGAACTACTGTAGGCGATACTTTATTTCCTAGGATGGCGAAGGCATGACCCACGCTTGACCCGCCCTTCTGTACCTCTTATTGGCCTAGTGTCCAACGTTCATCCAATCACATTCGCTTGGCTATCCTGCGTCTCTCAGTCAGCCTACAGTCAGCCAATCAAAGGCAGATATGGGCGGGTCATATCTTCGCCATCCTGGGAAGAAATATCTTCTACTGTACCAGCAGCCAGGCAATCAGCTAGAAAGAAACAACTTAGCTAGCTATCATCCAGGTGCACTAGTCTGACACGGTTACAGCCACATTTTAATCAACGTATCTTCGTGCGTGCCAGGTAAGTGGTAAAAAAAAGTCCGCTATTTAACGACCTGTCAAGTTCACCATAGCTTTATTGACTTTAGCTTGCTAGCTGCTAACGCCGTTGTCATGCCGAGTTTTGCACCCCCTTCTCACGGGAGCGTAGTGTAATGATTTATACACCGTAAACCTAGTCAACGTTAGCTACGTTCGCTTCTGATATATGTTCTAAAACACCCGAATAAGTTTCTAGTTTATATGCTCATATCACTAACTTGAATGTGGTTTGTTGAAAGAATGCAACTATTACTGGCTAGTTTTCGGTTTAGTTCACGTTAGCTATCAAGTTGCAACTGGTTGCAACGTTAGCCCAGCTTGTTTTGAGTGACTGGCGCGGCCATGTTACTTTGTTTACGTCAGATAATGAGTGGAATAGCGTTAGATTATTTAGCTATTACATAGATACTTTTCACTTAAATATTTATATTAATGAGTGTTTTTGTGGATTGACGTTTTACGTTAGCTGAAATTACAGGTGCTTACCCTCCCTACTGCTATAGCCACAGTTAAAAAGGGAAAGTCAAGTTTATTTGTATAGTTTAGCTCTAATTCACAAGCATGTCTCAGGGGACTTTACAGAGAATGTTTCTATTTTAGCACAATCAACAGGATCGATAGACTTATATAGCATATAAAACACAAGCATAGAAGAGAAGAGAAGGATGGGAATAGACAAAGAGAGAGAGGTGAGAGTCAGAGGAGAGATACGTGATGGAGAGGAGAGAGATAAAGAAATAATGGAACAAGTCAACACAAACACTCTTAACTACTCTAACCTTAAATTGAACTACCTACTAGCCAGTAACAACCATAGAATCTAACTAATCTACAGCCTAACCTAAACCTGCCATATACTACCCTAACCTACTCTGATCTAATATAATCTAACCTTCACCTGAACTGCCTGCCTAACACAAGAATCTAGCAAATCTAACCTACACTATCCTAACCTAACCTGCAGCCCCCAGTTTTAACCCTTCATGCCTCACCCCAGGCTGGGGTGAGCCATTGTGTATCTTGGTTATGTATGGGCAAATGGGCAAAAGTTGGCGTGTCCCTAAGTATTAACATAAAATGCTTTTTGGCTCCTCAGAGGGGTGTACCACGAATGTTGTATAAGAAGATCCAGGATCTGTCCCTTGATCTGGTTTGTCTAAACCAGATAATTGGCATCTAGCTGGATTTTAGTTAACTCGTACCATGAAGGTAGACTCGTTAAGTGGAACCAGGTTTTTCTAATCAAGCTGAGAGCTCCTGCACATGAAAATGCCCGTGCACAGGAGCTCGTGCAAAAGAGGCGTTGTTTTATAACAACTGCCAATCACAATGCAATATGGACTGCTCCAACTTCTACAGCGCCAGACACACCTATTTCCTCATTCATTGAAACCGCAAATCGTGAAGCTTTACTACTGTGTGTCAGAATAAAAATCTGCGTGGGATATTATTAGTCTGTTCCAGAATGACTGTCTAAAGTTACCACTTTTATCCACATCAGTAATTTCTTTGAAGAGCGGTTTCTGCCTCCACGTAGGCTATCTACAGCAGCTCAATTCACCCTCTCAATAAACTCAATAAAACCGGCATGTCTTTTTTGTGAGTGGAAGCAATGTGTAATCTATCTCAGTATGTATAGACCATTTAGGCTCAATGAATAATAATGATCTCATGATGTGTTTAGTCGCACTGATTGAATAATTCCTATAGGCTAATCAATAAAAAAAAGAATAATAGTAAAATTAAAAAAGGCTTCTGAACTGAATCGACACGGTACGTGCGGGCATAGATTTCATTTATAAAAAAATAGTCTATATTGTTGTCACATATATAGGCTATTGTCAGCAGAGTCGCATATCTCCATATTTCATATAATGATGCTGGAAATATGAAGTTCAATCACATCATACAGGCCAAAAGCAACACAGTTGCAGCTGCAAAATGCAGGAGTAGCCTAGATATGAATAATCTGTGTGCAGTCGATCCCATATTAAATTGCTTAGATGTAGTAGGCTATTCTAGCATACATGACCATTTCCAACCCAACGTCAGCCTCAGCTCCGTTGCGTACACGGCACTGTGCGCTTTGGAGACGTTTATGTAACCTTTTTATGCTGGTTTAGTGATATTTCTCCATTCACTATTCAGCTGCAATCGATCGGCGGGGTCAAACAACATATCTAGGCTACTTGAGAGCACTAAAATGAATATATAAAAACATATTCCAAAGTGGTAAGTAGGGCTTACCGTAATTTAAATGTAGCCTGCAACAGGTGCAAGGCTTTAGTCCTTGATTAATTCAACAGGAGCCATATGTTTTTTTTTCTTTTCTTTTTCTTTTTCATTTGAATGCAATGTATTTTTCATATGGGGACCATATGAATAGTGACTCGCTGTTTCCAGAGAGCTGATTGGTAAGCAGGTGGGTCTTTCATGTTTTTTTTTTTTTTATACTTTATTTTTACATCCTTTTTTCAAGAGAAAATACACACAGGACAAACAATAACAAAAACAAAACAACAACAACAGGAGGTCAGGAGAGGTCACAAACTATGATGTGATGCAACAGTTACACAATACAATGTTACCGTGGGCCAACCAATGTAGTTGTATCAGCTAGAATATTTGCAAAAGTCACTCCCTATGGATCAGGAAAAGTGTCCATTTACTCCAAAGAGTTTCCCCTTTTTCTTTTTGTAGCCTCAGACTATAAGTCAGCTGCTCCATTCGATGTAACTGATTTACAATATTTATAAACATCTCCACCGGGGGGTCATGTTTCTGGAGCCAACATTTTGTGATGGCTTTCTTTCCAGCTGCCATAAAGATCTTCAGGAGGTATAAGTCACTTCTGGTCTTTCATGGGTTTTGATCTTATCCTCTGAACTTAACCTGCTACAAAGCAGGTTAGCCGTAGAGCATAAGTTGCTATGGTGATCTATCTCGATAAGAAGTTAACTAGCGTCGTGTTACGGCAAAACTAGGGTTAAACCTGAAGTTACCTCGCTAAGCCACTAATCTTGTTTCGTGGTACACCCCTCAGGTAACCACATCCACATGGCTCGACCCATTTCAATTTGCGTATAAAAGGGGCCGCAGTACTGGAGACGCAACGCTGACACTAAAGAACACTATCAGCAAGCATCTACAGCAGCCTAACAGTTTTGCCAGACTTTTATTTATAGATTTCAGTTCTGCATTCAGCTGTATGCAGAAACACATTTTGATTAGAAGGCTTTGTGACATCAACACAAACTGCCACATCACACAGTGGAGTAAAGAGTTCCTCTCAGATCGACCACAGAGAGTGAGGTTCAGTGGCAGCACTTCTGAGACAGTTATCCTGAATACAGGAGCACCACAAGGCTGCGTCCTTTCTGCTATTTTATTTTCCTTGTACACAAATGCAATACAAATTATGAATGCAATCTGCCAATTGTATAAATATGCTGATGATATGGTGTTAGTTGGCCTTATGAAGACAGGGGACACAGTTAATGAATCTACATACTTCCACCACATTGAAGAACTTATTAAATGGTGTGAAGACAGTGCCCTTTATATTAATGGAGCTAAAACTAGGGAGCTGGTCATTGCAAGTCACCGCAACGCAGGTCAAGATTTGACATCTGTTTTGATTGATGACCAGCCTGTTGAAACATTAGAGGAGTTTAAATACTTAGGAACCTTTTTTGACTCCAATCTAAGTTTCACAGCCAACACAGAATACATCTTTAAGAAAGCGATGCAGCGTTTGTATCTAATCAGGAAATTGGATTCATACAAAATCAGCAAAGCTATTCTGGAGACTGTCTACAGGAGCCTTATTGAAGTATTTTGACCTTTGACATGTGTACATGGTATGGGAATCTAGGAGCTAAGAACAGAAATAGACTGTCCCGAATTACAAACATGGCAAGTAAAATTATTGGGAAAGAACAAAAACAACTTGGATGTATTTATAAAACACGGGCGGCACGAAAAGCCAGACAAATTGTGTGTGACCCTGTACATCCCCTTTTTAATGAGTTCACAAAACTGCCCTCGGGACGACGCTACAGAGTTCCTGCAGCAACCAAGAACATCTATAAACAATCTTTCATACCAAACACAATAAATCTGCTAAATTCATAAACGTCAGACTCATCCACATCAGAACCATGTCCGTTATCACTGTCTAATAATGTAATGTGCTGTTGTCCTGTTGTCTTGTTATATGTTGTATTATGTACCCTATCATTTCCTGTGCTGTGTACTGTGTCTGTGTACTGTACTTTTCATGTGTGCAAGCAAACCTGTGAAGCCAAAGACAAATTTCCACATTGTGGACAACAATACATTGAATTGAATTGAATCCATAGAGCCTACGTGGACGTGTGAAAGTCATAGGCAATATTGCCCCTCCCTTTCCCCATTCAAAACGTCCATGATGTTTCGTGATCACTGGGATCCCTCCCTGAGATTGTGTTTGTGTTTTGTCCTCTCCTCTCTTAGAAGGAGGGATGTGGAAGTAGAGAAATAGTACGTCTAGGGTTCTATCTTTATACTGTCTGGAGGTTTAATCAAATGAACTAGTTATGGCTATGAACAGGCGACATTCTTATACCCCCCGCCCGGGTGAGTAGCATGGACATTACATTTTAAGTATTATGCTATTAAAAATGGAATCAACTGTCAAACACGGAATATTGCAGAATTTTCCATATTTTGGCTGAAATTCATAAAAGTAGGCCTAATTATCAAAATAAAAAGTAGATCTAATTATCGTAGTAACCTAAATGATTTCATAATTGTAAAATAGGCCTAGAGAAATGATTCAGTTTTAGATTGGGGTGTTTTGAGAGGGCGGTTGGTCTTGCGTGGGACCCTTACTGCACCTCACAACTTAGTTTTCACCTTGAGAAACATGTCTGAGAGAGCCAAGTCGTCAAAAAAAGAAAAAATATCGCTCCTAACCCCTAAATTAAAATTAAAATGGAAAAAACGGAATTTGTGAAAAAAGAAAATGGAATTTGAAAAAAAGAAAAACAGATTTCATATGGCTCTAGCAGCATCTAGCCATATGACAGTCTGTGTGAGTGTGTTTATGTGCTCTGTGTGTGGCTGTGGCCTGAGGGCTCATCCTCCTATCATTTATTATCATTGACTCCTTTCTTGTTCCATGACAATAGATAGAGCGGGGGGATTATGGAACGTGCCATGTTCACTGATGTCATGTCACTCTGTGGTGTACACTCTGTTAAAACAAATCACAGGTCTCACAGGTTGTCATGTAAAACTCAACAAATAGCTGTTTGGGCCTGGTAGTCATTTCTGAAAATATTTTATAATCATAACACTTGATTAGTTAAGTCTAGTGAAATGTCTAGTGACCAAGATCAACATATCAAGCCGATACCAAGAATGAAGAATGTTTGCTGTCAAAACTGCATTTTCTTTGGCATTCCATGACCTATTTCTCTCTCTCTCACCCCCTCTCTCTCCCCCGTTTCCCCACATCCTCATCACCTATCTCCTATCCCTTTTCACCCCCCCCCCCCCCTCTCTCTCTCTCTCTCTCTCTCTCTCTCTCTCTCTCCATCTGTATCCTGTCCACCCCCACCCCTGACCAGCCCATTGATCAGCAAAATGAGCAGTGGAGGGGCAGTGGAGAGCATGAAGCCTGCCAAGGTAGGGCACCTTTTCAATACAGGTACAAGTTTTGATGCGTTGGATGGCTTAATTCCTGACAATCTCCCGTCCTCTCCTCTCCAAGGTTGGCTCTGTAGTGAAGGTGATAGGGAAGGGGCAGCGCGGCACCATTGCCTTCGTTGGTGCCACCCTCTTTGCCACGGGCAAATGGGTGGGCGTCATCCTGGACGAGGCCAAGGGCAAGAATGACAGCTCCATGCAGGGCCGACGCTACTTCACCTGCGAGGAGAACCACGGGATCTTTGTCAGACAGTCCCAGGCAAGTGAAGTGAATGTGTTGTGGCATAAAGAAAACGCTTTATATGGATACACACACACTATGGTTGGGCCACATAGTATACATCCCCCATCATATATATATATATCACTGATCCCCAGTGTTTCACATTAATGATAAGTTTGATGATTTCAATTGAAAAGTACCTAAATTAAATTAGTTTGCATTGTGTTTGAGAAGTGGCATATTTATAAGCTTATGTAGGTTATCAAACCACTAAGTACAGAGAAGAAGAAATCTCATTACTATAATAAGGCGAGGGCTCCACAATTGCGCATGCGGGGAGTGGGCGATGTGAGCGGGCGCGAGCGAGGCACGCTATAAGCGCTATAAGCTCAGGAGAGTGCGATATTTCTAGTAAGAATGACTTGTCCTGACTTACTTATTGGACTTAACAGAGCTAAACTACCAACATTTTAGAGCCCGGTGTGCTGATAATGTCTTTAACTCATTGAGTGCCAGCCACTTTTGGAGAACGGACGCTCCCAGTGCCAGAGTTTCAGAGCGTTTTCAGTGATTTCTCGAGGCCCACAGAATATTGTGTGATATTACTATGTAAACACCGAACACGCACAAAGAACGATGAGACTCTCTTCTATCATCTGCAAAAAAAAGTTTATTGATCCCATTTTCCGTTCTTTAGTTATGAGCCGGAGAAGATAGGCTGTTTTGAGCAAAACGACACTTTTCAAATTAGAAGCTGAGATATTCCGCCTTTTGTGAAATGCAGCATTTCAAGCACATTCACTGAGTCTGAAGATAATATTTTCTGATGTAGTGACGTGGTGTAGTTGTGTGGTGCCTGCGTGCCCCACCCCCCTCAGCTGCAAACTCCTCCCCACACTAACACACAGCCTAACCCAGTCTATTTTCGGAGCGCTCCGTTTTTTTGCGCCGGCTCCCAGCGCAACACGGAAATGCCAAACCGGACTGCAGGGAAAGGTTTGGCCCTTCGGCGTCGGGTGCTGCCTTTCTGGCGGCTAATCGTGTGAAGAAACTATGCAGACAGAGGCAGAGGGGCTCAGTTGTGTGCGCGGATTGACTGCTGTTCGCAGCCAACGTCAGCTGCAGTCAGAGCAATCTATATGGCTCTGGCTGCAGCATGAGCGGTTTCTCTTTCATCACGGGGGTTTTTCCTGCTGTTTTCCGGACCTTTCTGTAATCTGGAGAGCACTGTCGCCACCTAATGGGTCAGTAAAATAGGTTATACAGATTCAACATGCCCCAAAATTTTACAGGAGATGGATCTGGCTTTGATCCACGTCCCACCGTCAAAAAACGCAATTGACGAACATACTCGTCCTTGGCACTCTACGTTACTAAACCAATTGACGAACATACTCGTCCTTGGCACTCAATGAGTTAATGTTAGTTTAAGTTCTAACAGTTGGTTAACTTTTGTCGCATGATTTGGAGCTTACTCGCAAAATATTGTGATCCACATTGTTGGCAATGTTGCTTTGTAGATGATGCAGTTCCACCCTGTGATCAAAGCAGGACTTTTTAGGGCTTTATACAGTAGTGGGTGTTCTTTTACCAGGGCAGCTATCTATACTTGTCCTACACCACAGTAAAAACCCTTAGGCTATGTTCACACAGCCATCCTTAGTGCTTGAATCTAATCTTTTCCCCCCTAAGTGACTCAGATCAGTCTTTTTCATGACTGTGTGAACAGTACAAGTCACATTGAAAGTGACTTTTTTAAAGACGACCTGGGCTACTTTCAAACGTGGTAAAACATCAGATTCGAATCTGATGTTTTTGAAAGTGACTCCGGTGTGAACAGACATCTGGCCCATATCTGACTTAATGCTTTCAATGTGACTTCTTCTTCTGTTGAGTTTTATGGCAGTTGGCATCCTTACATGGTGCATTACCGCCACCTACTGTATTGCTAAAACTATAGTGCAAATACAATATCAATAAAAACTGTCAACCCAAAATGCGCCCATTCACCCCAATATCCATACTGTGGCCCAGACCAGTCGTCTAGGCCGAAGCGAACGCTTCCTTCAGCGTTTTCGTCAAGTCATCTCCCGAAATGTCTTCAATATCCAAAGATTTCCTGGCAGCGTCCACCACTTCAATGTGACTTTTACGTCATTCCAGAGCGACATTCGTCACTATTCTGCGCTGGCGGGAGGAGCGAGGGGGAGGACCAACACGCGGGCATTGAAATTAAACCGTGAACAACAGATGAAACAACATCGTCAGCTACCGCCATGTTTACTGCTGTCTTCTTCTGGGTTTATGTAGAACAGCAGTGCGCTGCGTGTGACGTTATTGTTGTTGTTCTGCGCATGCGGGTCACTTCATGTCCGTGATCTGTTCACACTGGAGTCTGATATGGGCCACTTTTAAAAAGTCTGTGTGAACAGCCACACATAAAAATCACATGTGAGCATCAAGTCAGATTCAAGCACTAAGGATGGCTGTGTGAACGTAGCCATAGTGTCTTGCAGTAGCCTACATTTTAAATCACCCAATATCAAGGCAATTTAAATCTGCAAAAAAAATGGCAAGGGAATTTCCACCAGCAAAGGATGGAATGGTCACCTCCTTTCTGTTTGTCCAGTCACCAATAATCAAACAGACATACTGTCATTCTTATGAAAAAAGTGAATGCTGTTGTAGCATGTCATGTCAGACCATGTTGTTTTCTGTCCCCTGACAGCACAGTCAGTTCAACTGCTCCAAACAAATAGAATCACATGATGAATATTTCCTTGTTCCTGCTAAGTTCCATGTTTTCTCCTCTTGTCTGTGTGTTGTCCTGACCACACCCTGCCTCTCTCTGTCTCTACACATCCAGGTGGTGGGAGAAGGCTCCAGTGCCACCTCACCAGACACTCCTGACTCCACCACATCCAAGATAGCCAAGCAGAAAGGTGGGCAAAGAACACACAGCTGTGGGGCAGATTGGATCAAACAGATTGGATTTTGTTCTGATTGTCTGGAACTCCTGCTTTTGAACTAGGGGTGCACCGATCACGTTTTTTGCCACCGATCACCGATTGCCGATCGCCTATGGGAAATATCTGCCCAACCGATCATCGACCGATGACCGATTGGCGAGGCCAATCAATCCAACAGCAGTAACTAGGCTAAATCCATTTCAAATAGAAGTCATGTGACCCTGGACTTGTTTCCATCAATATTTCCCGTTGTTTCTCCTTCGCTCTGTGTTTCTGAGCCGAGGTGCTGGGTTTCAGATTTCTCATTATATCTCCACTTCTCAACTTTGTCCCTCTTTCTCCCCTCCAGTAGGTGGCAGACTGACATTATTTTTCTCTTTAGCTTCTCACCTGTTGATTTGTCTGCTCTTTTCTTCTGAACCTCTTTGCAGACACCTGTGAACATTAAGAAGGTAGAAGTACTCAAATTCAGCACATTTGCCTTTGTCAATGTTCATCGCACTTGAGTTGAAACATATCTTTCGTATTTTAAGCGGCAGATTGATGTGATTACTTTTGCACGGGACGTGAAGACATCACTCGTGTTTCACAGATAAATGTCATTTCACCATCGGGGGCCTGTGCTACGACGCCAGATTAGTGGCTTAGCATGGTAACTTCAGCTTTAACCCTGGGTTTTCCATCCTACGACGCTAGTTCACTTCTTACGGCTAACCTTCTCCGGAGCAGGTTAAGTTCAGCGGGTCGGATCAAAATGCATGAAAGGCCCACCTTCTGACCAATTAGCTCTCTGGAAAGAGCGAGTCACCATTCATAATAAGATCCACATATGAAAAGTAGATTGCATTCAAATGAGAATCACAAAAGATTTTTTTAAACCATTAACGACGACTCCTAAGAAGTGTTGTTCGCAGGGCAATGTTTACAGACCAGTAGTATCACATACCCCCTCCCCCCCATTATAAGCATGTAGGCTACTTATTGACCATAAGTGACAGTGGATCTGTCCATATTGCATTGTGATTGGCTAGTTGTTACAAACACCTCCTCTTTCGTGGGCACAAGCTCAGAGCTGGATAGGGAAGTCCTAAATTGACAGATAACCACCGTCGTGTGATCGTTTAGCGCGATTGCCATTGTCTGGTTAAGTCAATCCAGATCAAGGGAACACATCCTGGATCTGTTTCTCTCAATAGCTAGTACAGTACTAGAGTCTCCAGGGATTGTTTAATACTATGAATTCAAATGGCTTCAAAGCTGTGATAGTGGCTGTAGAGAGTAGAGACTAACAATGAGGATGTTTCTTGTGTGCTGCTAACCTGTTCCCTTGCTTCTCCACTGGACGTGTGTGTGTGTGTGTGTGTGTGTGTGTGTGTGTGTGTGTGTGTGTGCGCATGTGCGTGCGTGCGCATGTGCGTGCGTGCCTGTGTGTGTGCGCCTGTCCTGTCCTTTCTGCAACTCATCCCCTCTCCTCCAGTCACTCTGGCAAGGTGAGCTCGTCTACAGCAGACAGACCTGCAGGGAGCTCAAAGAGCTACATGCCAACCAGACTCAAAACCCCAGTTAACATGAAATGTTTCCAATTATTATGACAGAAAATCAGCTTTACTTACCTGCAATACATTCTGTGTTACTCTCCTATTTTGAGGGTGTTGAAGTACTTGGCAAGTTAAATCAAGAGCACCTCTCCAAATATTACAAGTCTTTTCAAAGGTTGTATTATGTTTTCTCTCTCAGTAGGATAAGAAGCACATACTTGAAATGCTCGCCTGTCAACTCAGCAGATCGCCCTTCAATCATCTCTCAAACGTCTAACTCCAGTAGACAGGGCCAGGGAAGATAGATTATTGGATACTAGACATAACACGAGTATGACAGGACAAGAACCTAGTGTCGATACAGTCAATTTGTAGATTGTGGAATGTGTCAAGTTGGTGTAGTAAATTACCAAAAGTTGCCAACAACATGGCTTTCCAATGTACTATATTGTTTTCATATTAATTGCCTTGCTTTTAAGTTGATATATATATATTCATATGAACCATGCAGTCATGTTTCAAAGCTTTAAATCAGGGGTGCCCAAATTCTTTCCCATGAAGGGCCAAAACTCAATCTGGGTGGAGGGCCGAGGGCCAAAAATAAACGTTGTGGAATTACATTAAAATGTATTGTGTTTTATAGAAAATTAACATTCTAAATCTAAAATAACATTTCAATATAATAATCTACTTTTTATCTGTTTGGTAATTGTAATAATTTGCAATTGGTTATATATATTTAAAAAAACATCTGCATTTGTGGGGAGCTTAAACATTTCATCAGTAAACACCCAGTTAAAAACAGTTTTATTTTCCACCTTTTCTAATCAAGAGAGAAATTTGACTTAATTCACAACTTGGAAAATCCTCAAGGTACTTTGAAAATCAGCTTTATTGTCCATCTTTTGTTTTATTGTCCATCTTTTGTAAACAATTTGCCATGACAATTTGCAGGGATGCAATCTCAGGAGTGAACACAGTATCCGCAGCCACATTCAGACACTGTTTCACAAAGTCACCACATGAAAAAGCTTGTCCACCCTTTGCAATCAGTGCAGATATCTGATAACTTGCCCGAGTTGCATTCTGGATTAAAAAAAAGTCGGGAGGGGACAAAAAAAAAAAAAAAAAAAATTTTGTGGCGGGCCAAAACAGAGCCAAACTTGGCCCGCGGGCCCCAAATTGGTCAGCACTGCTTTAAATGATGCTAGCCCACACAATGCAAAGTCAAGAAAAAGTTGCAATAAATATGAAACCTTGTTTATTTACAGAATGCGAGTGATTAGGATGCATGAGCAGTATTTATATTAGTATGATGTCATTAGCAGCATACAACCTTTATTCATAAATCTCAGTGGTTGTAGCATTGTGGTGCACAAGCTCAGCGGCTGAGCTGAACTTTGAACATATTCATGAATATACCATGAATGTAATAACTGCGATGGGAGACACATTATTGCCATATTCTGAGATACATTCTCGTTGTTCTCCTTGAAAATCAACATGTGAGCAGGTGGTATTTTGTGTGTGCTTTTTATGAATTAATATGCAAATGATCAGCGGATGATGGCGGGTGAAACTGACCAGGCAGGGAATTCACATTTATGAGTATATGAAAACACTCAGTTCCATTCTGTAATGTCCAGCTAACCCTACTGTTAAATTGTATGAATATCTTCTTATGACGATAACAGTGGAACACGCCAGGTCATCTCATCTCGGCCACCTCCCTCCCCTCCCTCTTGCTACGTTCCTCCGGCCGCTCCCCCTCGCTGCTCATGGTACGCTCCGTCAGCTCACAGTACTTCACCTGTCCTGTCGTCACTGGGAGTGGTGAAACGTTTGGTCACTGAAAACCGGTCACTGGGGTGATGTTTGGTCCTGAAAGGCACATGAAGTTATGAGGATTATTGTATTTTTACCACATAAAAACTAGCACAAATTCACAAGATTTGAATCTGCCTAGAATGGGATCTTCACTCTTCTTCTGGTTTCATCACAGTTCTTCTTCTGGTGTTGGTTGTATGTTGGCATTGGCATTCACAATGTTTGGTAGTACTCCAGTCCATAATAAAACGCCTGTCTGATTATCTATAGTAAGCTGTAGGCTGTTCACTTGTTTATTCCTCTCTTTTTTCTTTCCTCTCCACCCTCCTCTCCTCTCCCACACATTCCTGCCTCTGTCAGCAGACACTCCGGCTCAGCCTCTCCCCCTCTCTGTCCAGCGGTGATGTCAGCGAGGCGGGCTTGTCCTCCCAGGGTGCACTGGGGCCCCCCGTCGTGCCTCAGCCCGGCGGGTCACCTGCGCCGATGGCAACCCGAGCAAGGTGTCTTTATTATTATAGTGTTTTTGTGCACAGTGCATTTGAAAGTATGATTGGTGTCATTGAAAACAGGATATATCTTGTTGTTTTTCGTTGAGTGTATGTTTTCTATGAACGAGTGAGATACCGTCAAAAGCTGAGCTACTGGGACAGTGTGTTTCTGATTTTCTGTTGCCTTTAATATGGTAACCATATTGCCCATCACCTTCTGATTACAGGTCTTTATTGGACTATTTATTAAACCATTGGTTTAATAGGCCAATAAAGACCTGTTTATGTATGTCACAAGCCACTGTTGACTCTATGTTACACTTCATTTATTTTTTAATTTGTCATCACGTGCATTGTCTTAATGCACCTGTTGTCATTGTGTGACCAGGTGGAACCTGCCATGTCCAAGCAGGTAGTTATCATCTAATGGCTGCATGCATGCTGACGCTATCTGGCACCATTGTTGACTAACAAACTCTTCAATCATGGAGGCCCCAGCCAGCACTACTCCTCAGTACTTCATCATGTGCTTTTGTAATGTCCCCACACAGTGCTTGGTTTGACTGAATGTCATGGTCATGATGCATGCTTTTACATTTGGAGGCAATGGACTTGGGCAATGTTGACTGTGAGCAGGAAATAGCTTCTTCCTTCACTACTGCATTGCACTTCCCTGCTTCTTTTGACAGAGGGTGCTGTTGAGGCCCTCTCTTAAAAGGTTTTAAGCCACATAATGGATTAAAATGGACACAAATTCAGAGTAATCACAATTCTGGGTTTTTGGGTCTCCATTAAATAAATGAAAACAAGTCATGGTAATCAGAGCCAGCCTTCTTTGTGACAAGATTGTCTCGTTCAATCATACAATCAGACTGATTGCATGTCTTCCTCGAAATGTCCGTAGGCTATTATTAAATGATGTATTAATTGTATTCCTGACAGGACAGGTGAAGTTGTGACGGTCTTTGATCTTCTATCTCCAAATTCCTGATAGATAGCCTAAATAAATAAATGAATAACATTCTCCTTCTCTCTCCTGATCCCTCCCTCTTTCTCTCTCCTCGCACGGCGCACACCCGAGGTAGCCTACAATGTAGGTCTAACAAAACGCATTCTTATAATCATATAGCCTCTAAAATCTCTGGGAATTGTTTTCCATCCCGGGAGGCTATTAGCCTACCAGAGTGTCCAGGAGGCTTGGCAATACAATTTGAACCGTTTGATTTGGCAAACGACCCAGAGGTGTGAATACACCCTGGAAATGTCATAGGCTACTTCTGCAGTGTCTACTGTATATAGAGAGGACACAGTAAGCTAAGTCGTGTGTGTGTGTGTGTCTGTGTGGGTGGGGGGGGGGGGTGTTGTTGGGACCTGTGCATGTGCCTGTGGGGGGGGGAGGGCTCTCTCTCTCTCTTCAGTCAGTATGGGTCATGGTTACATAGCAGAAGATGCTGTGGAGGGCTATCTGTCCAAACTGTGCACCAGGAGTAGTTCCAGTCACAGGCCTGCTCATCGGTCAGGTATAAGGCTCCTTCGTCAACACAGAGGCTAATCTAACATCCTTTTTTGTAAACTATCTTTTGCTCTCTTGGGCGTGTTCATTAGGCCATTCTGGATGAGATTCACAGCTATCAGACAAACAGTCAAACAGCAGCAGGTTGTAATTTATAACCAGGCTGCATCCTGGACACCTAACACACAAAATAACACAATACTGTTAACCTTCTTATGCTCTGCCCCCAAATTGGCTAAACATGTCTCTTGAGTTGTGTCTAGCCTTCATGTCATGTGATATCATGCACTGCTGAATCTGATATATCATGTCATCTGGTGGAGTCACATTATAATCTGATATATCATGTGATCTGGTGGAGTCACATTATAATCTGATATATCATGTGATCTGGTGGAGTCACATTATAATCTGATATATCATGTCATCTGGTGGAGTCACATTATAATCTGATATATCATGTCATCTGGTGGAGTCACATTATAATCTGATATATCATGTGATCTGGTGGAGTCACATTATAATCTGATATATCATGTGATCTGGTGGAGTCACATTATAATCTGATATATCATGTCATCTGGTGGAGTCACATTATAATCTGATATATCATGTCATCTGGTGGAGTCACATTATAATCTGATATATCATGTCATCTGGTGGAGTCACATTATAATCTGATATATCATGTGATCTGGTGGAGTCACATTATTTGATGCTAATCACTGCCACCCCCCCAAACTCTGTCTCCACAACAGAGCTCTGCCCAGAGGGATTTTGTTGTCATGGCAACCCGGACCCCCCAAATGGATGAGTCTACTGCAGCAGCTGGAAGCTCATTGGACAAGGACTGGGTCACTGAGCACGCCCGGCAGGTAGCCACATAGGGACAGGTCAATAATAACAAAGTAATTCTCCCAGCACGGTGTGATGATGAGTTGCTGTGTGCTTCTAGGTGTCCAGGATGCTGCCTGGAGGTCTGTGTGTACTAGGAGTCTTCATCATCACTGATACCGATGCCAAAGACACACTTCAGGTCACACTTGAAAATGAGACCTCGGTCTCAACGTGTTTTTTACCTGTTTAAATAAAGGTTAAAAAAAAAAAAAAAAAAAATGAACACACTCCGAAAGGTCAGATTCATACAAGGACACAAACGCTTGGAGGATACTTTCATCATATTGGTTAAAGTTTTGGATATTTATAGGCTACATGCAGGTCTAAGGGCTATGCTAAATTAATTGATTAATACAATAAACAAGACTACACCCCTAGACACATTCTCACATGTGTTTTTTCCCATTAGGGTCTTAAATCTAAAAAGAACAAAATCAGTAGAGCTTCTTCTAGTAACATAATTGTGAATATCTCTGAAACAATTAAAGTAATTAGAGAGGTATTTGGGAACCTTATTATGCACAATCTTATGAGTCAGACCCAATTTGATTTGAATGACTCTTTTCTCAACTGGCAGCCAATTTAGTTGCTGAAAGAAAGCTGGCACTAAGTGAGTGCGTGGAGGTATCTTTAACACCACCCTAATTAATTTGTTTTGGGCAGTCTGTAGTTTGTTTTTAAGGCGCTGCGGTGTACTATTATACCAGGAGGTGGCAGCGTAATCAGGAGGTGGCAGCGTGTGTGTGTGTGTGTGTGTGTGTGTAGTTATATTTACAGTCTATGGTCGTATCCCTGCCTCCATCCATCTATTGGGGGCTATCTGATCCAATCAGATGGCTGTGGAGAAGGATACTTCCTGGTTTTGGGGTTGACGTGCAGCGTGATGCGATCTGTGACGTCGTCGTCCGCGGGGCTCCACAGGCGATCCCCGGAGATCAGTTGTTCCACTGCAAAAACCAGCTACACACCATAGACTGTAAATATCTACGACCGATATGCTCTAGCATCAAAGTATTATACATGGTACAGAATACACAGGAAATGATGAGTTTTTGTGGCTGTTCCTTAACTCACCATGTCAGAACCATCTGCAGAACCTTTGATGTCAGAGACCCCAAGGTTAGTTTACATAGCATGCTGTCAGAAAGTATTCAACCTCTTTTCAGTGACACTCCAAATCAGTTTAAGGTTTTGAATGTCCTTAAGATTTCTCCAATTAAGTGTAATTAAGTGGTTATGCCCACCTGTTGTTCCAATCTATACCTTTTAGATCACCTGTTTATTTCCAATGCATGATACACAAATAGCTGAATAAGATGTAATGTAATCATCTGGCTGTAAGTTAACGAGATTGTGATTGGCTGTTTCAGAGCACGGCCAAGCCTGCAAATTCCGGACTATAAGGCGCACCGGTGTATAAGCCGCACCTTCAAAGTTGACTATTTTTTTCTTATATAAGCCGCACCGGACTATAAGCCGCGGCTGTTTTAATGGTTTTTTTTTTTTTTTTTTTTTTTTTTTTTTTTTGTGTTTTAATGTTTAATTACCATATGTAATGCTCCCATTTATTAACATTTCAACAAAACAACATAACACAACACCACCTGTGTTGTTATTTACAGTGCACACAGTGTCATACAGTGTCATACAGTGTGGTGAAAAGAGGGCAAGAGAGGAAATTAAAACAGAAGTGGCTTTATAGTTAGAAAGAGTGCTAAAAAAGAGAGATTTTTTTTTTTTTTTTTTTTTTTTTTTGGAAAAAATCCATAGATAAGCCGCACCGTTATATAAGCCGCAGGGGCCAAAAAAGGCCAAAAAACGGGAAAAAAGGTGCGGCTTATAGTCCGGAATTTACGGTACCAGTCCGGTGTGTGTTCCTCCTGGATTATGGTGTCATGTTGTCTAGATTTGGACATGACAACTCTCTGTTTTGCACTGAAAACTATTCCACTGATTTATTTGTTTTAGCTACATTTCTTTCCTTTGTAGTACTCCAATATTTTTTGTAGGGACGGCAATACGTTTAGAGAACTTAAAGTTATGTTAAATACAGTAGGTTTTATTTTTTTCTGCTGTAAAACTTAAGATGGGGGGAAACTAAAGATTTGTAAAATAATTTCAATGTGTAATGCAGTTTTATTTTTGTTAAAATAGATTTTTCTAAAAATTGGTATCGAAAAAAGTATCGTTCAGGAACCGGTATCGAAATCCAAGTATCGAAACGGTATCGATATCGAAAAATTTTGAACGATACCCAGCCCTACATGGAGCGCAGATGTACTTGTACATTGAGCGGAGAGGTACTGGTACATGGAGCGGAGATGTACTTGTACATTGAGCGGAGAGGTACTTGTACATTGAGGGGAGAGGTACTTGTACATGGAGCGGAGATGTACTTGTACATTGAGCGGAGAGGTACTGGTACATGGAGCGGAGATGTACTTGTACATTGAGCGGAGAGGTACTTGTACATGGAGTGGAGATGTACTTGTACATTGAGCGGAGAGGTACTGGTACATGGAGCGGAGATGTACTTGTACATTGAGCGGAGAGGTACTTGTACATGGAGTGGAGATGTACTTGTACATTGAGCGGAGAGGTACTGGTACATGGAGCGGAGATGTACTTGTACATTGAGCGGAGAGGTACTTGTACATGGAGTGGAGATGTACTTGTACATGGAGCGGAGATGTACTTGTACATTGAGCGGAGAGGTACTTGTACATGGAGCGGAGATGTACTTGTACATGGAGCGGAGAGGTACTTGTACATGGAGCGGAGAGGTACTTGTACATGGAGCGGAGATGTACTTGTACATGGAGCGGAGATGTACTTGTACATGGAGCGGAGAGGTACTTGTACATGGAGCGGAGAGGTACTTATACATTGAGCGGAGACGTACTTGTACATGGAGCGGAGATGTACTTGTACATTGAGCGGAGAGGTACTTGTACATTGAGCGGAGAGGTACTGGTACATGGAGCGGAGATGTACTTGTACATTGAGCGGAGAGGTACTTGTACATGGAGCGGAGAGGTACTTGTACATTGAGCGGAGAGGTACTTGTACATTGAGCGGAGACGTACTTGTACATTGAGCGGAGATGTACTTGTACATTGAGCGGAGATGTACTTGTACATTGAGCGGAGAGGTACTGGTACATGGAGCGGAGAGGTACTTGTACATGGAGCGGAGAGGTATTTGTACATGGAGCGGAGAGGTATTTGTACATGGAGCGGAGAGGTACTTGTACATTGAGCGGAGAGGTACTTGTACATGGAGCGGAGAGGTACTTGTACATGGAGCGGAGAGGTACTTGTACATGTAGCGGAGAGGTGCTTGTACATGGAGCGGAGAGGTACTTGTACATGGAGCGGAGAGGTATTTGTACATGGAGCGGAGAGGTACTTGTACATGGAGCGGAGAGGTACTTGTACATTCAGCGGAGAGGTACTTGTACATTGAGCGGAGAGGTACTTGTAGATGGAGCGGAGAGGTACTGTCGACACTTGTACATTGAGCGGAGAGGTACTTGTACATGGAGCGGAGAGGTACTTGTACATGGAGCGGAGAGGTACTGTCGACACTTGTACATTGAGCGGAGAGGTACTTGTACATGGAGCGGAGAGGTACTTGTACATGGAGCGGAGATGTACTTGTACAGGGAGCGGAGAGGTACTTGTACATTGAGCGGAGAGGTACTTGTACATGGAGCGGAGAGGTACTTGTACATGGAGCGGAGAGGTACTTGTACATGGAGCGGAGAGGTACTTGTACATTGAGCGGAGAGGTACTTGTACATGGAGCGGAGAGGTACTTGTACATGGAGCGGAGAGGTACTTGTACATGGAGCGGAGAGGTACTTGTACATTGAGCGGAGAGGTACTTGTACATGGAGCGGAGAGGTACTTGTACATGGAGCGGAGAGGTACTTGTACATGGAGCGGAGAGGTACTTGTACATGGAGCGGAGAGGTACTTGTACATTGAGCGGAGATGTACTTGTACATGGAGCGGAGATGTACTTGTACATGGATCGGAGAGGTACTTGTACATGAGAGCGGAGAGGTACTGTCGACACTTGTACATTGAGCGTAGAGGTACTGTCGACACTTGTACATTGAGCGGAGAGGTACTTGTACATGGAGCGGAGAGGTACTGTCGACACTTGTACATTGAGCGGAGAGGTACTTGTACATTGAGCGGAGAGGTACTTGTACATGGAGCGCAGAGGTACTTGTACATTGAGCGGAGAGGTACTTGTACATGGAGCGGAGAGGTACTTGTACATGAGAGCGGAGAGGTACTTGTACATGGAGCGGAGAGGTACTTGTACATTGAGCGGAGAGGTACTGTCGACACTTGTACATTCAGCGGAGAGGTACTTGTACATGGAGCGGAGAGGTACTGTCGATACTTGACATTGAGCGGAGAGGTACTTGTACATGGAGCGGAGAGGTACTTGTACATGGAGCGGAGAGGTACTTGTACATGGAGCGGAGAGGTACTTGTACATGGAGCGGAGAGGTACTTGTACATGGAGCGGAGAGGTACTTGTACATTGAGCGGAGAGGTACTTGTACATGGAGCGGAGAGGTACTTGTACATGGAGCGGAGAGGTACTTGTACATGGAGCGGAGAGGTACTTGTACATGGAGCGGAGAGGTACTTGTACATTGAGCGGAGATGTACTTGTACATGGAGCGGAGATGTACTTGTACATGGATCGGAGAGGTACTTGTACATGAGAGCGGAGAGGTACTGTCGACACTTGTACATTGAGCGTAGAGGTACTGTCGACACTTGTACATTGAGCGGAGAGGTACTTGTACATGGAGCGGAGAGGTACTGTCGACACTTGTACATTGAGCGGAGAGGTACTTGTACATTGAGCGGAGAGGTACTTGTACATGGAGCGCAGAGGTACTTGTACATTGAGCGGAGAGGTACTTGTACATGGAGCGGAGAGGTACTTGTACATGAGAGCGGAGAGGTACTTGTACATGGAGCGGAGAGGTACTTGTACATTGAGCGGAGAGGTACTGTCGACACTTGTACATTCAGCGGAGAGGTACTTGTACATGGAGCGGAGAGGTACTGTCGATACTTGACATTGAGCGGAGAGGTACTTGTACATGGAGCGGAGAGGTATTTGTACATTGAGCGGAGAGGTACTTGTACATTGAGCGGAGAGGTACTGTCGACACTTGTACATTCAGCGGAGAGCTACTTGTACATGGAGCGGAGAGGTATTTGTACATTGAGCGGAGATGTACTTGTACATTGAGCGGAGAGGTACTTGTACATGGAGCGGAGATGTACTTGTACATTGAGCGGAGAGGTACTTGTACATGGAGCGGAGATGTACTTGTACATGGAGCGGAGAGGTACTTGTACATGGAGCGGAGATGTACTTGTACATTGAGCGGAGAGGTACTTGTACATGGAGCGGAGAGGTACTTGTACATGGAGCGGAGATGTACTTGTACATGGAGCGGAGAGGTACTTGTACATGGAGCGGAGATGTACTTGTACATTGAGCGGAGAGGTACTTGTACATGGAGCAGAGATGTACTTGTACATGGAGCGGAGAGGTACTTGTACATGGAGCGGAGAGGTACTTGTACATGGAGCGGAGAGGTACTTGTACATGGAGCGGAGAGGTACTTGTACATTGAGCGGAGAGGTACTTGTACATTGAGCGGAGAGGTACTTGTACATGGAGCTAGGGCTGGGTATCGAGTTTCGATACTTACTTGGCACCGAAATGGAAACATCGATACTAAGGGGTATCGAAGCCTCCCTTGTCAATCGATACCAATTTTCGATACCAAAACAAAACAGCGTCATTGAGCCTATAAGCATGCGACATGCTTGCACGCCGCGCTCTAATACGGCTGGTGATTGGCTGTCATGTAGAGGCATGCAGGAAACGTTACGCCCACTTTAGCCGGTGTGTTTGTTGTGACTGTGAGCCAGGCGTGCGGTGCGGATAGTATACAAGAAGTTAGCCACTCAAGCTACTCCTATCCTGGATTACCATATGGCGAAGATGATGAAAAGCAGGAAAAGAAACAGAAACAACACGGACTGGTTTCCACAGACAAGAGAAATAATTGAGAGGTGGGTCAGCTCAGCTTACCGCAAGTTAGCGGTTATCAGATCCCTCAGTCTGACAAATCCATGCATCTGGCTGTGAGTTGTAGCATTAGATCGTTTAATTAATTGCCGCCGTAACGTTATGCGCAAGCGGGCATTGTGTATTTTTAGCAACTCGTTAACAAACGCTGATGTCATGATAGTTTGTTGAATGTAAATGCGATTCATTTATATTGATTGGCTAGTCAGTGAAGTTGAGCTGTCTCGTCAGATTTGACAAGAATGACGTTCTGTTGCAGCAGTGAGCACACTGATCTGCAACGCTAGCGTTAATGTTTAATTAATTAGCGTTATGTGCAAGCGGGCAGTTATCGCCCATGTATTTTTAGCAACTCGTTAACAAACGCTGATGTCATGATAGTTTGTTGAATATAAATGCGATTCACTTTGTGGCATATAAGGCTATATTGATAGGCTAGTCAATGCTCAACTAGTCTTCCATGCATGAAGTGGAGCCATCTCATCAGTTTGTACAAGAATAGAGTTCTGTTGCATCAGTGAGCATTAAACCCTGATTTGCAACTCTCTGTTTTGCACTGAAAACTATTCCACTGATTTATTTGTTTTAGCTACATTTCTTTCCTTTGTAGTACTCCAATATTTTTTGTAGGGACGGCAATACGTTTAGAGAACTTAAAGTTATGTTAAATACAGTAGGTTTTATTTTTTTCTGCTGTAAAACTTAAGATGGGGGGAAACTAAAGATTTGTAAAATAATTTCAATGTGTAATGCAGTTTTATTTTTGTTAAAATGGATTTTTCTAAAAATTGGTATCGAAAAAAGTATCGTTCAGGAACCGGTATCGAAATCCAAGTATCGAAACGGTATCGATATCGAAAAATTTTGAACGATACCCAGCCCTACATGGAGCGCAGATGTACTTGTACATTGAGCGGAGAGGTACTGGTACATGGAGCGGAGATGTACTTGTACATTGAGCGGAGAGGTACTTGTACATTGAGCGGAGAGGTACTTGTACATGGAGCGGAGATGTACTTGTACATTGAGCGGAGAGGTACTGGTACATGGAGCGGAGATGTACTTGTACATTGAGCGGAGAGGTACTTGTACATGGAGTGGAGATGTACTTGTACATTGAGCGGAGAGGTACTGGTACATGGAGCGGAGATGTACTTGTACATTGAGCGGAGAGGTACTTGTACATGGAGTGGAGATGTACTTGTACATTGAGCGGAGAGGTACTGGTACATGGAGCGGAGATGTACTTGTACATTGAGCGGAGAGGTACTTGTACATGGAGTGGAGATGTACTTGTACATGGAGCGGAGATGTACTTGTACATTGAGCGGAGAGGTACTTGTACATGGAGCGGAGATGTACTTGTACATGGAGCGGAGAGGTACTTGTACATGGAGCGGAGATGTACTTGTACATTGAGCGGAGAGGTACTTGTACATGGAGCGGAGAGGTACTTGTACATGGAGCGGAGATGTACTTGTACATGGAGCGGAGAGGTACTTGTACATGGAGCGGAGATGTACTTGTACATTGAGCGGAGAGGTACTTGTACATGGAGCAGAGATGTACTTGTACATGGAGCGGAGAGGTACTTGTACATGGAGCGGAGAGGTACTTGTACATGGAGCGGAGAGGTACTTGTACATGGAGCGGAGAGGTACTTGTACATTGAGCGGAGAGGTACTTGTACATTGAGCGGAGAGGTACTTGTACATGGAGCTAGGGCTGGGTATCGAGTTTCGATACTTACTTGGCACCGAAATGGAAACATCGATACTAAGGGGTATCGAAGCCTCCCTTGTCAATCGATACCAATTTTCGATACCAAAACAAAACAGCGTCATTGAGCCTATAAGCATGCGACATGCTTGCACGCCGCGCTCTAATACGGCTGGTGATTGGCTGTCATGTAGAGGCATGCAGGAAACGTTACGCCCACTTTAGCCGGTGTGTTTGTTGTGACTGTGAGCCAGGCGTGCGGTGCGGATAGTATACAAGAAGTTAGCCACTCAAGCTACTCCTATGCTGGATTACCATATGGCGAAGATGATGAAAAGCAGGAAAAGAAACAGAAACAACACGGACTGGTTTCCACAGACAAGATAAATAATTGAGAGGTGGGTCAGCTCAGCTTACCGCAAGTTAGCGGTTATCAGATCCCTCAGTCTGACAAATCCATGCATCTGGCTGTGAGTTGTAGCATTAGATCGTTTAATTAATTGCCGCCGTAACGTTATGCGCAAGCGGGCATTGTGTATTTTTAGCAACTCGTTAACAAACGCTGATGTCATGATAGTTTGTTGAATGTAAATGCGATTCATTTATATTGATTGGCTAGTCAGTGAAGTTGAGCTGTCTCGTCAGATTTGACAAGAATGACGTTCTGTTGCAGCAGTGAGCACACTGATCTGCAACGCTAGCGTTAATGTTTAATTAATTAGCGTTATGTGCAAGCGGGCAGTTATCGCCCATGTATTTTTAGCAACTCGTTAACAAACGCTGATGTCATGATAGTTTGTTGAATATAAATGCGATTCACTTTGTGGCATATAAGGCTATATTGATAGGCTAGTCAATGCTCAACTAGTCTTCCATGCATGAAGTGGAGCCATCTCATCAGTTTGTACAAGAATAGAGTTCTGTTGCATCAGTGAGCATTAAACCCTGATTTGCAACTCTCTGTTTTGCACTGAAAACTATTCCACTGATTTATTTGTTTTAGCTACATTTCTTTCCTTTGTAGTACTCCAATATTTTTTGTAGGGACGGCAATACGTTTAGAGAACTTAAAGTTATGTTAAATACAGTAGGTTTTATTTTTTTCTGCTGTAAAACTTAAGATGGGGGGAAACTAAAGATTTGTAAAATAATTTCAATGTGTAATGCAGTTTTATTTTTGTTAAAATGGATTTTTCTAAAAATTGGTATCGAAAAAAGTATCGTTCAGGAACCGGTATCGAAATCCAAGTATCGAAACGGTATCGATATCGAAAAATTTTGAACGATACCCAGCCCTACATGGAGCGCAGATGTACTTGTACATTGAGCGGAGAGGTACTGGTACATGGAGCGGAGATGTACTTGTACATTGAGCGGAGAGGTACTTGTACATTGAGCGGAGAGGTACTTGTACATGGAGCGGAGATGTACTTGTACATTGAGCGGAGAGGTACTGGTACATGGAGCGGAGATGTACTTGTACATTGAGCGGAGAGGTACTTGTACATGGAGTGGAGATGTACTTGTACATTGAGCGGAGAGGTACTGGTACATGGAGCGGAGATGTACTTGTACATTGAGCGGAGAGGTACTTGTACATGGAGTGGAGATGTACTTGTACATTGAGCGGAGAGGTACTGGTACATGGAGCGGAGATGTACTTGTACATTGAGCGGAGAGGTACTTGTACATGGAGTGGAGATGTACTTGTACATGGAGCGGAGATGTACTTGTACATTGAGCGGAGAGGTACTTGTACATGGAGCGGAGATGTACTTGTACATGGAGCGGAGAGGTACTTGTACATGGAGCGGAGATGTACTTGTACATTGAGCGGAGAGGTACTTGTACATGGAGCGGAGAGGTACTTGTACATGGAGCGGAGATGTACTTGTACATGGAGCGGAGAGGTACTTGTACATGGAGCGGAGATGTACTTGTACATTGAGCGGAGAGGTACTTGTACATGGAGCAGAGATGTACTTGTACATGGAGCGGAGAGGTACTTGTACATGGAGCGGAGAGGTACTTGTACATGGAGCGGAGAGGTACTTGTACATGGAGCGGAGAGGTACTTGTACATTGAGCGGAGAGGTACTTGTACATTGAGCGGAGAGGTACTTGTACATGGAGCTAGGGCTGGGTATCGAGTTTCGATACTTACTTGGCACCGAAATGGAAACATCGATACTAAGGGGTATCGAAGCCTCCCTTGTCAATCGATACCAATTTTCGATACCAAAACAAAACAGCGTCATTGAGCCTATAAGCATGCGACATGCTTGCACGCCGCGCTCTAATACGGCTGGTGATTGGCTGTCATGTAGAGGCATGCAGGAAACGTTACGCCCACTTTAGCCGGTGTGTTTGTTGTGACTGTGAGCCAGGCGTGCGGTGCGGATAGTATACAAGAAGTTAGCCACTCAAGCTACTCCTATCCTGGATTACCATATGGCGAAGATGATGAAAAGCAGGAAAAGAAACAGAAACAACACGGACTGGTTTCCACAGACAAGAGAAATAATTGAGAGGTGGGTCAGCTCAGCTTACCGCAAGTTAGCGGTTATCAGATCCCTCAGTCTGACAAATCCATGCATCTGGCTGTGAGTTGTAGCATTAGATCGTTTAATTAATTGCCGCCGTAACGTTATGCGCAAGCGGGCATTGTGTATTTTTAGCAACTCGTTAACAAACGCTGATGTCATGATAGTTTGTTGAATGTAAATGCGATTCATTTATATTGATTGGCTAGTCAGTGAAGTTGAGCTGTCTCGTCAGATTTGACAAGAATGACGTTCTGTTGCAGCAGTGAGCACACTGATCTGCAACGCTAGCGTTAATGTTTAATTAATTAGCGTTATGTGCAAGCGGGCAGTTATCGCCCATGTATTTTTAGCAACTCGTTAACAAACGCTGATGTCATGATAGTTTGTTGAATATAAATGCGATTCACTTTGTGGCATATAAGGCTATATTGATAGGCTAGTCAATGCTCAACTAGTCTTCCATGCATGAAGTGGAGCCATCTCATCAGTTTGTACAAGAATAGAGTTCTGTTGCATCAGTGAGCATTAAACCCTGATTTGCAACTCTCTGTTTTGCACTGAAAACTATTCCACTGATTTATTTGTTTTAGCTACATTTCTTTCCTTTGTAGTACTCCAATATTTTTTGTAGGGACGGCAATACGTTTAGAGAACTTAAAGTTATGTTAAATACAGTAGGTTTTATTTTTTTCTGCTGTAAAACTTAAGATGGGGGGAAACTAAAGATTTGTAAAATAATTTCAATGTGTAATGCAGTTTTATTTTTGTTAAAATGGATTTTTCTAAAAATTGGTATCGAAAAAAGTATCGTTCAGGAACCGGTATCGAAATCCAAGTATCGAAACGGTATCGATATCGAAAAATTTTGAACGATACCCAGCCCTACATGGAGCGCAGATGTACTTGTACATTGAGCGGAGAGGTACTGGTACATGGAGCGGAGATGTACTTGTACATTGAGCGGAGAGGTACTGGTACATGGAGCGGAGATGTACTTGTACATTGAGCGGAGAGGTACTTGTACATTGAGCGGAGAGGTACTTGTACATGGAGCGGAGATGTACTTGTACATTGAGCGGAGAGGTACTGGTACATGGAGCGGAGATGTACTTGTACATTGAGCGGAGAGGTACTTGTACATGGAGTGGAGATGTACTTGTACATTGAGCGGAGAGGTACTGGTACATGGAGCGGAGATGTACTTGTACATTGAGCGGAGAGGTACTTGTACATGGAGTGGAGATGTACTTGTACATTGAGCGGAGAGGTACTGGTACATGGAGCGGAGATGTACTTGTACATTGAGCGGAGAGGTACTTGTACATGGAGTGGAGATGTACTTGTACATGGAGCGGAGATGTACTTGTACATTGAGCGGAGAGGTACTTGTACATGGAGCGGAGATGTACTTGTACATGGAGCGGAGAGGTACTTGTACATGGAGCGGAGATGTACTTGTACATTGAGCGGAGAGGTACTTGTACATGGAGCGGAGAGGTACTTGTACATGGAGCGGAGATGTACTTGTACATGGAGCGGAGAGGTACTTGTACATGGAGCGGAGATGTACTTGTACATTGAGCGGAGAGGTACTTGTACATGGAGCAGAGATGTACTTGTACATGGAGCGGAGAGGTACTTGTACATGGAGCGGAGAGGTACTTGTACATGGAGCGGAGAGGTACTTGTACATGGAGCGGAGAGGTACTTGTACATTGAGCGGAGAGGTACTTGTACATTGAGCGGAGAGGTACTTGTACATGGAGCTAGGGCTGGGTATCGAGTTTCGATACTTACTTGGCACCGAAATGGAAACATCGATACTAAGGGGTATCGAAGCCTCCCTTGTCAATCGATACCAATTTTCGATACCAAAACAAAACAGCGTCATTGAGCCTATAAGCATGCGACATGCTTGCACGCCGCGCTCTAATACGGCTGGTGATTGGCTGTCATGTAGAGGCATGCAGGAAACGTTACGCCCACTTTAGCCGGTGTGTTTGTTGTGACTGTGAGCCAGGCGTGCGGTGCGGATAGTATACAAGAAGTTAGCCACTCAAGCTACTCCTATGCTGGATTACCATATGGCGAAGATGATGAAAAGCAGGAAAAGAAACAGAAACAACACGGACTGGTTTCCACAGACAAGAGAAATAATTGAGAGGTGGGTCAGCTCAGCTTACCGCAAGTTAGCGGTTATCAGATCCCTCAGTCTGACAAATCCATGCATCTGGCTGTGAGTTGTAGCATTAGATCGTTTAATTAATTGCCGCCGTAACGTTATGCGCAAGCGGGCATTGTGTATTTTTAGCAACTCGTTAACAAACGCTGATGTCATGATAGTTTGTTGAATGTAAATGCGATTCATTTATATTGATTGGCTAGTCAGTGAAGTTGAGCTGTCTCGTCAGATTTGACAAGAATGACGTTCTGTTGCAGCAGTGAGCACACTGATCTGCAACGCTAGCGTTAATGTTTAATTAATTAGCGTTATGTGCAAGCGGGCAGTTATCGCCCATGTATTTTTAGCAACTCGTTAACAAACGCTGATGTCATGATAGTTTGTTGAATATAAATGCGATTCACTTTGTGGCATATAAGGCTATATTGATAGGCTAGTCAATGCTCAACTAGTCTTCCATGCATGAAGTGGAGCCATCTCATCAGTTTGTACAAGAATAGAGTTCTGTTGCATCAGTGAGCATTAAACCCTGATTTGCAACTCTCTGTTTTGCACTGAAAACTATTCCACTGATTTATTTGTTTTAGCTACATTTCTTTCCTTTGTAGTACTCCAATATTTTTTGTAGGGACGGCAATACGTTTAGAGAACTTAAAGTTATGTTAAATACAGTAGGTTTTATTTTTTTCTGCTGTAAAACTTAAGATGGGGGGAAACTAAAGATTTGTAAAATAATTTCAATGTGTAATGCAGTTTTATTTTTGTTAAAATGGATTTTTCTAAAAATTGGTATCGAAAAAAGTATCGTTCAGGAACCGGTATCGAAATCCAAGTATCGAAACGGTATCGATATCGAAAAATTTTGAACGATACCCAGCCCTACATGGAGCGCAGATGTACTTGTACATTGAGCGGAGAGGTACTGGTACATGGAGCGGAGATGTACTTGTACATTGAGCGGAGAGGTACTTGTACATTGAGCGGAGAGGTACTTGTACATGGAGCGGAGATGTACTTGTACATTGAGCGGAGAGGTACTGGTACATGGAGCGGAGATGTACTTGTACATTGAGCGGAGAGGTACTTGTACATGGAGTGGAGATGTACTTGTACATTGAGCGGAGAGGTACTGGTACATGGAGCGGAGATGTACTTGTACATTGAGCGGAGAGGTACTTGTACATGGAGTGGAGATGTACTTGTACATTAAGCGGAGAGGTACTGGTACATGGAGCGGAGATGTACTTGTACATTGAGCGGAGAGGTACTTGTACATGGAGTGGAGATGTACTTGTACATGGAGCGGAGATGTACTTGTACATTGAGCGGAGAGGTACTTGTACATGGAGCGGAGATGTACTTGTACATGGAGCGGAGAGGTACTTGTACATGGAGCGGAGATGTACTTGTACATTGAGCGGAGAGGTACTTGTACATGGAGCGGAGAGGTACTTGTACATGGAGCGGAGATGTACTTGTACATGGAGCGGAGAGGTACTTGTACATGGAGCGGAGATGTACTTGTACATTGAGCGGAGAGGTACTTGTACATGGAGCAGAGATGTACTTGTACATGGAGCGGAGAGGTACTTGTACATGGAGCGGAGAGGTACTTGTACATGGAGCGGAGAGGTACTTGTACATGGAGCGGAGAGGTACTTGTACATTGAGCGGAGAGGTACTTGTACATTGAGCGGAGAGGTACTTGTACATGGAGCTAGGGCTGGGTATCGAGTTTCGATACTTACTTGGCACCGAAATGGAAACATCGATACTAAGGGGTATCGAAGCCTCCCTTGTCAATCGATACCAATTTTCGATACCAAAACAAAACAGCGTCATTGAGCCTATAAGCATGCGACATGCTTGCACGCCGCGCTCTAATACGGCTGGTGATTGGCTGTCATGTAGAGGCATGCAGGAAACGTTACGCCCACTTTAGCCGGTGTGTTTGTTGTGACTGTGAGCCAGGCGTGCGGTGCGGATAGTATACAAGAAGTTAGCCACTCAAGCTACTCCTATCCTGGATTACCATATGGCGAAGATGATGAAAAGCAGGAAAAGAAACAGAAACAACACGGACTGGTTTCCACAGACAAGAGAAATAATTGAGAGGTGGGTCAGCTCAGCTTACCGCAAGTTAGCGGTTATCAGATCCCTCAGTCTGACAAATCCATGCATCTGGCTGTGAGTTGTAGCATTAGATCGTTTAATTAATTGCCGCCGTAACGTTATGCGCAAGCGGGCATTGTGTATTTTTAGCAACTCGTTAACAAACGCTGATGTCATGATAGTTTGTTGAATGTAAATGCGATTCATTTATATTGATTGGCTAGTCAGTGAAGTTGAGCTGTCTCGTCAGATTTGACAAGAATGACGTTCTGTTGCAGCAGTGAGCACACTGATCTGCAACGCTAGCGTTAATGTTTAATTAATTAGCGTTATGTGCAAGCGGGCAGTTATCGCCCATGTATTTTTAGCAACTCGTTAACAAACGCTGATGTCATGATAGTTTGTTGAATATAAATGCGATTCACTTTGTGGCATATAAGGCTATATTGATAGGCTAGTCAATGCTCAACTAGTCTTCCATGCATGAAGTGGAGCCATCTCATCAGTTTGTACAAGAATAGAGTTCTGTTGCATCAGTGAGCATTAAACCCTGATTTGCAACTCTCTGTTTTGCACTGAAAACTATTCCACTGATTTATTTGTTTTAGCTACATTTCTTTCCTTTGTAGTACTCCAATATTTTTTGTAGGGACGGCAATACGTTTAGAGAACTTAAAGTTATGTTAAATACAGTAGGTTTTATTTTTTTCTGCTGTAAAACTTAAGATGGGGGGAAACTAAAGATTTGTAAAATAATTTCAATGTGTAATGCAGTTTTATTTTTGTTAAAATGGATTTTTCTAAAAATTGGTATCGAAAAAAGTATCGTTCAGGAACCGGTATCGAAATCCAAGTATCGAAACGGTATCGATATCGAAAAATTTTGAACGATACCCAGCCCTACATGGAGCGCAGATGTACTTGTACATTGAGCGGAGAGGTACTGGTACATGGAGCGGAGATGTACTTGTACATTGAGCGGAGAGGTACTGGTACATGGAGCGGAGATGTACTTGTACATTGAGCGGAGAGGTACTTGTACATTGAGCGGAGAGGTACTTGTACATGGAGCAGAGATGTACTTGTACATTGAGCGGAGAGGTACTGGTACATGGAGCGGAGATGTACTTGTACATTGAGCGGAGAGGTACTTGTACATGGAGTGGAGATGTACTTGTACATTGAGCGGAGAGGTACTGGTACATGGAGCGGAGATGTACTTGTACATTGAGCGGAGAGGTACTTGTACATGGAGTGGAGATGTACTTGTACATTGAGCGGAGAGGTACTGGTACATGGAGCGGAGATGTACTTGTACATTGAGCGGAGAGGTACTTGTACATGGAGTGGAGATGTACTTGTACATGGAGCGGAGATGTACTTGTACATTGAGCGGAGAGGTACTTGTACATGGAGCGGAGATGTACTTGTACATGGAGCGGAGAGGTACTTGTACATGGAGCGGAGAGGTACTTGTACATGGAGCGGAGATGTACTTGTACATGGAGCGGAGATGTACTTGTACATGGAGCGGAGAGGTACTTGTACATGGAGCGGAGAGGTACTTATACATTGAGCGGAGACGTACTTGTACATGGAGCGGAGATGTACTTGTACATTGAGCGGAGAGGTACTTGTACATTGAGCGGAGAGGTACTGGTACATGGAGCGGAGATGTACTTGTACATTGAGCGGAGAGGTACTTGTACATGGAGCGGAGAGGTACTTGTACATTGAGCGGAGAGGTACTTGTACATTGAGCGGAGACGTACTTGTACATTGAGCGGAGATGTACTTGTACATTGAGCGGAGATGTACTTGTACATTGAGCGGAGAGGTACTTGTACATGGAGCGGAGAGGTACTTGTACATTGAGCGGAGAGGTACTTGTACATTGAGCGGAGACGTACTTGTACATTGAGCGGAGATGTACTTGTACATTGAGCGGAGATGTACTTGTACATTGAGCGGAGAGGTACTGGTACATGGAGCGGAGAGGTACTTGTACATGGAGCGGAGAGGTATTTGTACATGGAGCGGAGAGGTATTTGTACATGGAGCGGAGAGGTACTTGTACATTGAGCGGAGAGGTACTTGTACATGGAGCGGAGAGGTACTTGTACATGGAGCGGAGAGGTACTTGTACATGTAGCGGAGAGGTGCTTGTACATGGAGCGGAGAGGTACTTGTACATGGAGCGGAGAGGTATTTGTACATGGAGCGGAGAGGTACTTGTACATGGAGCGGAGAGGTACTTGTACATTCAGCGGAGAGGTACTTGTACATTGAGCGGAGAGGTACTTGTAGATGGAGCGGAGAGGTACTGTCGACACTTGTACATTGAGCGGAGAGGTACTGTCGACACTTGTACATTGAGCGGAGAGGTACTTGTACATGGAGCGGAGAGGTACTTGTACATGGAGCGGAGATGTACTTGTACAGGGAGCGGAGAGGTACTTGTACATTGAGCGGAGAGGTACTTGTACATGGAGCGGAGAGGTACTTGTACATGGAGCGGAGAGGTACTTGTACATGGAGCGGAGAGGTACTTGTACATTGAGCGGAGAGGTACTTGTACATGGAGCGGAGAGGTACTTGTACATGGAGCGGAGAGGTACTTGTACATGGAGCGGAGAGGTACTTGTACATTGAGCGGAGAGGTACTTGTACATGGAGCGGAGAGGTACTTGTACATGGAGCGGAGAGGTACATGTACATGGAGCGGAGAGGTACTTGTACATGGAGCGGAGAGGTACTTGTACATTGAGCGGAGATGTACTTGTACATGGAGCGGAGATGTACTTGTACATGGATCGGAGAGGTACTTGTACATGAGAGCGGAGAGGTACTGTCGACACTTGTACATTGAGCGTAGAGGTACTGTCGACACTTGTACATTGAGCGGAGAGGTACTTGTACATGGAGCGGAGAGGTACTGTCGACACTTGTACATTGAGCGGAGAGGTACTTGTACATTGAGCGGAGAGGTACTTGTACATGGAGCGCAGAGGTACTTGTACATTGAGCGGAGAGGTACTTGTACATGGAGCGGAGAGGTACTTGTACATGAGAGCGGAGAGGTACTTGTACATGGAGCGGAGAGGTACTTGTACATTGAGCGGAGAGGTACTGTCGACACTTGTACATTCAGCGGAGAGGTACTTGTACATGGAGCGGAGAGGTACTGTCGATACTTGACATTGAGCGGAGAGGTACTTGTACATGGAGCGGAGAGGTACTTGTACATGGAGCGGAGAGGTACTTGTACATGGAGCGGAGAGGTACTTGTACATTGAGCGGAGAGGTACTTGTACATGGAGCGGAGAGGTACTTGTACATTGAGCGGAGAGGTATTTGTACATGGAGCGGAGAGGTACTTGTACATGGAGCGGAGAGGTACTTGTACATTCAGCGGAGAGGTACTTGTACATTGAGCGGAGAGGTACTTGTAGATGGAGCGGAGAGGTACTGTCGACACTTGTACATTGAGCGGAGAGGTACTGTCGACACTTGTACATTGAGCGGAGAGGTACTTGTACATGGAGCGGAGAGGTACTTGTACATGGAGCGGAGATGTACTTGTACAGGGAGCGGAGAGGTACTTGTACATTGAGCGGAGAGGTACTTGTACATGGAGCGGAGAGGTACTTGTACATGGAGCGGAGAGGTACTTGTACATGGAGCGGAGAGGTACTTGTACATTGAGCGGAGAGGTACTTGTACATGGAGCGGAGAGGTACTTGTACATGGAGCGGAGAGGTACTTGTACATGGAGCGGAGAGGTACTTGTACATTGAGCGGAGAGGTACTTGTACATGGAGCGGAGAGGTACTTGTACATGGAGCGGAGAGGTACTTGTACATGGAGCGGAGAGGTACTTGTACATGGAGCGGAGAGGTACTTGTACATTGAGCGGAGATGTACTTGTACATGGAGCGGAGATGTACTTGTACATGGATCGGAGAGGTACTTGTACATGAGAGCGGAGAGGTACTGTCGACACTTGTACATTGAGCGTAGAGGTACTGTCGACACTTGTACATTGAGCGGAGAGGTACTTGTACATGGAGCGGAGAGGTACTGTCGACACTTGTACATTGAGCGGAGAGGTACTTGTACATTGAGCGGAGAGGTACTTGTACATGGAGCGCAGAGGTACTTGTACATTGAGCGGAGAGGTACTTGTACATGGAGCGGAGAGGTACTTGTACATGAGAGCGGAGAGGTACTTGTACATGGAGCGGAGAGGTACTTGTACATTGAGCGGAGAGGTACTGTCGACACTTGTACATTCAGCGGAGAGGTACTTGTACATGGAGCGGAGAGGTACTGTCGATACTTGACATTGAGCGGAGAGGTACTTGTACATGGAGCGGAGAGGTACTTGTACATGGAGCGGAGAGGTACTTGTACATGGAGCGGAGAGGTACTTGTACATTGAGCGGAGAGGTACTTGTACATGGAGCGGAGAGGTACTTGTACATTGAGCGGAGAGGTACTTGTACATGGAGCGGAGAGGTACTTGTACATGGAGCGGAGAGGTACTTGTACATGGAGCGGAGAGGTACTTGTACATGGAGCGGAGAGGTACTTGTACATTGAGCGGAGATGTACTTGTACATGGAGCGGAGATGTACTTGTACATGGATCGGAGAGGTACTTGTACATGAGAGCGGAGAGGTACTGTCGACACTTGTACATTGAGCGTAGAGGTACTGTCGACACTTGTACATTGAGCGGAGAGGTACTTGTACATGGAGCGGAGAGGTACTGTCGACACTTGTACATTGAGCGGAGAGGTACTTGTACATTGAGCGGAGAGGTACTTGTACATGGAGCGCAGAGGTACTTGTACATTGAGCGGAGAGGTACTTGTACATGGAGCGGAGAGGTACTTGTACATGAGAGCGGAGAGGTACTTGTACATGGAGCGGAGAGGTACTTGTACATTGAGCGGAGAGGTACTGTCGACACTTGTACATTCAGCGGAGAGGTACTTGTACATGGAGCGGAGAGGTACTGTCGATACTTGACATTGAGCGGAGAGGTACTTGTACATGGAGCGGAGAGGTACTTGTACATGGAGCGGAGAGGTACTTGTACATGGAGCGGAGAGGTACTTGTACATTGAGCGGAGAGGTACTTGTACATGGAGCGGAGAGGTACTTGTACATTGAGCGGAGAGGTACTTGTACATGGAGCGGAGAGGTACTTGTACATGGAGCGGAGAGGTACTTGTACATGGAGCGGAGAGGTACTTGTACATGGAGCGGAGAGGTACTTGTACATTGAGCGGAGATGTACTTGTACATGGAGCGGAGATGTACTTGTACATGGATCGGAGAGGTACTTGTACATGAGAGCGGAGAGGTACTGTCGACACTTGTACATTGAGCGTAGAGGTACTGTCGACACTTGTACATTGAGCGGAGAGGTACTTGTACATGGAGCGGAGAGGTACTGTCGACACTTGTACATTGAGCGGAGAGGTACTTGTACATTGAGCGGAGAGGTACTTGTACATGGAGCGCAGAGGTACTTGTACATTGAGCGGAGAGGTACTTGTACATGGAGCGGAGAGGTACTTGTACATGAGAGCGGAGAGGTACTTGTACATGGAGCGGAGAGGTACTTGTACATTGAGCGGAGAGGTACTGTCGACACTTGTACATTCAGCGGAGAGGTACTTGTACATGGAGCGGAGAGGTACTGTCGATACTTGACATTGAGCGGAGAGGTACTTGTACATGGAGCGGAGAGGTACTTGTACATGGAGCGGAGAGGTACTTGTACATGGAGCGGAGAGGTACTTGTACATTGAGCGGAGAGGTACTTGTACATGGAGCGGAGAGGTACTTGTACATTGAGCGGAGAGGTACTTGTACATGGAGCGGAGAGGTACTTGTACATGAGAGCGGAGAGGTATTTGTACATGGAGCGGAGAGGTACTGTCGACACTTGACATTGAGCGGAGAGGTACTTGTACATGGAGCGGAGAGGTACTTGTACATGGAGCGGAGAGGTACTTGTACATGGACCGGAGAGGTACTTGTACATGGAGCGGAGAGGTACTTGTACATGGAGCGGAGATGTACTTGTACATTGAGCGGAGAGGTACTTGTACATGGAGCAGAGATGTACTTGTACATGGAGCGGAGATGTACTTGTACATTGAGCGGAGAGGTACTTGTACATGGAGCGGAGAGGTACTTGTACATGGAGCGGAGATGTACTTGTACATGGAGCGGAGAGGTACTTGTACATGGAGCGGAGATGTACTTGTACATTGAGCGGAGAGGTACTTGTACATGGAGCAGAGATGTACTTGTACATGGAGCGGAGAGGTACTTGTACATGGAGCGGAGAGGTACTTGTACATGGAGCGGAGAGGTACTTGTACATGGAGCGGAGAGGTACTTGTACATTGAGCGGAGATGTACTTGTACATGGAGCGGAGAGGTACTTGTACATTGAGCGGAGAGGTACTTGTACATGGAGCGGAGAGGTACTTGTACATGGAGCGGAGAGGTACTTGTACATGGAGCGGAGAGGTACTTGTACATGGAGCGGAGAGGTACTTGTACATTGAGCGGAGATGTACTTGTACATGGAGCGGAGATGTACTTGTACATGGATCGGAGAGGTACTTGTACATGAGAGCGGAGAGGTACTGTCGACACTTGTACATTGAGCGTAGAGGTACTGTCGACACTTGTACATTGAGCGGAGAGGTACTTGTACATGGAGCGGAGAGGTACTGTCGACACTTGTACATTGAGCGGAGAGGTACTTGTACATTGAGCGGAGAGGTACTTGTACATGGAGCGCAGAGGTACTTGTACATTGAGCGGAGAGGTACTTGTACATGGAGCGGAGAGGTACTTGTACATGAGAGCGGAGAGGTACTTGTACATGGAGCGGAGAGGTACTGTCGACACTTGTACATTCAGCGGAGAGGTACTTGTACATGGAGCGGAGAGGTACTGTCGATACTTGACATTGAGCGGAGAGGTACTTGTACATGGAGCGGAGAGGTATTTGTACATTGAGCGGAGAGGTACTTGTACATTGAGCGGAGAGGTACTGTCGACACTTGTACATTCAGCGGAGAGCTACTTGTACATGGAGCGGAGAGGTATTTGTACATTGAGCGGAGAGGTACTTGTACATGGAGCGGAGAGGTACTTGTACATAGAGCGGAGAGGTACTTATACATGGAGCGGAGAGGTATTTGTACATTGAGCGGAGAGGTACTTGTACATGGAGCGGAGAGGTACTTGTACATGAGAGCGGAGAGGTATTTGTACATGGAGCGGAAAGGTACTGTCGACACTTGTACATTGAGCGGAGAGCTACTTGTACATGGAGCGGAGAGGTACTTGTACATGAGAGCGGAGAGGTACTTGTACATGGAGCGGAGAGGTATTTGTACATGGAGCGGAGAGGTACTGTCGACACTTGACATTGAGCGGAGAGGTACTTGTACATGGAGCGGAGAGGTACTTGTACATGAGAGCGGAGAGGTATTTGTACATGGAGCGGAGAGGTACTGTCGACACTTGACATTGAGCGGAGAGGTACTTGTACATGGAGCGGAGAGGTACTTGTACATGGAGCGGAGAGGTACTTGTACATGGACCGGAGAGGTACTTGTACATGGAGCGGAGAGGTACTTGTACATGGAGCGGAGATGTACTTGTACATTGAGCGGAGAGGTACTTGTACATGGAGCAGAGATGTACTTGTACATGGAGCGGAGATGTACTTGTACATTGAGCGGAGAGGTACTTGTACATGGAGCGGAGAGGTACTTGTACATGGAGCGGAGATGTACTTGTACATGGAGCGGAGAGGTACTTGTACATGGAGCGGAGATGTACTTGTACATTGAGCGGAGAGGTACTTGTACATGGAGCAGAGATGTACTTGTACATGGAGCGGAGAGGTACTTGTACATGGAGCGGAGAGGTACTTGTACATGGAGCGGAGAGGTACTTGTACATGGAGCGGAGAGGTACTTGTACATTGAGCGGAGAGGTACTTGTACATGGAGCGGAGAGGTACTTGTACATTGAGCGGAGAGGTACTTGTACATGGAGCGGAGAGGTACTTGTACATTGAGCGGAGAGGTACTTGTACATGGAGCGGAGAGGTACTTGTACATGGAGCGGAGAGGTACTTGTACATGGAGCGGAGAGGTACTTGTACATGGAGCGGAGAGGTACTTGTACATTGAGCGGAGATGTACTTGTACATGGAGCGGAGATGTACTTGTACATGGATCGGAGAGGTACTTGTACATGAGAGCGGAGAGGTACTGTCGACACTTGTACATTGAGCGTAGAGGTACTGTCGACACTTGTACATTGAGCGGAGAGGTACTTGTACATGGAGCGGAGAGGTACTGTCGACACTTGTACATTGAGCGGAGAGGTACTTGTACATTGAGCGGAGAGGTACTTGTACATGGAGCGCAGAGGTACTTGTACATTGAGCGGAGAGGTACTTGTACATGGAGCGGAGAGGTACTTGTACATGAGAGCGGAGAGGTACTTGTACATGGAGCGGAGAGGTACTTGTACATTGAGCGGAGAGGTACTGTCGACACTTGTACATTCAGCGGAGAGGTACTTGTACATGGAGCGGAGAGGTACTGTCGATACTTGACATTGAGCGGAGAGGTACTTGTACATGGAGCGGAGAGGTACTTGTACATGGAGCGGAGAGGTACTTGTACATGGAGCGGAGAGGTACTTGTACATTGAGCGGAGAGGTACTTGTACATGGAGCGGAGAGGTACTTGTACATTGAGCGGAGAGGTACTTGTACATGGAGCGGAGAGGTACTTGTACATGGAGCGGAGAGGTACTTGTACATGGAGCGGAGAGGTACTTGTACATGGAGCGGAGAGGTACTTGTACATTGAGCGGAGATGTACTTGTACATGGAGCGGAGATGTACTTGTACATGGATCGGAGAGGTACTTGTACATGAGAGCGGAGAGGTACTGTCGACACTTGTACATTGAGCGTAGAGGTACTGTCGACACTTGTACATTGAGCGGAGAGGTACTTGTACATGGAGCGGAGAGGTACTGTCGACACTTGTACATTGAGCGGAGAGGTACTTGTACATTGAGCGGAGAGGTACTTGTACATGGAGCGCAGAGGTACTTGTACATTGAGCGGAGAGGTACTTGTACATGGAGCGGAGAGGTACTTGTACATGAGAGCGGAGAGGTACTTGTACATGGAGCGGAGAGGTACTTGTACATTGAGCGGAGAGGTACTGTCGACACTTGTACATTCAGCGGAGAGGTACTTGTACATGGAGCGGAGAGGTACTGTCGATACTTGACATTGAGCGGAGAGGTACTTGTACATGGAGCGGAGAGGTACTTGTACATGGAGCGGAGAGGTACTTGTACATGGAGCGGAGAGGTACTTGTACATTGAGCGGAGAGGTACTTGTACATGGAGCGGAGAGGTACTTGTACATTGAGCGGAGAGGTACTTGTACATGGAGCGGAGAGGTACTTGTACATGGAGCGGAGAGGTACTTGTACATGGAGCGGAGAGGTACTTGTACATGGAGCGGAGAGGTACTTGTACATTGAGCGGAGATGTACTTGTACATGGAGCGGAGATGTACTTGTACATGGATCGGAGAGGTACTTGTACATGAGAGCGGAGAGGTACTGTCGACACTTGTACATTGAGCGTAGAGGTACTGTCGACACTTGTACATTGAGCGGAGAGGTACTTGTACATGGAGCGGAGAGGTACTGTCGACACTTGTACATTGAGCGGAGAGGTACTTGTACATTGAGCGGAGAGGTACTTGTACATGGAGCGCAGAGGTACTTGTACATTGAGCGGAGAGGTACTTGTACATGGAGCGGAGAGGTACTTGTACATGAGAGCGGAGAGGTACTTGTACATGGAGCGGAGAGGTACTTGTACATTGAGCGGAGAGGTACTGTCGACACTTGTACATTCAGCGGAGAGGTACTTGTACATGGAGCGGAGAGGTACTGTCGATACTTGACATTGAGCGGAGAGGTACTTGTACATGGAGCGGAGAGGTACTTGTACATGGAGCGGAGAGGTACTTGTACATGGAGCGGAGAGGTACTTGTACATTGAGCGGAGAGGTACTTGTACATGGAGCGGAGAGGTACTTGTACATTGAGCGGAGAGGTACTTGTACATGGAGCGGAGAGGTACTTGTACATGAGAGCGGAGAGGTATTTGTACATGGAGCGGAGAGGTACTGTCGACACTTGACATTGAGCGGAGAGGTACTTGTACATGGAGCGGAGAGGTACTTGTACATGGAGCGGAGAGGTACTTGTACATGGACCGGAGAGGTACTTGTACATGGAGCGGAGAGGTACTTGTACATGGAGCGGAGATGTACTTGTACATTGAGCGGAGAGGTACTTGTACATGGAGCAGAGATGTACTTGTACATGGAGCGGAGATGTACTTGTACATTGAGCGGAGAGGTACTTGTACATGGAGCGGAGAGGTACTTGTACATGGAGCGGAGATGTACTTGTACATGGAGCGGAGAGGTACTTGTACATGGAGCGGAGATGTACTTGTACATTGAGCGGAGAGGTACTTGTACATGGAGCAGAGATGTACTTGTACATGGAGCGGAGAGGTACTTGTACATGGAGCGGAGAGGTACTTGTACATGGAGCGGAGAGGTACTTGTACATGGAGCGGAGAGGTACTTGTACATTGAGCGGAGATGTACTTGTACATGGAGCGGAGAGGTACTTGTACATTGAGCGGAGAGGTACTTGTACATGGAGCGGAGAGGTACTTGTACATGGAGCGGAGAGGTACTTGTACATGGAGCGGAGAGGTACTTGTACATGGAGCGGAGAGGTACTTGTACATTGAGCGGAGATGTACTTGTACATGGAGCGGAGATGTACTTGTACATGGATCGGAGAGGTACTTGTACATGAGAGCGGAGAGGTACTGTCGACACTTGTACATTGAGCGTAGAGGTACTGTCGACACTTGTACATTGAGCGGAGAGGTACTTGTACATGGAGCGGAGAGGTACTGTCGACACTTGTACATTGAGCGGAGAGGTACTTGTACATTGAGCGGAGAGGTACTTGTACATGGAGCGCAGAGGTACTTGTACATTGAGCGGAGAGGTACTTGTACATGGAGCGGAGAGGTACTTGTACATGAGAGCGGAGAGGTACTTGTACATGGAGCGGAGAGGTACTGTCGACACTTGTACATTCAGCGGAGAGGTACTTGTACATGGAGCGGAGAGGTACTGTCGATACTTGACATTGAGCGGAGAGGTACTTGTACATGGAGCGGAGAGGTATTTGTACATTGAGCGGAGAGGTACTTGTACATTGAGCGGAGAGGTACTGTCGACACTTGTACATTCAGCGGAGAGCTACTTGTACATGGAGCGGAGAGGTATTTGTACATTGAGCGGAGAGGTACTTGTACATGGAGCGGAGAGGTACTTGTACATAGAGCGGAGAGGTACTTATACATGGAGCGGAGAGGTATTTGTACATTGAGCGGAGAGGTACTTGTACATGGAGCGGAGAGGTACTTGTACATGAGAGCGGAGAGGTATTTGTACATGGAGCGGAAAGGTACTGTCGACACTTGTACATTGAGCGGAGAGCTACTTGTACATGGAGCGGAGAGGTACTTGTACATGAGAGCGGAGAGGTACTTGTACATGGAGCGGAGAGGTATTTGTACATGGAGCGGAGAGGTACTGTCGACACTTGACATTGAGCGGAGAGGTACTTGTACATGGAGCGGAGAGGTACTTGTACATGAGAGCGGAGAGGTATTTGTACATGGAGCGGAGAGGTACTGTCGACACTTGACATTGAGCGGAGAGGTACTTGTACATGGAGCGGAGAGGTACTTGTACATGGAGCGGAGAGGTACTTGTACATGGACCGGAGAGGTACTTGTACATGGAGCGGAGAGGTACTTGTACATGGAGCGGAGATGTACTTGTACATTGAGCGGAGAGGTACTTGTACATGGAGCAGAGATGTACTTGTACATGGAGCGGAGATGTACTTGTACATTGAGCGGAGAGGTACTTGTACATGGAGCGGAGAGGTACTTGTACATGGAGCGGAGATGTACTTGTACATGGAGCGGAGAGGTACTTGTACATGGAGCGGAGATGTACTTGTACATTGAGCGGAGAGGTACTTGTACATGGAGCAGAGATGTACTTGTACATGGAGCGGAGAGGTACTTGTACATGGAGCGGAGAGGTACTTGTACATGGAGCGGAGAGGTACTTGTACATGGAGCGGAGAGGTACTTGTACATTGAGCGGAGAGGTACTTGTACATGGAGCGGAGAGGTACTTGTACATTGAGCGGAGAGGTACTTGTACATGGAGCGGAGAGGTACTTGTACATGGAGCGGAGAGGTACTTGTACATGGAGCGGAGAGGTACTTGTACATGGAGCGGAGATGTACTTGTACATGGAGCGGAGAGGTACTTGTACATTGAGCGGAGATGTACTTGTACATGGAGCGGAGATGTACTTGTACATGGATCGGAGAGGTACTTGTACATGAGAGCGGAGAGGTACTGTCGACACTTGTACATTGAGCGTAGAGGTACTGTCGACACTTGTACATTGAGCGGAGAGGTACTTGTACATGGAGCGGAGAGGTACTGTCGACACTTGTACATTGAGCGGAGAGGTACTTGTACATTGAGCGGAGAGGTACTTGTACATGGAGCGCAGAGGTACTTGTACATTGAGCGGAGAGGTACTTGTACATGGAGCGGAGAGGTACTTGTACATGAGAGCGGAGAGGTACTTGTACATGGAGCGGAGAGGTACTTGTACATTGAGCGGAGAGGTACTGTCGACACTTGTACATTCAGCGGAGAGGTACTTGTACATGGAGCGGAGAGGTACTGTCGATACTTGACATTGAGCGGAGAGGTACTTGTACATGGAGCGGAGAGGTATTTGTACATTGAGCGGAGAGGTACTTGTACATTGAGCGGAGAGGTACTGTCGACACTTGTACATTCAGCGGAGAGCTACTTGTACATGGAGCGGAGAGGTATTTGTACATTGAGCGGAGAGGTACTTGTACATGGAGCGGAGAGGTACTTGTACATAGAGCGGAGAGGTACTTATACATGGAGCGGAGAGGTATTTGTACATTGAGCGGAGAGGTACTTGTACATGGAGCGGAGAGGTACTTGTACATGAGAGCGGAGAGGTATTTGTACATGGAGCGGAAAGGTACTGTCGACACTTGTACATTGAGCGGAGAGCTACTTGTACATGGAGCGGAGAGGTACTTGTACATGAGAGCGGAGAGGTACTTGTACATGGAGCGGAGAGGTATTTGTACATGGAGCGGAGAGGTACTGTCGACACTTGACATTGAGCGGAGAGGTACTTGTACATGGAGCGGAGAGGTACTTGTACATGAGAGCGGAGAGGTATTTGTACATGGAGCGGAGAGGTACTGTCGACACTTGACATTGAGCGGAGAGGTACTTGTACATGGAGCGGAGAGGTACTTGTACATGGAGCGGAGAGGTACTTGTACATGGACCGGAGAGGTACTTGTACATGGAGCGGAGAGGTACTTGTACATGGAGCGGAGATGTACTTGTACATTGAGCGGAGAGGTACTTGTACATGGAGCAGAGATGTACTTGTACATGGAGCGGAGATGTACTTGTACATTGAGCGGTGAGGTACTTGTACATGGAGCGGAGAGGTACTTGTACATGGAGCGGAGATGTACTTGTACATGGAGCGGAGAGGTACTTGTACATGGAGCGGAGATGTACTTGTACATTGAGCGGAGAGGTACTTGTACATGGAGCAGAGATGTACTTGTACATGGAGCGGAGAGGTACTTGTACATGGAGCGGAGAGGTACTTGTACATGGAGCGGAGAGGTACTTGTACATGGAGCGGAGAGGTACTTGTACATTGAGCGGAGAGGTACTTGTACATTGAGCGGAGAGGTACTTGTACATGGAGCTAGGGCTGGGTATCGAGTTTCGATACTTACTTGGCACCGAAATGGAAACATCGATACTAAGGGGTATCGAAGCCTCCCTTGTCAATCGATACCAATTTTCGATACCAAAACAAAACAGCGTCATTGAGCCTATAAGCATGCGACATGCTTGCACGCCGCGCTCTAATACGGCTGGTGATTGGCTGTCATGTAGAGGCATGCAGGAAACGTTACGCCCACTTTAGCCGGTGTGTTTGTTGTGACTGTGAGCCAGGCGTGCGGTGCGGATAGTATACAAGAAGTTAGCCACTCAAGCTACTCCTATCCTGGATTACCATATGGCGAAGATGATGAAAAGCAGGAAAAGAAACAGAAACAACACGGACTGGTTTCCACAGACAAGATAAATAATTGAGAGGTGGGTCAGCTCAGCTTACCGCAAGTTAGCGGTTATCAGATCCCTCAGTCTGACAAATCCATGCATCTGGCTGTGAGTTGTAGCATTAGATCGTTTAATTAATTGCCGCCGTAACGTTATGCGCAAGCGGGCATTGTGTATTTTTAGCAACTCGTTAACAAACGCTGATGTCATGATAGTTTGTTGAATGTAAATGCGATTCATTTATATTGATTGGCTAGTCAGTGAAGTTGAGCTGTCTCGTCAGATTTGACAAGAATGACGTTCTGTTGCAGCAGTGAGCACACTGATCTGCAACGCTAGCGTTAATGTTTAATTAATTAGCGTTATGTGCAAGCGGGCAGTTATCGCCCATGTATTTTTAGCAACTCGTTAACAAACGCTGATGTCATGATAGTTTGTTGAATATAAATGCGATTCACTTTGTGGCATATAAGGCTATATTGATAGGCTAGTCAATGCTCAACTAGTCGTCCATGCATGAAGTGGAGCCATCTCATCAGTTTGTACAAGAATAGAGTTCTGTTGCATCAGTGAGCATTAAACCCTGATTTGCAACTCTCTGTTTTGCACTGAAAACTATTCCACTGATTTATTTGTTTTAGCTACATTTCTTTCCTTTGTAGTACTCCAATATTTTTTGTAGGGACGGCAATACGTTTAGAGAACTTAAAGTTATGTTAAATACAGTAGGTTTTATTTTTTTCTGCTGTAAAACTTAAGATGGGGGGAAACTAAAGATTTGTAAAATAATTTCAATGTGTAATGCAGTTTTATTTTTGTTAAAATGGATTTTTCTAAAAATTGGTATCGAAAAAAGTATCGTTCAGGAACCGGTATCGAAATCCAAGTATCGAAACGGTATCGATATCGAAAAATTTTGAACGATACCCAGCCCTACATGGAGCGCAGATGTACTTGTACATTGAGCGGAGAGGTACTGGTACATGGAGCGGAGATGTACTTGTACATTGAGCGGAGAGGTACTTGTACATTGAGCGGAGAGGTACTTGTACATGGAGCGGAGATGTACTTGTACATTGAGCGGAGAGGTACTGGTACATGGAGCGGAGATGTACTTGTACATTGAGCGGAGAGGTACTTGTACATGGAGTGGAGATGTACTTGTACATTGAGCGGAGAGGTACTGGTACATGGAGTGGAGATGTACTTGTACATTGAGCGGAGAGGTACTTGTACATGGAGTGGAGATGTACTTGTACATTGAGCGGAGAGGTACTGGTACATGGAGCGGAGATGTACTTGTACATTGAGCGGAGAGGTACTTGTACATGGAGTGGAGATGTACTTGTACATGGAGCGGAGATGTACTTGTACATTGAGCGGAGAGGTACTTGTACATGGAGCGGAGATGTACTTGTACATGGAGCGGAGAGGTACTTGTACATGGAGCGGAGATGTACTTGTACATTGAGCGGAGAGGTACTTGTACATGGAGCGGAGAGGTACTTGTACATGGAGCGGAGATGTACTTGTACATGGAGCGGAGAGGTACTTGTACATGGAGCGGAGATGTACTTGTACATTGAGCGGAGAGGTACTTGTACATGGAGCAGAGATGTACTTGTACATGGAGCGGAGAGGTACTTGTACATGGAGCGGAGAGGTACTTGTACATGGAGCGGAGAGGTACTTGTACATGGAGCGGAGAGGTACTTGTACATTGAGCGGAGAGGTACTTGTACATTGAGCGGAGAGGTACTTGTACATGGAGCTAGGGCTGGGTATCGAGTTTCGATACTTGGCACCGAAATGGAAACATCGATACTAAGGGGTATCGAAGCCTCCCTTGTCAATCGATACCAATTTTCGATACCAAAACAAAACAGCGTCATTGAGCCTATAAGCATGCGACATGCTTGCACGCCGCGCTCTAATACGGCTGGTGATTGGCTGTCATGTAGAGGCATGCAGGAAACGTTACGCCCACTTTAGCCGGTGTGTTTGTTGTGACTGTGAGCCAGGCGTGCGGTGCGGATAGTATACAAGAAGTTAGCCACTCAAGCTACTCCTATCCTGGATTACCATATGGCGAAGATGATGAAAAGCAGGAAAAGAAACAGAAACAACACGGACTGGTTTCCACAGACAAGAGAAATAATTGAGAGGTGGGTCAGCTCAGCTTACCGCAAGTTAGCGGTTATCAGATCCCTCAGTCTGACAAATCCATGCATCTGGCTGTGAGTTGTAGCATTAGATCGTTTAATTAATTGCCGCCGTAACGTTATGCGCAAGCGGGCATTGTGTATTTTTAGCAACTCGTTAACAAACGCTGATGTCATGATAGTTTGTTGAATGTAAATGCGATTCATTTATATTGATTGGCTAGTCAGTGAAGTTGAGCTGTCTCGTCAGATTTGACAAGAATGACGTTCTGTTGCAGCAGTGAGCACACTGATCTGCAACGCTAGCGTTAATGTTTAATTAATTAGCGTTATGTGCAAGCGGGCAGTTATCGCCCATGTATTTTTAGCAACTCGTTAACAAACGCTGATGTCATGATAGTTTGTTGAATATAAATGCGATTCACTTTGTGGCATATAAGGCTATATTGATAGGCTAGTCAATGCTCAACTAGTCTTCCATGCATGAAGTGGAGCCATCTCATCAGTTTGTACAAGAATAGAGTTCTGTTGCATCAGTGAGCATTAAACCCTGATTTGCAACTCTCTGTTTTGCACTGAAAACTATTCCACTGATTTATTTGTTTTAGCTACATTTCTTTCCTTTGTAGTACTCCAATATTTTTTGTAGGGACGGCAATACGTTTAGAGAACTTAAAGTTATGTTAAATACAGTAGGTTTTATTTTTTTCTGCTGTAAAACTTAAGATGGGGGGAAACTAAAGATTTGTAAAATAATTTCAATGTGTAATGCAGTTTTATTTTTGTTAAAATGGATTTTTCTAAAAATTGGTATCGAAAAAAGTATCGTTCAGGAACCGGTATCGAAATCCAAGTATCGAAACGGTATCGATATCGAAAAATTTTGAACGATACCCAGCCCTACATGGAGCGCAGATGTACTTGTACATTGAGCGGAGAGGTACTGGTACATGGAGCGGAGATGTACTTGTACATTGAGCGGAGAGGTACTTGTACATTGAGCGGAGAGGTACTTGTACATGGAGCGGAGATGTACTTGTACATTGAGCGGAGAGGTACTGGTACATGGAGCGGAGATGTACTTGTACATTGAGCGGAGAGGTACTTGTACATGGAGTGGAGATGTACTTGTACATTGAGCGGAGAGGTACTGGTACATGGAGCGGAGATGTACTTGTACATTGAGCGGAGAGGTACTTGTACATGGAGTGGAGATGTACTTGTACATTGAGCGGAGAGGTACTGGTACATGGAGCGGAGATGTACTTGTACATTGAGCGGAGAGGTACTTGTACATGGAGTGGAGATGTACTTGTACATGGAGCGGAGATGTACTTGTACATTGAGCGGAGAGGTACTTGTACATGGAGCGGAGATGTACTTGTACATGGAGCGGAGAGGTACTTGTACATGGAGCGGAGATGTACTTGTACATTGAGCGGAGAGGTACTTGTACATGGAGCGGAGAGGTACTTGTACATGGAGCGGAGATGTACTTGTACATGGAGCGGAGAGGTACTTGTACATGGAGCGGAGATGTACTTGTACATTGAGCGGAGAGGTACTTGTACATGGAGCAGAGATGTACTTGTACATGGAGCGGAGAGGTACTTGTACATGGAGCGGAGAGGTACTTGTACATGGAGCGGAGAGGTACTTGTACATGGAGCGGAGAGGTACTTGTACATTGAGCGGAGAGGTACTTGTACATTGAGCGGAGAGGTACTTGTACATGGAGCTAGGGCTGGGTATCGAGTTTCGATACTTACTTGGCACCGAAATGGAAACATCGATACTAAGGGGTATCGAAGCCTCCCTTGTCAATCGATACCAATTTTCGATACCAAAACAAAACAGCGTCATTGAGCCTATAAGCATGCGACATGCTTGCACGCCGCGCTCTAATACGGCTGGTGATTGGCTGTCATGTAGAGGCATGCAGGAAACGTTACGCCCACTTTAGCCGGTGTGTTTGTTGTGACTGTGAGCCAGGCGTGCGGTGCGGATAGTATACAAGAAGTTAGCCACTCAAGCTACTCCTATCCTGGATTACCATATGGCGAAGATGATGAAAAGCAGGAAAAGAAACAGAAACAACACGGACTGGTTTCCACAGACAAGAGAAATAATTGAGAGGTGGGTCAGCTCAGCTTACCGCAAGTTAGCGGTTATCAGATCCCTCAGTCTGACAAATCCATGCATCTGGCTGTGAGTTGTAGCATTAGATCGTTTAATTAATTGCCGCCGTAACGTTATGCACAAGCGGGCATTGTGTATTTTTAGCAACTCGTTAACAAACGCTGATGTCATGATAGTTTGTTGAATGTAAATGCGATTCATTTATATTGATTGGCTAGTCAGTGAAGTTGAGCTGTCTCGTCAGATTTGACAAGAATGACGTTCTGTTGCAGCAGTGAGCACACTGATCTGCAACGCTAGCGTTAATGTTTAATTAATTAGCGTTATGTGCAAGCGGGCAGTTATCGCCCATGTATTTTTAGCAACTCGTTAACAAACGCTGATGTCATGATAGTTTGTTGAATATAAATGCGATTCACTTTGTGGCATATAAGGCTATATTGATAGGCTAGTCAATGCTCAACTAGTCTTCCATGCATGAAGTGGAGCCATCTCATCAGTTTGTACAAGAATAGAGTTCTGTTGCATCAGTGAGCATTAAACCCTGATTTGCAACTCTCTGTTTTGCACTGAAAACTATTCCACTGATTTATTTGTTTTAGCTACATTTCTTTCCTTTGTAGTACTCCAATATTTTTTGTAGGGACGGCAATACGTTTAGAGAACTTAAAGTTATGTTAAATACAGTAGGTTTTATTTTTTTCTGCTGTAAAACTTAAGATGGGGGGAAACTAAAGATTTGTAAAATAATTTCAATGTGTAATGCAGTTTTATTTTTGTTAAAATGGATTTTTCTAAAAATTGGTATCGAAAAAAGTATCGTTCAGGAACCGGTATCGAAATCCAAGTATCGAAACGGTATCGATATCGAAAAATTTTGAACGATACCCAGCCCTACATGGAGCGCAGATGTACTTGTACATTGAGCGGAGAGGTACTGGTACATGGAGCGGAGATGTACTTGTACATTGAGCGGAGAGGTACTTGTACATTGAGCGGAGAGGTACTTGTACATGGAGCGGAGATGTACTTGTACATTGAGCGGAGAGGTACTGGTACATGGAGCGGAGATGTACTTGTACATTGAGCGGAGAGGTACTTGTACATGGAGTGGAGATGTACTTGTACATTGAGCGGAGAGGTACTGGTACATGGAGGGGAGATGTACTTGTACATTGAGCGGAGAGGTACTTGTACATGGAGCGGAGATGTACTTGTACATTGAGCGGAGAGGTACTGGTACATGGAGCGGAGATGTACTTGTACATTGAGCGGAGAGGTACTTGTACATGGAGTGGAGATGTACTTGTACATGGAGCGGAGATGTACTTGTACATTGAGCGGAGAGGTACTTGTACATGGAGCGGAGATGTACTTGTACATGGAGCGGAGAGGTACTTGTACATGGAGCGGAGAGGTACTTGTACATGGAGCGGAGATGTACTTGTACATGGAGCGGAGATGTACTTGTACATGGAGCGGAGAGGTACTTGTACATGGAGCGGAGAGGTACTTATACATTGAGCGGAGACGTACTTGTACATGGAGCGGAGATGTACTTGTACATTGAGCGGAGAGGTACTTGTACATTGAGCGGAGAGGTACTGGTACATGGAGCGGAGATGTACTTGTACATTGAGCGGAGAGGTACTTGTACATGGAGCGGAGAGGTACTTGTACATTGAGCGGAGAGGTACTTGTACATTGAGCGGAGACGTACTTGTACATTGAGCGGAGATGTACTTGTACATTGAGCGGAGATGTACTTGTACATTGAGCGGAGAGGTACTGGTACATGGAGCGGAGAGGTACTTGTACATGGAGCGGAGAGGTATTTGTACATGGAGCGGAGAGGTATTTGTACATGGAGCGGAGAGGTACTTGTACATTGAGCGGAGAGGTACTTGTACATGGAGCGGAGAGGTACTTGTACATGGAGCGGAGAGGTACTTGTACATGTAGCGGAGAGGTGCTTGTACATGGAGCGGAGAGGTACTTGTACATGGAGCGGAGAGGTATTTGTACATGGAGCGGAGAGGTACTTGTACATGGAGCGGAGAGGTACTTGTACATTCAGCGGAGAGGTACTTGTACATTGAGCGGAGAGGTACTTGTAGATGGAGCGGAGAGGTACTGTCGACACTTGTACATTGAGCGGAGAGGTACTTGTACATGGAGCGGAGAGGTACTTGTACATGGAGCGGAGAGGTACTGTCGACACTTGTACATTGAGCGGAGAGGTACTTGTACATGGAGCGGAGAGGTACTTGTACATGGAGCGGAGATGTACTTGTACAGGGAGCGGAGAGGTACTTGTACATTGAGCGGAGAGGTACTTGTACATGGAGCGGAGAGGTACTTGTACATGGAGCGGAGAGGTACTTGTACATGGAGCGGAGAGGTACTTGTACATTGAGCGGAGAGGTACTTGTACATGGAGCGGAGAGGTACTTGTACATGGAGCTTGTACATGGAGCGGAGAGGTACTTGTACATTGAGCGGAGAGGTACTTGTACATGGAGCGGAGAGGTACTTGTACATGGAGCGGAGAGGTACTTGTACATGGAGCGGAGAGGTACTTGTACATGGAGCGGAGAGGTACTTGTACATTGAGCGGAGATGTACTTGTACATGGATCGGAGAGGTACTTGTACATGAGAGCGGAGAGGTACTGTCGACACTTGTACATTGAGCGTAGAGGTACTGTCGACACTTGTACATTGAGCGGAGAGGTACTTGTACATGGAGCGGAGAGGTACTGTCGACACTTGTACATTGAGCGGAGAGGTACTTGTACATTGAGCGGAGAGGTACTTGTACATGGAGCGCAGAGGTACTTGTACATTGAGCGGAGAGGTACTTGTACATGGAGCGGAGAGGTACTTGTACATGAGAGCGGAGAGGTACTTGTACATGGAGCGGAGAGGTACTTGTACATTGAGCGGAGAGGTACTGTCGACACTTGTACATTCAGCGGAGAGGTACTTGTACATGGAGCGGAGAGGTACTGTCGATACTTGACATTGAGCGGAGAGGTACTTGTACATGGAGCGGAGAGGTACTTGTACATGGAGCGGAGAGGTACTTGTACATGGAGCGGAGAGGTACTTGTACATTGAGCGGAGAGGTACTTGTACATGGAGCGGAGAGGTACTTGTACATTGAGCGGAGAGGTACTTGTACATGGAGCGGAGAGGTACTTGTACATGGAGCGGAGAGGTACTTGTACATGGAGCGGAGAGGTACTTGTACATGGAGCGGAGAGGTACTTGTACATTGAGCGGAGATGTACTTGTACATGGAGCGGAGATGTACTTGTACATGGATCGGAGAGGTACTTGTACATGAGAGCGGAGAGGTACTGTCGACACTTGTACATTCAGCGGAGAGGTACTTGTACATTGAGCGTAGAGGTACTGTCGACACTTGTACATTGAGCGGAGAGGTACTTGTACATGGAGCGGAGAGGTACTGTCGACACTTGTACATTGAGCGGAGAGGTACTTGTACATTGAGCGGAGAGGTACTTGTACATGGAGCGCAGAGGTACTTGTACATTGAGCGGAGAGGTACTTGTACATGGAGCGGAGAGGTACTTGTACATGAGAGCGGAGAGGTACTTGTACATGGAGCGGAGAGGTACTTGTACATTGAGCGGAGAGGTACTGTCGACACTTGTACATTCAGCGGAGAGGTACTTGTACATGGAGCGGAGAGGTACTGTCGATACTTGACATTGAGCGGAGAGGTACTTGTACATGGAGCGGAGAGGTATTTGTACATTGAGCGGAGAGGTACTTGTACATTGAGCGGAGAGGTACTGTCGACACTTGTACATTCAGCGGAGAGCTACTTGTACATGGAGCGGAGAGGTATTTGTACATTGAGCGGAGAGGTACTTGTACATGGAGCGGAGAGGTACTTGTACATAGAGCGGAGAGGTACTTATACATGGAGCGGAGAGGTATTTGTACATTGAGCGGAGAGGTACTTGTACATGGAGCGGAGAGGTACTTGTACATGAGAGCGGAGAGGTATTTGTACATGGAGCGGAAAGGTACTGTCGACACTTGTACATTGAGCGGAGAGCTACTTGTACATGGAGCGGAGAGGTACTTGTACATGAGAGCGGAGAGGTACTTGTACATGGAGCGGAGAGGTATTTGTACATGGAGCGGAGAGGTACTGTCGACACTTGACATTGAGCGGAGAGGTACTTGTACATGGAGCGGAGAGGTACTTGTACATGAGAGCGGAGAGGTATTTGTACATGGAGCGGAGAGGTACTGTCGACACTTGACATTGAGCGGAGAGGTACTTGTACATGGAGCGGAGAGGTACTTGTACATGGAGCGGAGAGGTACTTGTACATGGACCGGAGAGGTACTTGTACATGGAGCGGAGAGGTACTTGTACATGGAGCGGAGATGTACTTGTACATTGAGCGGAGAGGTACTTGTACATGGAGCAGAGATGTACTTGTACATGGAGCGGAGATGTACTTGTACATTGAGCGGAGAGGTACTTGTACATGGAGCGGAGAGGTACTTGTACATGGAGCGGAGATGTACTTGTACATGGAGCGGAGAGGTACTTGTACATGGAGCGGAGATGTACTTGTACATTGAGCGGAGAGGTACTTGTACATGGAGCAGAGATGTACTTGTACATGGAGCGGAGAGGTACTTGTACATGGAGCGGAGAGGTACTTGTACATGGAGCGGAGAGGTACTTGTACATGGAGCGGAGAGGTACTTGTACATTGAGCGGAGATGTACTTGTACATGGAGCGGAGAGGTAATTGTACATTGAGCGGAGAGGTACTTGTACATGGAGCGGAGAGGTACTTGTACATGGAGCGGAGAGGTACTTGTACATGGAGCGGAGAGGTACTTGTACATGGAGCGGAGAGGTACTTGTACATTGAGCGGAGATGTACTTGTACATGGAGCGGAGATGTACTTGTACATGGATCGGAGAGGTACTTGTACATGAGAGCGGAGAGGTACTGTCGACACTTGTACATTGAGCGTAGAGGTACTGTCGACACTTGTACATTGAGCGGAGAGGTACTTGTACATGGAGCGGAGAGGTACTGTCGACACTTGTACATTGAGCGGAGAGGTACTTGTACATTGAGCGGAGAGGTACTTGTACATGGAGCGCAGAGGTACTTGTACATTGAGCGGAGAGGTACTTGTACATGGAGCGGAGAGGTACTTGTACATGAGAGCGGAGAGGTACTTGTACATGGAGCGGAGAGGTACTGTCGACACTTGTACATTCAGCGGAGAGGTACTTGTACATGGAGCGGAGAGGTACTGTCGATACTTGACATTGAGCGGAGAGGTACTTGTACATGGAGCGGAGAGGTATTTGTACATTGAGCGGAGAGGTACTTGTACATTGAGCGGAGAGGTACTGTCGACACTTGTACATTCAGCGGAGAGCTACTTGTACATGGAGCGGAGAGGTATTTGTACATTGAGCGGAGAGGTACTTGTACATGGAGCGGAGAGGTACTTGTACATAGAGCGGAGAGGTACTTATACATGGAGCGGAGAGGTATTTGTACATTGAGCGGAGAGGTACTTGTACATGGAGCGGAGAGGTACTTGTACATGAGAGCGGAGAGGTATTTGTACATGGAGCGGAAAGGTACTGTCGACACTTGTACATTGAGCGGAGAGCTACTTGTACATGGAGCGGAGAGGTACTTGTACATGAGAGCGGAGAGGTACTTGTACATGGAGCGGAGAGGTATTTGTACATGGAGCGGAGAGGTACTGTCGACACTTGACATTGAGCGGAGAGGTACTTGTACATGGAGCGGAGAGGTACTTGTACATGAGAGCGGAGAGGTATTTGTACATGGAGCGGAGAGGTACTGTCGACACTTGACATTGAGCGGAGAGGTACTTGTACATGGAGCGGAGAGGTACTTGTACATGGAGCGGAGAGGTACTTGTACATGGACCGGAGAGGTACTTGTACATGGAGCGGAGAGGTACTTGTACATGGAGCGGAGATGTACTTGTACATTGAGCGGAGAGGTACTTGTACATGGAGCAGAGATGTACTTGTACATGGAGCGGAGATGTACTTGTACATTGAGCGGAGAGGTACTTGTACATGGAGCGGAGAGGTACTTGTACATGGAGCGGAGATGTACTTGTACATGGAGCGGAGAGGTACTTGTACATGGAGCGGAGATGTACTTGTACATTGAGCGGAGAGGTACTTGTACATGGAGCAGAGATGTACTTGTACATGGAGCGGAGAGGTACTTGTACATGGAGCGGAGAGGTACTTGTACATGGAGCGGAGAGGTACTTGTACATGGAGCGGAGAGGTACTTGTACATTGAGCGGAGAGGTACTTGTACATGGAGCGGAGAGGTACTTGTACATTGAGCGGAGAGGTACTTGTACATGGAGCGGAGAGGTACTTGTACATGGAGCGGAGAGGTACTTGTACATGGAGCGGAGAGGTACTTGTACATGGAGCGGAGAGGTACTTGTACATGGAGCGGAGAGGTACTTGTACATTGAGCGGAGATATACTTGTACATGGAGCGGAGATGTACTTGTACATGGATCGGAGAGGTACTTGTACATGAGAGCGGAGAGGTACTGTCGACACTTGTACATTGAGCGTAGAGGTACTGTCGACACTTGTACATTGAGCGGAGAGGTACTTGTACATGGAGCGGAGAGGTACTGTCGACACTTGTACATTGAGCGGAGAGGTACTTGTACATTGAGCGGAGAGGTACTTGTACATGGAGCGCAGAGGTACTTGTACATTGAGCGGAGAGGTACTTGTACATGGAGCGGAGAGGTACTTGTACATGAGAGCGGAGAGGTACTTGTACATGGAGCGGAGAGGTACTTGTACATTGAGCGGAGAGGTACTGTCGACACTTGTACATTCAGCGGAGAGGTACTTGTACATGGAGCGGAGAGGTACTGTCGATACTTGACATTGAGCGGAGAGGTACTTGTACATGGAGCGGAGAGGTATTTGTACATTGAGCGGAGAGGTACTTGTACATTGAGCGGAGAGGTACTGTCGACACTTGTACATTCAGCGGAGAGCTACTTGTACATGGAGCGGAGAGGTATTTGTACATTGAGCGGAGAGGTACTTGTACATGGAGCGGAGAGGTACTTGTACATAGAGCGGAGAGGTACTTATACATGGAGCGGAGAGGTATTTGTACATTGAGCGGAGAGGTACTTGTACATGGAGCGGAGAGGTACTTGTACATGAGAGCGGAGAGGTATTTGTACATGGAGCGGAAAGGTACTGTCGACACTTGTACATTGAGCGGAGAGCTACTTGTACATGGAGCGGAGAGGTACTTGTACATGAGAGCGGAGAGGTACTTGTACATGGAGCGGAGAGGTATTTGTACATGGAGCGGAGAGGTACTGTCGACACTTGACATTGAGCGGAGAGGTACTTGTACATGGAGCGGAGAGGTACTTGTACATGAGAGCGGAGAGGTATTTGTACATGGAGCGGAGAGGTACTGTCGACACTTGACATTGAGCGGAGAGGTACTTGTACATGGAGCGGAGAGGTACTTGTACATGGAGCGGAGAGGTACTTGTACATGGACCGGAGAGGTACTTGTACATGGAGCGGAGAGGTACTTGTACATGGAGCGGAGAGGTACTTGTACATTGAGCGGAGAGGTACTGGTACATGGAGCGGAGATGTACTTGTACATTGAGCGGAGAGGTACTTGTACATGGAGCGGAGAGGTACTTGTACATTGAGCGGAGAGGTACTTGTACATTGAGCGGAGACGTACTTGTACATTGAGCGGAGATGTACTTGTACATTGAGCGGAGATGTACTTGTACATTGAGCGGAGAGGTACTGGTACATGGAGCGGAGAGGTACTTGTACATGGAGCGGAGAGGTATTTGTACATGGAGCGGAGAGGTATTTGTACATGGAGCGGAGAGGTACTTGTACATTGAGCGGAGAGGTACTTGTACATGGAGCGGAGAGGTACTTGTACATGGAGCGGAGAGGTACTTGTACATGTAGCGGAGAGGTGCTTGTACATGGAGCGGAGAGGTACTTGTACATGGAGCGGAGAGGTATTTGTACATGGAGCGGAGAGGTACTTGTACATGGAGCGGAGAGGTACTTGTACATTCAGCGGAGAGGTACTTGTACATTGAGCGGAGAGGTACTTGTAGATGGAGCGGAGAGGTACTGTCGACACTTGTACATTGAGCGGAGAGGTACTTGTACATGGAGCGGAGAGGTACTTGTACATGGAGCGGAGAGGTACTGTCGACACTTGTACATTGAGCGGAGAGGTACTTGTACATGGAGCGGAGAGGTACTTGTACATGGAGCGGAGATGTACTTGTACAGGGAGCGGAGAGGTACTTGTACATTGAGCGGAGAGGTACTTGTACATGGAGCGGAGAGGTACTTGTACATGGAGCGGAGAGGTACTTGTACATGGAGCGGAGAGGTACTTGTACATTGAGCGGAGAGGTACTTGTACATGGAGCGGAGAGGTACTTGTACATGGAGCGGAGAGGTACTTGTACATGGAGCGGAGAGGTACTTGTACATTGAGCGGAGAGGTACTTGTACATGGAGCGGAGAGGTACTTGTACATGGAGCGGAGAGGTACTTGTACATGGAGCGGAGAGGTACTTGTACATGGAGCGGAGAGGTACTTGTACATTGAGCGGAGATGTACTTGTACATGGATCGGAGAGGTACTTGTACATGAGAGCGGAGAGGTACTGTCGACACTTGTACATTGAGCGTAGAGGTACTGTCGACACTTGTACATTGAGCGGAGAGGTACTTGTACATGGAGCGGAGAGGTACTGTCGACACTTGTACATTGAGCGGAGAGGTACTTGTACATTGAGCGGAGAGGTACTTGTACATGGAGCGCAGAGGTACTTGTACATTGAGCGGAGAGGTACTTGTACATGGAGCGGAGAGGTACTTGTACATGAGAGCGGAGAGGTACTTGTACATGGAGCGGAGAGGTACTTGTACATTGAGCGGAGAGGTACTGTCGACACTTGTACATTCAGCGGAGAGGTACTTGTACATGGAGCGGAGAGGTACTGTCGATACTTGACATTGAGCGGAGAGGTACTTGTACATGGAGCGGAGAGGTACTTGTACATGGAGCGGAGAGGTACTTGTACATGGAGCGGAGAGGTACTTGTACATTGAGCGGAGAGGTACTTGTACATGGAGCGGAGAGGTACTTGTACATTGAGCGGAGAGGTACTTGTACATGGAGCGGAGAGGTACTTGTACATGGAGCGGAGAGGTACTTGTACATGGAGCGGAGAGGTACTTGTACATGGAGCGGAGAGGTACTTGTACATTGAGCGGAGATGTACTTGTACATGGAGCGGAGATGTACTTGTACATGGATCGGAGAGGTACTTGTACATGGAGCGCAGAGGTACTTGTACATTGAGCGGAGAGGTACTTGTACATGGAGCGGAGAGGTACTTGTACATGAGAGCGGAGAGGTACTTGTACATGGAGCGGAGAGGTACTGTCGACACTTGTACATTCAGCGGAGAGGTACTTGTACATGGAGCGGAGAGGTACTGTCGATACTTGACATTGAGCGGAGAGGTACTTGTACATGGAGCGGAGAGGTATTTGTACATTGAGCGGAGAGGTACTTGTACATTGAGCGGAGAGGTACTGTCGACACTTGTACATTCAGCGGAGAGCTACTTGTACATGGAGCGGAGAGGTATTTGTACATTGAGCGGAGAGGTACTTGTACATGGAGCGGAGAGGTACTTGTACATAGAGCGGAGAGGTACTTATACATGGAGCGGAGAGGTATTTGTACATTGAGCGGAGAGGTACTTGTACATGGAGCGGAGAGGTACTTGTACATGAGAGCGGAGAGGTATTTGTACATGGAGCGGAAAGGTACTGTCGACACTTGTACATTGAGCGGAGAGCTACTTGTACATGGAGCGGAGAGGTACTTGTACATGAGAGCGGAGAGGTACTTGTACATGGAGCGGAGAGGTATTTGTACATGGAGCGGAGAGGTACTGTCGACACTTGACATTGAGCGGAGAGGTACTTGTACATGGAGCGGAGAGGTACTTGTACATGAGAGCGGAGAGGTATTTGTACATGGAGCGGAGAGGTACTGTCGACACTTGACATTGAGCGGAGAGGTACTTGTACATGGAGCGGAGAGGTACTTGTACATGGAGCGGAGAGGTACTTGTACATGGACCGGAGAGGTACTTGTACATGGAGCGGAGAGGTACTTGTACATGGAGCGGAGATGTACTTGTACATTGAGCGGAGAGGTACTTGTACATGGAGCAGAGATGTACTTGTACATGGAGCGGAGATGTACTTGTACATTGAGCGGAGAGGTACTTGTACATGGAGCGGAGAGGTACTTGTACATGGAGCGGAGATGTACTTGTACATGGAGCGGAGAGGTACTTGTACATGGAGCGGAGATGTACTTGTACATTGAGCGGAGAGGTACTTGTACATGGAGCAGAGATGTACTTGTACATGGAGCGGAGAGGTACTTGTACATGGAGCGGAGAGGTACTTGTACATGGAGCGGAGAGGTACTTGTACATGGAGCGGAGAGGTACTTGTACATTGAGCGGAGAGGTACTTGTACATGGAGCGGAGAGGTACTTGTACATTGAGCGGAGAGGTACTTGTACATGGAGCGGAGAGGTACTTGTACATGGAGCGGAGAGGTACTTGTACATGGAGCGGAGAGGTACTTGTACATGGAGCGGAGAGGTACTTGTACATGGAGCGGAGAGGTACTTGTACATTGAGCGGAGATATACTTGTACATGGAGCGGAGATGTACTTGTACATGGATCGGAGAGGTACTTGTACATGAGAGCGGAGAGGTACTGTCGACACTTGTACATTGAGCGTAGAGGTACTGTCGACACTTGTACATTGAGCGGAGAGGTACTTGTACATGGAGCGGAGAGGTACTGTCGACACTTGTACATTGAGCGGAGAGGTACTTGTACATTGAGCGGAGAGGTACTTGTACATGGAGCGCAGAGGTACTTGTACATTGAGCGGAGAGGTACTTGTACATGGAGCGGAGAGGTACTTGTACATGAGAGCGGAGAGGTACTTGTACATGGAGCGGAGAGGTACTTGTACATTGAGCGGAGAGGTACTGTCGACACTTGTACATTCAGCGGAGAGGTACTTGTACATGGAGCGGAGAGGTACTGTCGATACTTGACATTGAGCGGAGAGGTACTTGTACATGGAGCGGAGAGGTATTTGTACATTGAGCGGAGAGGTACTTGTACATTGAGCGGAGAGGTACTGTCGACACTTGTACATTCAGCGGAGAGCTACTTGTACATGGAGCGGAGAGGTATTTGTACATTGAGCGGAGAGGTACTTGTACATGGAGCGGAGAGGTACTTGTACATAGAGCGGAGAGGTACTTATACATGGAGCGGAGAGGTATTTGTACATTGAGCGGAGAGGTACTTGTACATGGAGCGGAGAGGTACTTGTACATGAGAGCGGAGAGGTATTTGTACATGGAGCGGAAAGGTACTGTCGACACTTGTACATTGAGCGGAGAGCTACTTGTACATGGAGCGGAGAGGTACTTGTACATGAGAGCGGAGAGGTACTTGTACATGGAGCGGAGAGGTATTTGTACATGGAGCGGAGAGGTACTGTCGACACTTGACATTGAGCGGAGAGGTACTTGTACATGGAGCGGAGAGGTACTTGTACATGAGAGCGGAGAGGTATTTGTACATGGAGCGGAGAGGTACTGTCGACACTTGACATTGAGCGGAGAGGTACTTGTACATGGAGCGGAGAGGTACTTGTACATGGAGCGGAGAGGTACTTGTACATGGACCGGAGAGGTACTTGTACATGGAGCGGAGAGGTACTTGTACATGGAGCGGAGAGGTACTTGTACATTGAGCGGAGAGGTACTGGTACATGGAGCGGAGATGTACTTGTACATTGAGCGGAGAGGTACTTGTACATGGAGCGGAGAGGTACTTGTACATTGAGCGGAGAGGTACTTGTACATTGAGCGGAGACGTACTTGTACATTGAGCGGAGATGTACTTGTACATTGAGCGGAGATGTACTTGTACATTGAGCGGAGAGGTACTGGTACATGGAGCGGAGAGGTACTTGTACATGGAGCGGAGAGGTATTTGTACATGGAGCGGAGAGGTATTTGTACATGGAGCGGAGAGGTACTTGTACATTGAGCGGAGAGGTACTTGTACATGGAGCGGAGAGGTACTTGTACATGGAGCGGAGAGGTACTTGTACATGTAGCGGAGAGGTGCTTGTACATGGAGCGGAGAGGTACTTGTACATGGAGCGGAGAGGTATTTGTACATGGAGCGGAGAGGTACTTGTACATGGAGCGGAGAGGTACTTGTACATTCAGCGGAGAGGTACTTGTACATTGAGCGGAGAGGTACTTGTAGATGGAGCGGAGAGGTACTGTCGACACTTGTACATTGAGCGGAGAGGTACTTGTACATGGAGCGGAGAGGTACTTGTACATGGAGCGGAGAGGTACTGTCGACACTTGTACATTGAGCGGAGAGGTACTTGTACATGGAGCGGAGAGGTACTTGTACATGGAGCGGAGATGTACTTGTACAGGGAGCGGAGAGGTACTTGTACATTGAGCGGAGAGGTACTTGTACATGGAGCGGAGAGGTACTTGTACATGGAGCGGAGAGGTACTTGTACATGGAGCGGAGAGGTACTTGTACATTGAGCGGAGAGGTACTTGTACATGGAGCGGAGAGGTACTTGTACATGGAGCGGAGAGGTACTTGTACATGGAGCGGAGAGGTACTTGTACATTGAGCGGAGAGGTACTTGTACATGGAGCGGAGAGGTACTTGTACATGGAGCGGAGAGGTACTTGTACATGGAGCGGAGAGGTACTTGTACATGGAGCGGAGAGGTACTTGTACATTGAGCGGAGATGTACTTGTACATGGATCGGAGAGGTACTTGTACATGAGAGCGGAGAGGTACTGTCGACACTTGTACATTGAGCGTAGAGGTACTGTCGACACTTGTACATTGAGCGGAGAGGTACTTGTACATGGAGCGGAGAGGTACTGTCGACACTTGTACATTGAGCGGAGAGGTACTTGTACATTGAGCGGAGAGGTACTTGTACATGGAGCGCAGAGGTACTTGTACATTGAGCGGAGAGGTACTTGTACATGGAGCGGAGAGGTACTTGTACATGAGAGCGGAGAGGTACTTGTACATGGAGCGGAGAGGTACTTGTACATTGAGCGGAGAGGTACTGTCGACACTTGTACATTCAGCGGAGAGGTACTTGTACATGGAGCGGAGAGGTACTGTCGATACTTGACATTGAGCGGAGAGGTACTTGTACATGGAGCGGAGAGGTACTTGTACATGGAGCGGAGAGGTACTTGTACATGGAGCGGAGAGGTACTTGTACATTGAGCGGAGAGGTACTTGTACATGGAGCGGAGAGGTACTTGTACATTGAGCGGAGAGGTACTTGTACATGGAGCGGAGAGGTACTTGTACATGGAGCGGAGAGGTACTTGTACATGGAGCGGAGAGGTACTTGTACATGGAGCGGAGAGGTACTTGTACATTGAGCGGAGATGTACTTGTACATGGAGCGGAGATGTACTTGTACATGGATCGGAGAGGCACTTGTACATGAGAGCGGAGAGGTACTGTCGACACTTGTACATTCAGCGGAGAGGTACTTGTACATTGAGCGTAGAGGTACTGTCGACACTTGTACATTGAGCGGAGAGGTACTTGTACATGGAGCGGAGAGGTACTGTCGACACTTGTACATTGAGCGGAGAGGTACTTGTACATTGAGCGGAGAGGTACTTGTACATGGAGCGCAGAGGTACTTGTACATTGAGCGGAGAGGTACTTGTACATGGAGCGGAGAGGTACTTGTACATGAGAGCGGAGAGGTACTTGTACATGGAGCGGAGAGGTACTTGTACATTGAGCGGAGAGGTACTGTCGACACTTGTACATTCAGCGGAGAGGTACTTGTACATGGAGCGGAGAGGTACTGTCGATACTTGACATTGAGCGGAGAGGTACTTGTACATGGAGCGGAGAGGTATTTGTACATTGAGCGGAGAGGTACTTGTACATTGAGCGGAGAGGTACTGTCGACACTTGTACATTCAGCGGAGAGCTACTTGTACATGGAGCGGAGAGGTATTTGTACATTGAGCGGAGAGGTACTTGTACATGGAGCGGAGAGGTACTTGTACATAGAGCGGAGAGGTACTTATACATGGAGCGGAGAGGTATTTGTACATTGAGCGGAGAGGTACTTGTACATGGAGCGGAGAGGTACTTGTACATGAGAGCGGAGAGGTATTTGTACATGGAGCGGAAAGGTACTGTCGACACTTGTACATTGAGCGGAGAGCTACTTGTACATGGAGCGGAGAGGTACTTGTACATGAGAGCGGAGAGGTACTTGTACATGGAGCGGAGAGGTATTTGTACATGGAGCGGAGAGGTACTGTCGACACTTGACATTGAGCGGAGAGGTACTTGTACATGGAGCGGAGAGGTACTTGTACATGAGAGCGGAGAGGTATTTGTACATGGAGCGGAGAGGTACTGTCGACACTTGACATTGAGCGGAGAGGTACTTGTACATGGAGCGGAGAGGTACTTGTACATGGAGCGGAGAGGTACTTGTACATGGACCGGAGAGGTACTTGTACATGGAGCGGAGAGGTACTTGTACATGGAGCGGAGATGTACTTGTACATTGAGCGGAGAGGTACTTGTACATGGAGCAGAGATGTACTTGTACATGGAGCGGAGATGTACTTGTACATTGAGCGGAGAGGTACTTGTACATGGAGCGGAGAGGTACTTGTACATGGAGCGGAGATGTACTTGTACATGGAGCGGAGAGGTACTTGTACATGGAGCGGAGAGGTACTTGTACATGGAGCGGAGAGGTACTTGTACATTGAGCGGAGATGTACTTGTACATGGAGCGGAGATGTACTTGTACATGGATCGGAGAGGTACTTGTACATGGAGCGCAGAGGTACTTGTACATTGAGCGGAGAGGTACTTGTACATGGAGCGGAGAGGTACTTGTACATGAGAGCGGAGAGGTACTTGTACATGGAGCGGAGAGGTACTGTCGACACTTGTACATTCAGCGGAGAGGTACTTGTACATGGAGCGGAGAGGTACTGTCGATACTTGACATTGAGCGGAGAGGTACTTGTACATGGAGCGGAGAGGTATTTGTACATTGAGCGGAGAGGTACTTGTACATTGAGCGGAGAGGTACTGTCGACACTTGTACATTCAGCGGAGAGCTACTTGTACATGGAGCGGAGAGGTATTTGTACATTGAGCGGAGAGGTACTTGTACATGGAGCGGAGAGGTACTTGTACATAGAGCGGAGAGGTACTTATACATGGAGCGGAGAGGTATTTGTACATTGAGCGGAGAGGTACTTGTACATGGAGCGGAGAGGTACTTGTACATGAGAGCGGAGAGGTATTTGTACATGGAGCGGAAAGGTACTGTCGACACTTGTACATTGAGCGGAGAGCTACTTGTACATGGAGCGGAGAGGTACTTGTACATGAGAGCGGAGAGGTACTTGTACATGGAGCGGAGAGGTATTTGTACATGGAGCGGAGAGGTACTGTCGACACTTGACATTGAGCGGAGAGGTACTTGTACATGGAGCGGAGAGGTACTTGTACATGAGAGCGGAGAGGTATTTGTACATGGAGCGGAGAGGTACTGTCGACACTTGACATTGAGCGGAGAGGTACTTGTACATGGAGCGGAGAGGTACTTGTACATGGAGCGGAGAGGTACTTGTACATGGACCGGAGAGGTACTTGTACATGGAGCGGAGAGGTACTTGTACATGGAGCGGAGATGTACTTGTACATTGAGCGGAGAGGTACTTGTACATGGAGCAGAGATGTACTTGTACATGGAGCGGAGATGTACTTGTACATTGAGCGGAGAGGTACTTGTACATGGAGCGGAGAGGTACTTGTACATGGAGCGGAGATGTATTTGTACATGGAGCGGAGAGGTACTTGTACATGGAGCGGAGATGTACTTGTACATTGAGCGGAGAGGTACTTGTACATGGAGCAGAGATGTACTTGTACATGGAGCGGAGAGGTACTTGTACATGGAGCGGAGAGGTACTTGTACATGGAGCGGAGAGGTACTTGTACATGGAGCGGAGAGGTACTTGTACATTGAGCGGAGAGGTACTTGTACATGGAGCGGAGAGGTACTTGTACATTGAGCGGAGAGGTACTTGTACATGGAGCGGAGAGGTACTTGTACATGGAGCGGAGAGGTACTTGTACATGGAGCGGAGAGGTACTTGTACATGGAGCGGAGAGGTACTTGTACATGGAGCGGAGAGGTACTTGTACATTGAGCGGAGATATACTTGTACATGGAGCGGAGATGTACTTGTACATGGATCGGAGAGGTACTTGTACATGAGAGCGGAGAGGTACTGTCGACACTTGTACATTGAGCGTAGAGGTACTGTCGACACTTGTACATTGAGCGGAGAGGTACTTGTACATGGAGCGGAGAGGTACTGTCGACACTTGTACATTGAGCGGAGAGGTACTTGTACATTGAGCGGAGAGGTACTTGTACATGGAGCGCAGAGGTACTTGTACATTGAGCGGAGAGGTACTTGTACATGGAGCGGAGAGGTACTTGTACATGAGAGCGGAGAGGTACTTGTACATGGAGCGGAGAGGTACTTGTACATTGAGCGGAGAGGTACTGTCGACACTTGTACATTCAGCGGAGAGGTACTTGTACATGGAGCGGAGAGGTACTGTCGATACTTGACATTGAGCGGAGAGGTACTTGTACATGGAGCGGAGAGGTATTTGTACATTGAGCGGAGAGGTACTTGTACATTGAGCGGAGAGGTACTGTCGACACTTGTACATTCAGCGGAGAGCTACTTGTACATGGAGCGGAGAGGTATTTGTACATTGAGCGGAGAGGTACTTGTACATGGAGCGGAGAGGTACTTGTACATAGAGCGGAGAGGTACTTATACATGGAGCGGAGAGGTATTTGTACATTGAGCGGAGAGGTACTTGTACATGGAGCGGAGAGGTACTTGTACATGAGAGCGGAGAGGTATTTGTACATGGAGCGGAAAGGTACTGTCGACACTTGTACATTGAGCGGAGAGCTACTTGTACATGGAGCGGAGAGGTACTTGTACATGAGAGCGGAGAGGTACTTGTACATGGAGCGGAGAGGTATTTGTACATGGAGCGGAGAGGTACTGTCGACACTTGACATTGAGCGGAGAGGTACTTGTACATGGAGCGGAGAGGTACTTGTACATGAGAGCGGAGAGGTATTTGTACATGGAGCGGAGAGGTACTGTCGACACTTGACATTGAGCGGAGAGGTACTTGTACATGGAGCGGAGAGGTACTTGTACATGGAGCAGAGAGGTACTTGTACATGGACCGGAGAGGTACTTGTACATGGAGCGGAGAGGTACTTGTACATGGAGCGGAGAGGTACTTGTACATTGAGCGGAGAGGTACTGGTACATGGAGCGGAGATGTACTTGTACATTGAGCGGAGAGGTACTTGTACATGGAGCGGAGAGGTACTTGTACATTGAGCGGAGAGGTACTTGTACATTGAGCGGAGACGTACTTGTACATTGAGCGGAGATGTACTTGTACATTGAGCGGAGATGTACTTGTACATTGAGCGGAGAGGTACTGGTACATGGAGCGGAGAGGTACTTGTACATGGAGCGGAGAGGTATTTGTACATGGAGCGGAGAGGTATTTGTACATGGAGCGGAGAGGTACTTGTACATTGAGCGGAGAGGTACTTGTACATGGAGCGGAGAGGTACTTGTACATGGAGCGGAGAGGTACTTGTACATGTAGCGGAGAGGTGCTTGTACATGGAGCGGAGAGGTACTTGTACATGGAGCGGAGAGGTATTTGTACATGGAGCGGAGAGGTACTTGTACATGGAGCGGAGAGGTACTTGTACATTCAGCGGAGAGGTACTTGTACATTGAGCGGAGAGGTACTTGTAGATGGAGCGGAGAGGTACTGTCGACACTTGTACATTGAGCGGAGAGGTACTTGTACATGGAGCGGAGAGGTACTTGTACATGGAGCGGAGAGGTACTGTCGACACTTGTACATTGAGCGGAGAGGTACTTGTACATGGAGCGGAGAGGTACTTGTACATGGAGCGGAGATGTACTTGTACAGGGAGCGGAGAGGTACTTGTACATTGAGCGGAGAGGTACTTGTACATGGAGCGGAGAGGTACTTGTACATGTAGCGGAGAGGTGCTTGTACATGGAGCGGAGAGGTACTTGTACATGGAGCGGAGAGGTATTTGTACATGGAGCGGAGAGGTACTTGTACATGGAGCGGAGAGGTACTTGTACATTCAGCGGAGAGGTACTTGTACATTGAGCGGAGAGGTACTTGTAGATGGAGCGGAGAGGTACTGTCGACACTTGTACATTGAGCGGAGAGGTACTTGTACATGGAGCGGAGAGGTACTTGTACATGGAGCGGAGAGGTACTGTCGACACTTGTACATTGAGCGGAGAGGTACTTGTACATGGAGCGGAGAGGTACTTGTACATGGAGCGGAGATGTACTTGTACAGGGAGCGGAGAGGTACTTGTACATTGAGCGGAGAGGTACTTGTACATGGAGCGGAGAGGTACTTGTACATGGAGCGGAGAGGTACTTGTACATGGAGCGGAGAGGTACTTGTACATTGAGCGGAGAGGTACTTGTACATGGAGCGGAGAGGTACTTGTACATGGAGCGGAGAGGTACTTGTACATGGAGCGGAGAGGTACTTGTACATTGAGCGGAGAGGTACTTGTACATGGAGCGGAGAGGTACTTGTACATGGAGCGGAGAGGTACTTGTACATGGAGCGGAGAGGTACTTGTACATGGAGCGGAGAGGTACTTGTACATTGAGCGGAGATGTACTTGTACATGGATCGGAGAGGTACTTGTACATGAGAGCGGAGAGGTACTGTCGACACTTGTACATTGAGCGTAGAGGTACTGTCGACACTTGTACATTGAGCGGAGAGGTACTTGTACATGGAGCGGAGAGGTACTGTCGACACTTGTACATTGAGCGGAGAGGTACTTGTACATTGAGCGGAGAGGTACTTGTACATGGAGCGCAGAGGTACTTGTACATTGAGCGGAGAGGTACTTGTACATGGAGCGGAGAGGTACTTGTACATGAGAGCGGAGAGGTACTTGTACATGGAGCGGAGAGGTACTTGTACATTGAGCGGAGAGGTACTGTCGACACTTGTACATTCAGCGGAGAGGTACTTGTACATGGAGCGGAGAGGTACTGTCGATACTTGACATTGAGCGGAGAGGTACTTGTACATGGAGCGGAGAGGTACTTGTACATGGAGCGGAGAGGTACTTGTACATGGAGCGGAGAGGTACTTGTACATTGAGCGGAGAGGTACTTGTACATGGAGCGGAGAGGTACTTGTACATTGAGCGGAGAGGTACTTGTACATGGAGCGGAGAGGTACTTGTACATGGAGCGGAGAGGTACTTGTACATGGAGCGGAGAGGTACTTGTACATGGAGCGGAGAGGTACTTGTACATTGAGCGGAGATGTACTTGTACATGGAGCGGAGATGTACTTGTACATGGATCGGAGAGGTACTTGTACATGAGAGTGGAGAGGTACTGTCGACACTTGTACATTCAGCGGAGAGGTACTTGTACATTGAGCGTAGAGGTACTGTCGACACTTGTACATTGAGCGGAGAGGTACTTGTACATGGAGCGGAGAGGTACTGTCGACACTTGTACATTGAGCGGAGAGGTACTTGTACATTGAGCGGAGAGGTACTTGTACATGGAGCGCAGAGGTACTTGTACATTGAGCGGAGAGGTACTTGTACATGGAGCGGAGAGGTACTTGTACATGAGAGCGGAGAGGTACTTGTACATGGAGCGGAGAGGTACTTGTACATTGAGCGGAGAGGTACTGTCGACACTTGTACATTCAGCGGAGAGGTACTTGTACATGGAGCGGAGAGGTACTGTCGATACTTGACATTGAGCGGAGAGGTACTTGTACATGGAGCGGAGAGGTATTTGTACATTGAGCGGAGAGGTACTTGTACATTGAGCGGAGAGGTACTGTCGACACTTGTACATTCAGCGGAGAGCTACTTGTACATGGAGCGGAGAGGTATTTGTACATTGAGCGGAGAGGTACTTGTACATGGAGCGGAGAGGTACTTGTACATAGAGCGGAGAGGTACTTATACATGGAGCGGAGAGGTATTTGTACATTGAGCGGAGAGGTACTTGTACATGGAGCGGAGAGGTACTTGTACATGAGAGCGGAGAGGTATTTGTACATGGAGCGGAAAGGTACTGTCGACACTTGTACATTGAGCGGAGAGCTACTTGTACATGGAGCGGAGAGGTACTTGTACATGAGAGCGGAGAGGTACTTGTACATGGAGCGGAGAGGTATTTGTACATGGAGCGGAGAGGTACTGTCGACACTTGACATTGAGCGGAGAGGTACTTGTACATGGAGCGGAGAGGTACTTGTACATGAGAGCGGAGAGGTATTTGTACATGGAGCGGAGAGGTACTGTCGACACTTGACATTGAGCGGAGAGGTACTTGTACATGGAGCGGAGAGGTACTTGTACATGGAGCAGAGAGGTACTTGTACATGGACCGGAGAGGTACTTGTACATGGAGCGGAGAGGTACTTGTACATGGAGCGGAGAGGTACTTGTACATTGAGCGGAGAGGTACTGGTACATGGAGCGGAGATGTACTTGTACATTGAGCGGAGAGGTACTTGTACATGGAGCGGAGAGGTACTTGTACATTGAGCGGAGAGGTACTTGTACATTGAGCGGAGACGTACTTGTACATTGAGCGGAGATGTACTTGTACATTGAGCGGAGATGTACTTGTACATTGAGCGGAGAGGTACTGGTACATGGAGCGGAGAGGTACTTGTACATGGAGCGGAGAGGTATTTGTACATGGAGCGGAGAGGTATTTGTACATGGAGCGGAGAGGTACTTGTACATTGAGCGGAGAGGTACTTGTACATGGAGCGGAGAGGTACTTGTACATGGAGCGGAGAGGTACTTGTACATGTAGCGGAGAGGTGCTTGTACATGGAGCGGAGAGGTACTTGTACATGGAGCGGAGAGGTATTTGTACATGGAGCGGAGAGGTACTTGTACATGGAGCGGAGAGGTACTTGTACATTCAGCGGAGAGGTACTTGTACATTGAGCGGAGAGGTACTTGTAGATGGAGCGGAGAGGTACTGTCGACACTTGTACATTGAGCGGAGAGGTACTTGTACATGGAGCGGAGAGGTACTTGTACATGGAGCGGAGAGGTACTGTCGACACTTGTACATTGAGCGGAGAGGTACTTGTACATGGAGCGGAGAGGTACTTGTACATGGAGCGGAGATGTACTTGTACAGGGAGCGGAGAGGTACTTGTACATTGAGCGGAGAGGTACTTGTACATGGAGCGGAGAGGTACTTGTACATGTAGCGGAGAGGTGCTTGTACATGGAGCGGAGAGGTACTTGTACATGGAGCGGAGAGGTATTTGTACATGGAGCGGAGAGGTACTTGTACATGGAGCGGAGAGGTACTTGTACATTCAGCGGAGAGGTACTTGTACATTGAGCGGAGAGGTACTTGTAGATGGAGCGGAGAGGTACTGTCGACACTTGTACATTGAGCGGAGAGGTACTTGTACATGGAGCGGAGAGGTACTTGTACATGGAGCGGAGAGGTACTGTCGACACTTGTACATTGAGCGGAGAGGTACTTGTACATGGAGCGGAGAGGTACTTGTACATGGAGCGGAGATGTACTTGTACAGGGAGCGGAGAGGTACTTGTACATTGAGCGGAGAGGTACTTGTACATGGAGCGGAGAGGTACTTGTACATGGAGCGGAGAGGTACTTGTACATGGAGCGGAGAGGTACTTGTACATTGAGCGGAGAGGTACTTGTACATGGAGCGGAGAGGTACTTGTACATGGAGCGGAGAGGTACTTGTACATGGAGCGGAGAGGTACTTGTACATTGAGCGGAGAGGTACTTGTACATGGAGCGGAGAGGTACTTGTACATGGAGCGGAGAGGTACTTGTACATGGAGCGGAGAGGTACTTGTACATGGAGCGGAGAGGTACTTGTACATTGAGCGGAGATGTACTTGTACATGGATCGGAGAGGTACTTGTACATGAGAGCGGAGAGGTACTGTCGACACTTGTACATTGAGCGTAGATGTACTGTCGACACTTGTACATTGAGCGGAGAGGTACTTGTACATGGAGCGGAGAGGTACTGTCGACACTTGTACATTGAGCGGAGAGGTACTTGTACATTGAGCGGAGAGGTACTTGTACATGGAGCGCAGAGGTACTTGTACATTGAGCGGAGAGGTACTTGTACATGGAGCGGAGAGGTACTTGTACATGAGAGCGGAGAGGTACTTGTACATGGAGCGGAGAGGTACTTGTACATTGAGCGGAGAGGTACTGTCGACACTTGTACATTCAGCGGAGAGGTACTTGTACATGGAGCGGAGAGGTACTGTCGATACTTGACATTGAGCGGAGAGGTACTTGTACATGGAGCGGAGAGGTACTTGTACATGGAGCGGAGAGGTACTTGTACATGGAGCGGAGAGGTACTTGTACATTGAGCGGAGAGGTACTTGTACATGGAGCGGAGAGGTACTTGTACATTGAGCGGAGAGGTACTTGTACATGGAGCGGAGAGGTACTTGTACATGGAGCGGAGAGGTACTTGTACATGGAGCGGAGAGGTACTTGTACATGGAGCGGAGAGGTACTTGTACATTGAGCGGAGATGTACTTGTACATGGAGCGGAGATGTACTTGTACATGGATCGGAGAGGTACTTGTACATGAGAGCGGAGAGGTACTGTCGACACTTGTACATTCAGCGGAGAGGTACTTGTACATTGAGCGTAGAGGTACTGTCGACACTTGTACATTGAGCGGAGAGGTACTTGTACATGGAGCGGAGAGGTACTGTCGACACTTGTACATTGAGCGGAGAGGTACTTGTACATTGAGCGGAGAGGTACTTGTACATGGAGCGCAGAGGTACTTGTACATTGAGCGGAGAGGTACTTGTACATGGAGCGGAGAGGTACTTGTACATGAGAGCGGAGAGGTACTTGTACATGGAGCGGAGAGGTACTTGTACATTGAGCGGAGAGGTACTGTCGACACTTGTACATTCAGCGGAGAGGTACTTGTACATGGAGCGGAGAGGTACTGTCGATACTTGACATTGAGCGGAGAGGTACTTGTACATGGAGCGGAGAGGTATTTGTACATTGAGCGGAGAGGTACTTGTACATTGAGCGGAGAGGTACTGTCGACACTTGTACATTCAGCGGAGAGCTACTTGTACATGGAGCGGAGAGGTATTTGTACATTGAGCGGAGAGGTACTTGTACATGGAGCGGAGAGGTACTTGTACATAGAGCGGAGAGGTACTTATACATGGAGCGGAGAGGTATTTGTACATTGAGCGGAGAGGTACTTGTACATGGAGCGGAGAGGTACTTGTACATGAGAGCGGAGAGGTATTTGTACATGGAGCGGAAAGGTACTGTCGACACTTGTACATTGAGCGGAGAGCTACTTGTACATGGAGCGGAGAGGTACTTGTACATGAGAGCGGAGAGGTACTTGTACATGGAGCGGAGAGGTATTTGTACATGGAGCGGAGAGGTACTGTCGACACTTGACATTGAGCGGAGAGGTACTTGTACATGGAGCGGAGAGGTACTTGTACATGAGAGCGGAGAGGTATTTGTACATGGAGCGGAGAGGTACTGTCGACACTTGACATTGAGCGGAGAGGTACTTGTACATGGAGCGGAGAGGTACTTGTACATGGAGCGGAGAGGTACTTGTACATGGACCGGAGAGGTACTTGTACATGGAGCGGAGAGGTACTTGTACATGGAGCGGAGATGTACTTGTACATTGAGCGGAGAGGTACTTGTACATGGAGCAGAGATGTACTTGTACATGGAGCGGAGATGTACTTGTACATTGAGCGGAGAGGTACTTGTACATGGAGCGGAGAGGTACTTGTACATGGAGCGGAGATGTACTTGTACATGGAGCGGAGAGGTACTTGTACATGGAGCGGAGATGTACTTGTACATTGAGCGGAGAGGTACTTGTACATGGAGCAGAGATGTACTTGTACATGGAGCGGAGAGGTACTTGTACATGGAGCGGAGAGGTACTTGTACATGGAGCGGAGAGGTACTTGTACATGGAGCGGAGAGGTACTTGTACATTGAGCGGAGATGTACTTGTACATGGAGCGGAGAGGTACTTGTACATTGAGCGGAGAGGTACTTGTACATGGAGCGGAGAGGTACTTGTACATGGAGCGGAGAGGTACTTGTACATGGAGCGGAGAGGTACTTGTACATGGAGCGGAGAGGTACTTGTACATTGAGCGGAGATGTACTTGTACATGGAGCGGAGATGTACTTGTACATGGATCGGAGAGGTACTTGTACATGAGAGCGGAGAGGTACTGTCGACACTTGTACATTGAGCGTAGAGGTACTGTCGACACTTGTACATTGAGCGGAGAGGTACTTGTACATGGAGCGGAGAGGTACTGTCGACACTTGTACATTGAGCGGAGAGGTACTTGTACATTGAGCGGAGAGGTACTTGTACATGGAGCGCAGAGGTACTTGTACATTGAGCGGAGAGGTACTTGTACATGGAGCGGAGAGGTACTTGTACATGAGAGCGGAGAGGTACTTGTACATGGAGCGGAGAGGTACTGTCGACACTTGTACATTCAGCGGAGAGGTACTTGTACATGGAGCGGAGAGGTACTGTCGATACTTGACATTGAGCGGAGAGGTACTTGTACATGGAGCGGAGAGGTATTTGTACATTGAGCGGAGAGGTACTTGTACATTGAGCGGAGAGGTACTGTCGACACTTGTACATTCAGCGGAGAGCTACTTGTACATGGAGCGGAGAGGTATTTGTACATTGAGCGGAGAGGTACTTGTACATGGAGCGGAGAGGTACTTGTACATAGAGCGGAGAGGTACTTATACATGGAGCGGAGAGGTATTTGTACATTGAGCGGAGAGGTACTTGTACATGGAGCGGAGAGGTACTTGTACATGAGAGCGGAGAGGTATTTGTACATGGAGCGGAAAGGTACTGTCGACACTTGTACATTGAGCGGAGAGCTACTTGTACATGGAGCGGAGAGGTACTTGTACATGAGAGCGGAGAGGTACTTGTACATGGAGCGGAGAGGTATTTGTACATGGAGCGGAGAGGTACTGTCAACACTTGACATTGAGCGGAGAGGTACTTGTACATGGAGCGGAGAGGTACTTGTACATGAGAGCGGAGAGGTATTTGTACATGGAGCGGAGAGGTACTGTCGACACTTGACATTGAGCGGAGAGGTACTTGTACATGGAGCGGAGAGGTACTTGTACATGGAGCGGAGAGGTACTTGTACATGGACCGGAGAGGTACTTGTACATGGAGCGGAGAGGTACTTGTACATGGAGCGGAGATGTACTTGTACATTGAGCGGAGAGGTACTTGTACATGGAGCAGAGATGTACTTGTACATGGAGCGGAGATGTACTTGTACATTGAGCGGAGAGGTACTTGTACATGGAGCGGAGAGGTACTTGTACATGGAGCAGAGATGTACTTGTACATGGAGCGGAGAGGTACTTGTACATGGAGCGGAGATGTACTTGTACATTGAGCGGAGAGGTACTTGTACATGGAGCAGAGATGTACTTGTACATGGAGCGGAGAGGTACTTGTACATGGAGCGGAGAGGTACTTGTACATGGAGCGGAGAGGTACTTGTACATGGAGCGGAGAGGTACTTGTACATTGAGCGGAGAGGTACTTGTACATGGAGCGGAGAGGTACTTGTACATTGAGCGGAGAGGTACTTGTACATGGAGCGGAGAGGTACTTGTACATGGAGCGGAGAGGTACTTGTACATGGAGCGGAGAGGTACTTGTACATGGAGCGGAGAGGTACTTGTACATGGAGCGGAGAGGTACTTGTACATTGAGCGGAGATGTACTTGTACATGGAGCGGAGATGTACTTGTACATGGATCGGAGAGGTACTTGTACATGAGAGCGGAGAGGTACTGTCGACACTTGTACATTGAGCGTAGAGGTACTGTCGACACTTGTACATTGAGCGGAGAGGTACTTGTACATGGAGCGGAGAGGTACTGTCGACACTTGTACATTGAGCGGAGAGGTACTTGTACATTGAGCGGAGAGGTACTTGTACATGGAGCGCAGAGGTACTTGTACATTGAGCGGAGAGGTACTTGTACATGGAGCGGAGAGGTACTTGTACATGAGAGCGGAGAGGTACTTGTACATGGAGCGGAGAGGTACTTGTACATTGAGCGGAGAGGTACTGTCGACACTTGTACATTCAGCGGAGAGGTACTTGTACATGGAGCGGAGAGGTACTGTCGATACTTGACATTGAGCGGAGAGGTACTTGTACATGGAGCGGAGAGGTATTTGTACATTGAGCGGAGAGGTACTTGTACATTGAGCGGAGAGGTACTGTCGACACTTGTACATTCAGCGGAGAGCTACTTGTACATGGAGCGGAGAGGTATTTGTACATTGAGCGGAGAGGTACTTGTACATGGAGCGGAGAGGTACTTGTACATAGAGCGGAGAGGTACTTATACATGGAGCGGAGAGGTATTTGTACATTGAGCGGAGAGGTACTTGTACATGGAGCGGAGAGGTACTTGTACATGAGAGCGGAGAGGTATTTGTACATGGAGCGGAAAGGTACTGTCGACACTTGTACATTGAGCGGAGAGCTACTTGTACATGGAGCGGAGAGGTACTTGTACATGAGAGCGGAGAGGTACTTGTACATGGAGCGGAGAGGTATTTGTACATGGAGCGGAGAGGTACTGTCGACACTTGACATTGAGCGGAGAGGTACTTGTACATGGAGCGGAGAGGTACTTGTACATGAGAGCGGAGAGGTATTTGTACATGGAGCGGAGAGGTAATGTCGACACTTGACATTGAGCGGAGAGGTACTTGTACATGGAGCGGAGAGGTACTTGTACATGGAGCGGAGAGGTACTTGTACATGGACCGGAGAGGTACTTGTACATGGAGCGGAGAGGTACTTGTACATGGAGCGGAGAGGTACTTGTACATTGAGCGGAGAGGTACTGGTACATGGAGCGGAGATGTACTTGTACATTGAGCGGAGAGGTACTTGTACATGGAGCGGAGAGGTACTTGTACATTGAGCGGAGAGGTACTTGTACATTGAGCGGAGACGTACTTGTACATTGAGCGGAGATGTACTTGTACATTGAGCGGAGATGTACTTGTACATTGAGCGGAGACGTACTTGTACATTGAGCGGAGATGTACTTGTACATTGAGCGGAGATGTACTTGTACATTGAGCGGAGAGGTACTGGTACATGGAGCGGAGAGGTACTTGTACATGGAGCGGAGAGGTACTTGTACATGGAGCGGAGAGGTACTTGTACATGAGAGCGGAGAGGTATTTGTACATGGAGCGGAAAGGTACTGTCGACACTTGTACATTGAGCGGAGAGCTACTTGTACATGGAGCGGAGAGGTACTTGTACATGAGAGCGGAGAGGTACTTGTACATGGAGCGGAGAGGTATTTGTACATGGAGCGGAGAGGTACTGTCGACACTTGACATTGAGCGGAGAGGTACTTGTACATGGAGCGGAGAGGTACTTGTACATGAGAGCGGAGAGGTATTTGTACATGGAGCGGAGAGGTACTGTCGACACTTGACATTGAGCGGAGAGGTACTTGTACATGGAGCGGAGAGGTACTTGTACATGGAGCGGAGAGGTACTTGTACATGGACCGGAGAGGTACTTGTACATGGAGCGGAGAGGTACTTGTACATGGAGCGGAGATGTACTTGTACATTGAGCGGAGAGGTACTTGTACATGGAGCAGAGATGTACTTGTACATGGAGCGGAGATGTACTTGTACATTGAGCGGAGAGGTACTTGTACATGGAGCGGAGAGGTACTTGTACATGGAGCGGAGATGTACTTGTACATGGAGCGGAGAGGTACTTGTACATGGAGCGGAGATGTACTTGTACATTGAGCGGAGAGGTACTTGTACATGGAGCAGAAATGTACTTGTACATGGAGCGGAGAGGTACTTGTACATGGAGCGGAGAGGTACTTGTACATGGAGCGGAGAGGTACTTGTACATGGAGCGGATAGGTACTTGTACATGGATCGGAGAGGTACTTGTACATGAGAGCGGAGAGGTACTGTCGACACTTGTACATTGAGCGTAGAGGTACTGTCGACACTTGTACATTGAGCGGAGAGGTACTTGTACATGGAGCGGAGAGGTACTGTCGACACTTGTACATTGAGCGGAGAGGTACTTGTACATTGAGCGGAGAGGTACTTGTACATGGAGCGCAGAGGTACTTGTACATTGAGCGGAGAGGTACTTGTACATGGAGCGGAGAGGTACTTGTACATGAGAGCGGAGAGGTACTTGTACATGGAGCGGAGAGGTACTTGTACATTGAGCGGAGAGGTACTGTCGACACTTGTACATTCAGCGGAGAGGTACTTGTACATGGAGCGGAGAGGTACTGTCGATACTTGACATTGAGCGGAGAGGTACTTGTACATGGAGCGGAGAGGTATTTGTACATTGAGCGGAGAGGTACTTGTACATTGAGCGGAGAGGTACTGTCGACACTTGTACATTCAGCGGAGAGCTACTTGTACATGGAGCGGAGAGGTATTTGTACATTGAGCGGAGAGGTACTTGTACATGGAGCGGAGAGGTACTTGTACATAGAGCGGAGAGGTACTTATACATGGAGCGGAGAGGTATTTGTACATTGAGCGGAGAGGTACTTGTACATGGAGCGGAGAGGTACTTGTACATGAGAGCGGAGAGGTATTTGTACATGGAGCGGAAAGGTACTGTCGACACTTGTACATTGAGCGGAGAGCTACTTGTACATGGAGCGGAGAGGTACTTGTACATGAGAGCGGAGAGGTACTTGTACATGGAGCGGAGAGGTATTTGTACATGGAGCGGAGAGGTACTGTCGACACTTGACATTGAGCGGAGAGGTACTTGTACATGGAGCGGAGAGGTACTTGTACATGAGAGCGGAGAGGTATTTGTACATGGAGCGGAGAGGTAATGTCGACACTTGACATTGAGCGGAGAGGTACTTGTACATGGAGCGGAGAGGTACTTGTACATGGAGCGGAGAGGTACTTGTACATGGACCGGAGAGGTACTTGTACATGGAGCGGAGAGGTACTTGTACATGGAGCGGAGAGGTACTTGTACATTGAGCGGAGAGGTACTGGTACATGGAGCGGAGATGTACTTGTACATTGAGCGGAGAGGTACTTGTACATGGAGCGGAGAGGTACTTGTACATTGAGCGGAGAGGTACTTGTACATTGAGCGGAGACGTACTTGTACATTGAGCGGAGATGTACTTGTACATTGAGCGGAGATGTACTTGTACATTGAGCGGAGACGTACTTGTACATTGAGCGGAGATGTACTTGTACATTGAGCGGAGATGTACTTGTACATTGAGCGGAGAGGTACTGGTACATGGAGCGGAGAGGTACTTGTACATGGAGCGGAGAGGTACTTGTACATGGAGCGGAGAGGTACTTGTACATGAGAGCGGAGAGGTATTTGTACATGGAGCGGAAAGGTACTGTCGACACTTGTACATTGAGCGGAGAGCTACTTGTACATGGAGCGGAGAGGTACTTGTACATGAGAGCGGAGAGGTACTTGTACATGGAGCGGAGAGGTATTTGTACATGGAGCGGAGAGGTACTGTCGACACTTGACATTGAGCGGAGAGGTACTTGTACATGGAGCGGAGAGGTACTTGTACATGAGAGCGGAGAGGTATTTGTACATGGAGCGGAGAGGTACTGTCGACACTTGACATTGAGCGGAGAGGTACTTGTACATGGAGCGGAGAGGTACTTGTACATGGAGCGGAGAGGTACTTGTACATGGACCGGAGAGGTACTTGTACATGGAGCGGAGAGGTACTTGTACATGGAGCGGAGATGTACTTGTACATTGAGCGGAGAGGTACTTGTACATGGAGCAGAGATGTACTTGTACATGGAGCGGAGATGTACTTGTACATTGAGCGGAGAGGTACTTGTACATGGAGCGGAGAGGTACTTGTACATGGAGCGGAGATGTACTTGTACATGGAGCGGAGAGGTACTTGTACATGGAGCGGAGATGTACTTGTACATTGAGCGGAGAGGTACTTGTACATGGAGCAGAAATGTACTTGTACATGGAGCGGAGAGGTACTTGTACATGGAGCGGAGAGGTACTTGTACATGGAGCGGAGAGGTACTTGTACATGGAGCGGATAGGTACTTGTACATTGAGCGGAGAGGTACTTGTACATGGAGCGGAGAGGTACTTGTACATTGAGCGGAGAGGTACTTGTACATGGAGCGGAGAGGTACTTGTACATGGAGCGGAGAGGTACTTGTACATGGAGCGGAGAGGTACTTGTACATGGAGCGGAGAGGTACTTGTACATGGAGCGGAGAGGTACTTGTACATTGAGCGGAGATGTACTTGTACATGGAGCGGAGATGTACTTGTACATGGATCGGAGAGGTACTTGTACATGAGAGCGGAGAGGTACTGTCGACACTTGTACATTGAGCGTAGAGGTACTGTCGACACTTGTACATTGAGCGGAGAGGTACTTGTACATGGAGCGGAGAGGTACTGTCGACACTTGTACATTGAGCGGAGAGGTACTTGTACATTGAGCGGAGAGGTACTTGTACATGGAGCGCAGAGGTACTTGTACATGGAGCGGAGAGGTACTTGTACATGGAGCGGAGATGTACTTGTACATTGAGCGGAGAGGTACTTGTACATGGAGCAGAGATGTACTTGTACATGGAGCGGAGATGTACTTGTACATTGAGCGGAGAGGTACTTGTACATGGAGCGGAGAGGTACTTGTACATGGAGCGGAGATGTACTTGTACATGGAGCGGAGAGGTACTTGTACATGGAGCGGAGATGTACTTGTACATTGAGCGGAGAGGTACTTGTACATGGAGCAGAGATGTACTTGTACATGGAGCGGAGAGGTACTTGTACATGGAGCGGAGAGGTACTTGTACATGGAGCGGAGAGGTACTTGTACATGGAGCGGAGAGGTACTTGTACATTGAGCGGAGAGGTACTTGTACATGGAGCGGAGAGGTACTTGTACATTGAGCGGAGAGGTACTTGTACATGGAGCGGAGAGGTACTTGTACATGGAGCGGAGAGGTACTTGTACATGGAGCGGAGAGGTACTTGTACATGGAGCGGAGAGGTACTTGTACATGGAGCGGAGAGGTACTTGTACATTGAGCGGAGATGTACTTGTACATGGAGCGGAGATGTACTTGTACATGGATCGGAGAGGTACTTGTACATGAGAGCGGAGAGGTACTGTCGACACTTGTACATTGAGCGTAGAGGTACTGTCGACACTTGTACATTGAGCGGAGAGGTACTTGTACATGGAGCGGAGAGGTACTGTCGACACTTGTACATTGAGCGGAGAGGTACTTGTACATTGAGCGGAGAGGTACTTGTACATGGAGCGCAGAGGTACTTGTACATTGAGCGGAGAGGTACTTGTACATGGAGCGGAGAGGTACTTGTACATGAGAGCGGAGAGGTACTTGTACATGGAGCGGAGAGGTACTTGTACATTGAGCGGAGAGGTACTGTCGACACTTGTACATTCAGCGGAGAGGTACTTGTACATGGAGCGGAGAGGTACTGTCGATACTTGACATTGAGCGGAGAGGTACTTGTACATGGAGCGGAGAGGTATTTGTACATTGAGCGGAGAGGTACTTGTACATTGAGCGGAGAGGTACTGTCGACACTTGTACATTCAGCGGAGAGCTACTTGTACATGGAGCGGAGAGGTATTTGTACATTGAGCGGAGAGGTACTTGTACATGGAGCGGAGAGGTACTTGTACATAGAGCGGAGAGGTACTTATACATGGAGCGGAGAGGTATTTGTACATTGAGCGGAGAGGTACTTGTACATGGAGCGGAGAGGTACTTGTACATGAGAGCGGAGAGGTATTTGTACATGGAGCGGAAAGGTACTGTCGACACTTGTACATTGAGCGGAGAGCTACTTGTACATGGAGCGGAGAGGTACTTGTACATGAGAGCGGAGAGGTACTTGTACATGGAGCGGAGAGGTATTTGTACATGGAGCGGAGAGGTACTGTCGACACTTGACATTGAGCGGAGAGGTACTTGTACATGGAGCGGAGAGGTACTTGTACATGAGAGCGGAGAGGTATTTGTACATGGAGCGGAGAGGTAATGTCGACACTTGACATTGAGCGGAGAGGTACTTGTACATGGAGCGGAGAGGTACTTGTACATGGAGCGGAGAGGTACTTGTACATGGACCGGAGAGGTACTTGTACATGGAGCGGAGAGGTACTTGTACATGGAGCGGAGAGGTACTTGTACATTGAGCGGAGAGGTACTGGTACATGGAGCGGAGATGTACTTGTACATTGAGCGGAGAGGTACTTGTACATGGAGCGGAGAGGTACTTGTACATTGAGCGGAGAGGTACTTGTACATTGAGCGGAGACGTACTTGTACATTGAGCGGAGATGTACTTGTACATTGAGCGGAGATGTACTTGTACATTGAGCGGAGACGTACTTGTACATTGAGCGGAGATGTACTTGTACATTGAGCGGAGATGTACTTGTACATTGAGCGGAGAGGTACTGGTACATGGAGCGGAGAGGTACTTGTACATGGAGCGGAGAGGTACTTGTACATGGAGCGGAGAGGTACTTGTACATGAGAGCGGAGAGGTATTTGTACATGGAGCGGAAAGGTACTGTCGACACTTGTACATTGAGCGGAGAGCTACTTGTACATGGAGCGGAGAGGTACTTGTACATGAGAGCGGAGAGGTACTTGTACATGGAGCGGAGAGGTATTTGTACATGGAGCGGAGAGGTACTGTCGACACTTGACATTGAGCGGAGAGGTACTTGTACATGGAGCGGAGAGGTACTTGTACATGAGAGCGGAGAGGTATTTGTACATGGAGCGGAGAGGTACTGTCGACACTTGACATTGAGCGGAGAGGTACTTGTACATGGAGCGGAGAGGTACTTGTACATGGAGCGGAGAGGTACTTGTACATGGACCGGAGAGGTACTTGTACATGGAGCGGAGAGGTACTTGTACATGGAGCGGAGATGTACTTGTACATTGAGCGGAGAGGTACTTGTACATGGAGCAGAGATGTACTTGTACATGGAGCGGAGATGTACTTGTACATTGAGCGGAGAGGTACTTGTACATGGAGCGGAGAGGTACTTGTACATGGAGCGGAGATGTACTTGTACATGGAGCGGAGAGGTACTTGTACATGGAGCGGAGATGTACTTGTACATTGAGCGGAGAGGTACTTGTACATGGAGCAGAAATGTACTTGTACATGGAGCGGAGAGGTACTTGTACATGGAGCGGAGAGGTACTTGTACATGGAGCGGAGAGGTACTTGTACATGGAGCGGATAGGTACTTGTACATTGAGCGGAGAGGTACTTGTACATGGAGCGGAGAGGTACTTGTACATTGAGCGGAGAGGTACTTGTACATGGAGCGGAGAGGTACTTGTACATGGAGCGGAGAGGTACTTGTACATGGAGCGGAGAGGTACTTGTACATGGAGCGGAGAGGTACTTGTACATGGAGCGGAGAGGTACTTGTACATTGAGCGGAGATGTACTTGTACATGGAGCGGAGATGTACTTGTACATGGATCGGAGAGGTACTTGTACATGAGAGCGGAGAGGTACTGTCGACACTTGTACATTGAGCGTAGAGGTACTGTCGACACTTGTACATTGAGCGGAGAGGTACTTGTACATGGAGCGGAGAGGTACTGTCGACACTTGTACATTGAGCGGAGAGGTACTTGTACATTGAGCGGAGAGGTACTTGTACATGGAGCGCAGAGGTACTTGTACATGGAGCGGAGAGGTACTTGTACATGGAGCGGAGATGTACTTGTACATTGAGCGGAGAGGTACTTGTACATGGAGCAGAGATGTACTTGTACATGGAGCGGAGATGTACTTGTACATTGAGCGGAGAGGTACTTGTACATGGAGCGGAGAGGTACTTGTACATGGAGCGGAGATGTACTTGTACATGGAGCGGAGAGGTACTTGTACATGGAGCGGAGATGTACTTGTACATTGAGCGGAGAGGTACTTGTACATGGAGCAGAGATGTACTTGTACATGGAGCGGAGAGGTACTTGTACATGGAGCGGAGAGGTACTTGTACATGGAGCGGAGAGGTACTTGTACATGGAGCGGAGAGGTACTTGTACATTGAGCGGAGAGGTACTTGTACATGGAGCGGAGAGGTACTTGTACATTGAGCGGAGAGGTACTTGTACATGGAGCGGAGAGGTACTTGTACATGGAGCGGAGAGGTACTTGTACATGGAGCGGAGAGGTACTTGTACATGGAGCGGAGAGGTACTTGTACATGGAGCGGAGAGGTACTTGTACATTGAGCGGAGATGTACTTGTACATGGAGCGGAGATGTACTTGTACATGGATCGGAGAGGTACTTGTACATGAGAGCGGAGAGGTACTGTCGACACTTGTACATTGAGCGTAGAGGTACTGTCGACACTTGTACATTGAGCGGAGAGGTACTTGTACATGGAGCGGAGAGGTACTGTCGACACTTGTACATTGAGCGGAGAGGTACTTGTACATTGAGCGGAGAGGTACTTGTACATGGAGCGCAGAGGTACTTGTACATTGAGCGGAGAGGTACTTGTACATGGAGCGGAGAGGTACTTGTACATGAGAGCGGAGAGGTACTTGTACATGGAGCGGAGAGGTACTTGTACATTGAGCGGAGAGGTACTGTCGACACTTGTACATTCAGCGGAGAGGTACTTGTACATGGAGCGGAGAGGTACTGTCGATACTTGACATTGAGCGGAGAGGTACTTGTACATGGAGCGGAGAGGTATTTGTACATTGAGCGGAGAGGTACTTGTACATTGAGCGGAGAGGTACTGTCGACACTTGTACATTCAGCGGAGAGCTACTTGTACATGGAGCGGAGAGGTATTTGTACATTGAGCGGAGAGGTACTTGTACATGGAGCGGAGAGGTACTTGTACATAGAGCGGAGAGGTACTTATACATGGAGCGGAGAGGTATTTGTACATTGAGCGGAGAGGTACTTGTACATGGAGCGGAGAGGTACTTGTACATGAGAGCGGAGAGGTATTTGTACATGGAGCGGAAAGGTACTGTCGACACTTGTACATTGAGCGGAGAGCTACTTGTACATGGAGCGGAGAGGTACTTGTACATGAGAGCGGAGAGGTACTTGTACATGGAGCGGAGAGGTATTTGTACATGGAGCGGAGAGGTACTGTCGACACTTGACATTGAGCGGAGAGGTACTTGTACATGGAGCGGAGAGGTACTTGTACATGAGAGCGGAGAGGTATTTGTACATGGAGCGGAGAGGTAATGTCGACACTTGACATTGAGCGGAGAGGTACTTGTACATGGAGCGGAGAGGTACTTGTACATGGAGCGGAGAGGTACTTGTACATGGACCGGAGAGGTACTTGTACATGGAGCGGAGAGGTACTTGTACATGGAGCGGAGAGGTACTTGTACATTGAGCGGAGAGGTACTGGTACATGGAGCGGAGATGTACTTGTACATTGAGCGGAGAGGTACTTGTACATGGAGCGGAGAGGTACTTGTACATTGAGCGGAGAGGTACTTGTACATTGAGCGGAGACGTACTTGTACATTGAGCGGAGATGTACTTGTACATTGAGCGGAGATGTACTTGTACATTGAGCGGAGACGTACTTGTACATTGAGCGGAGATGTACTTGTACATTGAGCGGAGATGTACTTGTACATTGAGCGGAGAGGTACTGGTACATGGAGCGGAGAGGTACTTGTACATGGAGCGGAGAGGTATTTGTACATGGAGCGGAGAGGTATTTGTACATGGAGCGGAGAGGTACTTGTACATTGAGCGGAGAGGTACTTGTACATGGAGCGGAGAGGTACTTGTACATGGAGCGGAGAGGTACTTGTACATGTAGCGGAGAGGTGCTTGTACATGGAGCGGAGAGGTACTTGTACATGGAGCGGAGAGGTATTTGTACATGGAGCGGAGAGGTACTTGTACATGGAGCGGAGAGGTACTTGTACATTCAGCGGAGAGGTACTTGTACATTGAGCGGAGAGGTACTTGTAGATGGAGCGGAGAGGTACTGTCGACACTTGTACATTGAGCGGAGAGGTACTTGTACATGGAGCGGAGAGGTACTTGTACATGGAGCGGAGAGGTACTGTCGACACTTGTACATTGAGCGGAGAGGTACTTGTACATGGAGCGGAGAGGTACTTGTACATGGAGCGGAGAGGTACTTGTACATTGAGCGGAGATGTACTTGTACATGGAGCGGAGAGGTACTTGTACATTGAGCGGAGAGGTACTTGTACATGGAGCGGAGAGGTACTTGTACATGGAGCGGAGAGGTACTTGTACATGGAGCGGAGAGGTACTTGTACATGGAGCGGAGAGGTACTTGTACATTGAGCGGAGATGTACTTGTACATGGAGCGGAGATGTACTTGTACATGGATCGGAGAGGTACTTGTACATGAGAGCGGAGAGGTACTGTCGACACTTGTACATTGAGCGTAGAGGTACTGTCGACACTTGTACATTGAGCGGAGAGGTACTTGTACATGGAGCGGAGAGGTACTGTCAACACTTGTACATTGAGCGGAGAGGTACTTGTACATTGAGCGGAGAGGTACTTGTACATGGAGCGCAGAGGTACTTGTACATTGAGCGGAGAGGTACTTGTACATGGAGCGGAGAGGTACTTGTACATGAGAGCGGAGAGGTACTTGTACATGGAGCGGAGAGGTACTGTCGACACTTGTACATTCAGCGGAGAGGTACTTGTACATGGAGCGGAGAGGTACTGTCGATACTTGACATTGAGCGGAGAGGTACTTGTACATGGAGCGGAGAGGTATTTGTACATTGAGCGGAGAGGTACTTGTACATTGAGCGGAGAGGTACTGTCGACACTTGTACATTCAGCGGAGAGCTACTTGTACATGGAGCGGAGAGGTATTTGTACATTGAGCGGAGAGGTACTTGTACATGGAGCGGAGAGGTACTTGTACATAGAGCGGAGAGGTACTTATACATGGAGCGGAGAGGTATTTGTACATTGAGCGGAGAGGTACTTGTACATGGAGCGGAGAGGTACTTGTACATGAGAGCGGAGAGGTATTTGTACATGGAGCGGAAAGGTACTGTCGACACTTGTACATTGAGCGGAGAGCTACTTGTACATGGAGCGGAGAGGTACTTGTACATGAGAGCGGAGAGGTACTTGTACATGGAGCGGAGAGGTATTTGTACATGGAGCGGAGAGGTACTGTCGACACTTGACATTGAGCGGAGAGGTACTTGTACATGGAGCGGAGAGGTACTTGTACATGAGAGCGGAGAGGTATTTGTACATGGAGCGGAGAGGTACTGTCGACACTTGACATTGAGCGGAGAGGTACTTGTACATGGAGCGGAGAGGTACTTGTACATGGAGCGGAGAGGTACTTGTACATGGACCGGAGAGGTACTTGTACATGGAGCGGAGAGGTACTTGTACATGGAGCGGAGATGTACTTGTACATTGAGCGGAGAGGTACTTGTACATGGAGCAGAGATGTACTTGTACATGGAGCGGAGATGTACTTGTACATTGAGCGGAGAGGTACTTGTACATGGAGCGGAGAGGTACTTGTACATGGAGCGGAGATGTACTTGTACATGGAGCGGAGAGGTACTTGTACATGGAGCGGAGATGTACTTGTACATTGAGCGGAGAGGTACTTGTACATGGAGCAGAGATGTACTTGTACATGGAGCGGAGAGGTACTTGTACATGGAGCGGAGAGGTACTTGTACATGGAGCGGAGAGGTACTTGTACATGGAGCGGAGAGGTACTTGTACATTGAGCGGAGAGGTACTTGTACATGGAGCGGAGAGGTACTTGTACATTGAGCGGAGAGGTACTTGTACATGGAGCGGAGAGGTACTTGTACATGGAGCGGAGAGGTACTTGTACATGGAGCGGAGAGGTACTTGTACATGGAGCGGAGAGGTACTTGTACATGGAGCGGAGAGGTACTTGTACATTGAGCGGAGATGTACTTGTACATGGAGCGGAGATGTACTTGTACATGGATCGGAGAGGTACTTGTACATGAGAGCGGAGAGGTACTGTCGACACTTGTACATTGAGCGTAGAGGTACTGTCGACACTTGTACATTGAGCGGAGAGGTACTTGTACATGGAGCGGAGAGGTACTGTCGACACTTGTACATTGAGCGGAGAGGTACTTGTACATTGAGCGGAGAGGTACTTGTACATGGAGCGCAGAGGTACTTGTACATTGAGCGGAGAGGTACTTGTACATGGAGCGGAGAGGTACTTGTACATGAGAGCAGAGAGGTACTTGTACATGGAGCGGAGAGGTACTTGTACATTGAGCGGAGAGGTACTGTCGACACTTGTACATTCAGCGGAGAGGTACTTGTACATGGAGCGGAGAGGTACTGTCGATACTTGACATTGAGCGGAGAGGTACTTGTACATGGAGCGGAGAGGTATTTGTACATTGAGCGGAGAGGTACTTGTACATTGAGCGGAGAGGTACTGTCGACACTTGTACATTCAGCGGAGAGCTACTTGTACATGGAGCGGAGAGGTATTTGTACATTGAGCGGAGAGGTACTTGTACATGGAGCGGAGAGGTACTTGTACATAGAGCGGAGAGGTACTTATACATGGAGCGGAGAGGTATTTGTACATTGAGCGGAGAGGTACTTGTACATGGAGCGGAGAGGTACTTGTACATGAGAGCGGAGAGGTATTTGTACATGGAGCGGAAAGGTACTGTCGACACTTGTACATTGAGCGGAGAGCTACTTGTACATGGAGCGGAGAGGTACTTGTACATGAGAGCGGAGAGGTACTTGTACATGGAGCGGAGAGGTATTTGTACATGGAGCGGAGAGGTACTGTCGACACTTGACATTGAGCGGAGAGGTACTTGTACATGGAGCGGAGAGGTACTTGTACATGAGAGCGGAGAGGTATTTGTACATGGAGCGGAGAGGTAATGTCGACACTTGACATTGAGCGGAGAGGTACTTGTACATGGAGCGGAGAGGTACTTGTACATGGAGCGGAGAGGTACTTGTACATGGACCGGAGAGGTACTTGTACATGGAGCGGAGAGGTACTTGTACATGGAGCGGAGAGGTACTTGTACATTGAGCGGAGAGGTACTGGTACATGGAGCGGAGATGTACTTGTACATTGAGCGGAGAGGTACTTGTACATGGAGCGGAGAGGTACTTGTACATTGAGCGGAGAGGTACTTGTACATTGAGCGGAGACGTACTTGTACATTGAGCGGAGATGTACTTGTACATTGAGCGGAGATGTACTTGTACATTGAGCGGAGAGGTACTGGTACATGGAGCGGAGAGGTACTTGTACATGGAGCGGAGAGGTATTTGTACATGGAGCGGAGAGGTATTTGTACATGGAGCGGAGAGGTACTTGTACATTGAGCGGAGAGGTACTTGTACATGGAGCGGAGAGGTACTTGTACATGGAGCGGAGAGGTACTTGTACATGTAGCGGAGAGGTGCTTGTACATGGAGCGGAGAGGTACTTGTACATGGAGCGGAGAGGTATTTGTACATGGAGCGGAGAGGTACTTGTACATGGAGCGGAGAGGTACTTGTACATTCAGCGGAGAGGTACTTGTACATTGAGCGGAGAGGTACTTGTAGATGGAGCGGAGAGGTACTGTCGACACTTGTACATTGAGCGGAGAGGTACTTGTACATGGAGCGGAGAGGTACTTGTACATGGAGCGGAGAGGTACTGTCGACACTTGTACATTGAGCGGAGAGGTACTTGTACATGGAGCGGAGAGGTACTTGTACATGGAGCGGAGATGTACTTGTACAGGGAGCGGAGAGGTACTTGTACATTGAGCGGAGAGGTACTTGTACATGGAGCGGAGATGTACTTGTACATGGAGCGGAGAGGTACTTGTACATGGAGCGGAGAGGTACTTGTACATTGAGCGGAGAGGTACTTGTACATGGAGCGGAGAGGTACTTGTACATGGAGCGGAGAGGTACTTGTACATGGAGCGGAGAGGTACTTGTACATTGAGCGGAGAGGTACTTGTACATGGAGCGGAGAGGTACTTGTACATGGAGCGGAGAGGTACTTGTACATGGAGCGGAGAGGTACTTGTACATGGAGCGGAGAGGTACTTGTACATTGAGCGGAGATGTACTTGTACATGGAGCGGAGATGTACTTGTACATGGATCGGAGAGGTACTTGTACATGAGAGCGGAGAGGTACTGTCGACACTTGTACATTGAGCGTAGAGGTACTGTCGACACTTGTACATTGAGCGGAGAGGTACTTGTACATGGAGCGGAGAGGTACTGTCGACACTTGTACATTGAGCGGAGAGGTACTTGTACATTGAGCGGAGAGGTACTTGTACATGGAGCGCAGAGGTACTTGTACATTGAGCGGAGAGGTACTTGTACATGGAGCGGAGAGGTACTTGTACATGAGAGCGGAGAGGTACTTGTACATGGAGCGGAGAGGTACTTGTACATTGAGCGGAGAGGTACTGTCGACACTTGTACATTCAGCGGAGAGGTACTTGTACATGGAGCGGAGAGGTACTGTCGATACTTGACATTGAGTGGAGAGGTACTTGTACATGGAGCGGAGAGGTACTTGTACATGGAGCGGAGAGGTACTTGTACATGGAGCGGAGAGGTACTTGTACATTGAGCGGAGAGGTACTTGTACATGGAGCGGAGAGGTACTTGTACATTGAGCGGAGAGGTACTTGTACATGGAGCGGAGAGGTACTTGTACATGGAGCGGAGAGGTACTTGTACATGGAGCGGAGAGGTACTTGTACATGGAGCGGAGAGGTACTTGTACATTGAGCGGAGATGTACTTGTACATGGAGCGGAGATGTACTTGTACATGGATCGGAGAGGTACTTGTACATGAGAGCGGAGAGGTACTGTCGACACTTGTACATTCAGCGGAGAGGTACTTGTACATTGAGCGTAGAGGTACTGTCGACACTTGTACATTGAGCGGAGAGGTACTTGTACATGGAGCGGAGAGGTACTGTCGACACTTGTACATTGAGCGGAGAGGTACTTGTACATTGAGCGGAGAGGTACTTGTACATGGAGCGCAGAGGTACTTGTACATTGAGCGGAGAGGTACTTGTACATGGAGCGGAGAGGTACTTGTACATGAGAGCGGAGAGGTACTTGTACATGGAGCGGAGAGGTACTTGTACATTGAGCGGAGAGGTACTGTCGACACTTGTACATTCAGCGGAGAGGTACTTGTACATGGAGCGGAGAGGTACTGTCGATACTTGACATTGAGCGGAGAGGTACTTGTACATGGAGCGGAGAGGTATTTGTACATTGAGCGGAGAGGTACTTGTACATTGAGCGGAGAGGTACTGTCGACACTTGTACATTCAGCGGAGAGCTACTTGTACATGGAGCGGAGAGGTATTTGTACATTGAGCGGAGAGGTACTTGTACATGGAGCGGAGAGGTACTTGTACATAGAGCGGAGAGGTACTTATACATGGAGCGGAGAGGTATTTGTACATTGAGCGGAGAGGTACTTGTACATGGAGCGGAGAGGTACTTGTACATGAGAGCGGAGAGGTATTTGTACATGGAGCGGAAAGGTACTGTCGACACTTGTACATTGAGCGGAGAGCTACTTGTACATGGAGCGGAGAGGTACTTGTACATGAGAGCGGAGAGGTACTTGTACATGGAGCGGAGAGGTATTTGTACATGGAGCGGAGAGGTACTGTCGACACTTGACATTGAGCGGAGAGGTACTTGTACATGGAGCGGAGAGGTACTTGTACATGAGAGCGGAGAGGTATTTGTACATGGAGCGGAGAGGTACTGTCGACACTTGACATTGAGCGGAGAGGTACTTGTACATGGAGCGGAGAGGTACTTGTACATGGAGCGGAGAGGTACTTGTACATGGACCGGAGAGGTACTTGTACATGGAGCGGAGAGGTACTTGTACATGGAGCGGAGATGTACTTGTACATTGAGCGGAGAGGTACTTGTACATGGAGCAGAGATGTACTTGTACATGGAGCGGAGATGTACTTGTACATTGAGCGGAGAGGTACTTGTACATGGAGCGGAGAGGTACTTGTACATGGAGCGGAGATGTACTTGTACATGGAGCGGAGAGGTACTTGTACATGGAGCGGAGATGTACTTGTACATTGAGCGGAGAGGTACTTGTACATGGAGCGGAGAGGTACTGTCGACACTTGTACATTGAGCGGAGAGGTACTTGTACATTGAGCGGAGAGGTACTTGTACATGGAGCGCAGAGGTACTTGTACATTGAGCGGAGAGGTACTTGTACATGGAGCGGAGAGGTACTTGTACATGAGAGCGGAGAGGTACTTGTACATGGAGCGGAGAGGTACTTGTACATTGAGCGGAGAGGTACTGTCGACACTTGTACATTCAGCGGAGAGGTACTTGTACATGGAGCGGAGAGGTACTGTCGATACTTGACATTGAGCGGAGAGGTACTTGTACATGGAGCGGAGAGGTATTTGTACATTGAGCGGAGAGGTACTTGTACATTGAGCGGAGAGGTACTGTCGACACTTGTACATTCAGCGGAGAGCTACTTGTACATGGAGCGGAGAGGTATTTGTACATTGAGCGGAGAGGTACTTGTACATGGAGCGGAGAGGTACTTGTACATAGAGCGGAGAGGTACTTATACATGGAGCGGAGAGGTATTTGTACATTGAGCGGAGAGGTACTTGTACATGGAGCGGAGAGGTACTTGTACATGAGAGCGGAGAGGTATTTGTACATGGAGCGGAAAGGTACTGTCGACACTTGTACATTGAGCGGAGAGCTACTTGTACATGGAGCGGAGAGGTACTTGTACATGAGAGCGGAGAGGTACTTGTACATGGAGCGGAGAGGTATTTGTACATGGAGCGGAGAGGTACTGTCGACACTTGACATTGAGCGGAGAGGTACTTGTACATGGAGCGGAGAGGTACTTGTACATGAGAGCGGAGAGGTATTTGTACATGGAGCGGAGAGGTACTGTCGACACTTGACATTGAGCGGAGAGGTACTTGTACATGGAGCGGAGAGGTACTTGTACATGGAGCGGAGAGGTACTTGTACATGGACCGGAGAGGTACTTGTACATGGAGCGGAGAGGTACTTGTACATTGAGCGGAGAGGTACTTGTACATGGAGCGGAGAGGTACTTGTACATGGAGCGGAGAGGTACTTGTACATGGAGCGGAGAGGTACTTGTACATGGAGCGGAGAGGTACTTGTACATTGAGCGGAGATGTACTTGTACATGGAGCGGAGATGTACTTGTACATGGATCGGAGAGGTACTTGTACATGAGAGCGGAGAGGTACTGTCGACACTTGTACATTCAGCGGAGAGGTACTTGTACATTGAGCGTAGAGGTACTGTCGACACTTGTACATTGAGCGGAGAGGTACTTGTACATGGAGCGGAGAGGTACTGTCGACACTTGTACATTGAGCGGAGAGGTACTTGTACATTGAGCGGAGAGGTACTTGTACATGGAGCGCAGAGGTACTTGTACATTGAGCGGAGAGGTACTTGTACATGGAGCGGAGAGGTACTTGTACATGAGAGCGGAGAGGTACTTGTACATGGAGCGGAGAGGTACTTGTACATTGAGCGGAGAGGTACTGTCGACACTTGTACATTCAGCGGAGAGGTACTTGTACATGGAGCGGAGAGGTACTGTCGATACTTGACATTGAGCGGAGAGGTACTTGTACATGGAGCGGAGAGGTATTTGTACATTGAGCGGAGAGGTACTTGTACATTGAGCGGAGAGGTACTGTCGACACTTGTACATTCAGCGGAGAGCTACTTGTACATGGAGCGGAGAGGTATTTGTACATTGAGCGGAGAGGTACTTGTACATGGAGCGGAGAGGTACTTGTACATAGAGCGGAGAGGTACTTATACATGGAGCGGAGAGGTATTTGTACATTGAGCGGAGAGGTACTTGTACATGGAGCGGAGAGGTACTTGTACATGAGAGCGGAGAGGTATTTGTACATGGAGCGGAAAGGTACTGTCGACACTTGTACATTGAGCGGAGAGCTACTTGTACATGGAGCGGAGAGGTACTTGTACATGAGAGCGGAGAGGTACTTGTACATGGAGCGGAGAGGTATTTGTACATGGAGCGGAGAGGTACTGTCGACACTTGACATTGAGCGGAGAGGTACTTGTACATGGAGCGGAGAGGTACTTGTACATGAGAGCGGAGAGGTATTTGTACATGGAGCGGAGAGGTACTGTCGACACTTGACATTGAGCGGAGAGGTACTTGTACATGGAGCGGAGAGGTACTTGTACATGGAGCGGAGAGGTACTTGTACATGGACCGGAGAGGTACTTGTACATGGAGCGGAGAGGTACTTGTACATGGAGCGGAGATGTACTTGTACATTGAGCGGAGAGGTACTTGTACATGGAGCAGAGATGTACTTGTACATGGAGCGGAGATGTACTTGTACATTGAGCGGAGAGGTACTTGTACATTGAGCGGAGAGGTACTTGTACATGGAGCGCAGAGGTACTTGTACATTGAGCGGAGAGGTACTTGTACATGGAGCGGAGAGGTACTTGTACATGAGAGCGGAGAGGTACTTGTACATGGAGCGGAGAGGTACTTGTACATTGAGCGGAGAGGTACTGTCGACACTTGTACATTCAGCGGAGAGGTACTTGTACATGGAGCGGAGAGGTACTGTCGATACTTGACATTGAGCGGAGAGGTACTTGTACATGGAGCGGAGAGGTATTTGTACATTGAGCGGAGAGGTACTTGTACATTGAGCGGAGAGGTACTGTCGACACTTGTACATTCAGCGGAGAGCTACTTGTACATGGAGCGGAGAGGTATTTGTACATTGAGCGGAGAGGTACTTGTACATGGAGCGGAGAGGTACTTGTACATAGAGCGGAGAGGTACTTATACATGGAGCGGAGAGGTACTTGTACATTGAGCGGAGAGGTACTGTCGACACTTGTACATTCAGCGGAGAGCTACTTGTACATGGAGCGGAGAGGTATTTGTACATTGAGCGGAGAGGTACTTGTACATGGAGCGGAGAGGTACTTGTACATAGAGCGGAGAGGTACTTATACATGGAGCGGAGAGGTATTTGTACATTGAGCGGAGAGGTACTTGTACATGGAGCGGAGAGGTACTTGTACATGAGAGCGGAGAGGTATTTGTACATGGAGCGGAAAGGTACTGTCGACACTTGTACATTGAGCGGAGAGCTACTTGTACATGGAGCGGAGAGGTACTTGTACATGAGAGCGGAGAGGTACTTGTACATGGAGCGGAGAGGTATTTGTACATGGAGCGGAGAGGTACTGTCGACACTTGACATTGAGCGGAGAGGTACTTGTACATGGAGCGGAGAGGTACTTGTACATGGAGCGGAGAGGTACTTGTACATGGACCGGAGAGGTACTTGTACATGGAGCGGAGAGGTACTTGTACATGGAGCGGAGATGTACTTGTACATTGAGCGGAGAGGTACTTGTACATGGAGCAGAGATGTACTTGTACATGGAGCGGAGATGTACTTGTACATTGAGCGGAGAGGTACTTGTACATGGAGCGGAGAGGTACTTGTACATGGAGCGGAGATGTACTTGTACATGGAGCGGAGAGGTACTTGTACATGGAGCGGAGATGTACTTGTACATTGAGCGGAGAGGTACTTGTACATGGAGCGGAGAGGTACTGTCGACACTTGTACATTGAGCGGAGAGGTACTTGTACATTGAGCGGAGAGGTACTTGTACATGGAGCGCAGAGGTACTTGTACATTGAGCGGAGAGGTACTTGTACATGGAGCGGAGAGGTACTTGTACATGAGAGCGGAGAGGTACTTGTACATGGAGCGGAGAGGTACTTGTACATTGAGCGGAGAGGTACTGTCGACACTTGTACATTCAGCGGAGAGGTACTTGTACATGGAGCGGAGAGGTACTGTCGATACTTGACATTGAGCGGAGAGGTACTTGTACATGGAGCGGAGAGGTATTTGTACATTGAGCGGAGAGGTACTTGTACATTGAGCGGAGAGGTACTGTCGACACTTGTACATTCAGCGGAGAGCTACTTGTACATGGAGCGGAGAGGTATTTGTACATTGAGCGGAGAGGTACTTGTACATGGAGCGGAGAGGTACTTGTACATAGAGCGGAGAGGTACTTATACATGGAGCGGAGAGGTATTTGTACATTGAGCGGAGAGGTACTTGTACATGGAGCGGAGAGGTACTTGTACATGAGAGCGGAGAGGTATTTGTACATGGAGCGGAAAGGTACTGTCGACACTTGTACATTGAGCGGAGAGCTACTTGTACATGGAGCGGAGAGGTACTTGTACATGAGAGCGGAGAGGTACTTGTACATGGAGCGGAGAGGTATTTGTACATGGAGCGGAGAGGTACTGTCGACACTTGACATTGAGCGGAGAGGTACTTGTACATGGAGCGGAGAGGTACTTGTACATGAGAGCGGAGAGGTATTTGTACATGGAGCGGAGAGGTACTGTCGACACTTGACATTGAGCGGAGAGGTACTTGTACATGGAGCGGAGAGGTACTTGTACATGGAGCGGAGAGGTACTTGTACATGGACCGGAGAGGTACTTGTACATGGAGCGGAGAGGTACTTGTACATTGAGCGGAGAGGTACTTGTACATGGAGCGGAGAGGTACTTGTACATGGAGCGGAGAGGTACTTGTACATGGAGCGGAGAGGTACTTGTACATGGAGCGGAGAGGTACTTGTACATTGAGCGGAGATGTACTTGTACATGGAGCGGAGATGTACTTGTACATGGATCGGAGAGGTACTTGTACATGAGAGCGGAGAGGTACTGTCGACACTTGTACATTCAGCGGAGAGGTACTTGTACATTGAGCGTAGAGGTACTGTCGACACTTGTACATTGAGCGGAGAGGTACTTGTACATGGAGCGGAGAGGTACTGTCGACACTTGTACATTGAGCGGAGAGGTACTTGTACATTGAGCGGAGAGGTACTTGTACATGGAGCGCAGAGGTACTTGTACATTGAGCGGAGAGGTACTTGTACATGGAGCGGAGAGGTACTTGTACATGAGAGCGGAGAGGTACTTGTACATGGAGCGGAGAGGTACTTGTACATTGAGCGGAGAGGTACTGTCGACACTTGTACATTCAGCGGAGAGGTACTTGTACATGGAGCGGAGAGGTACTGTCGATACTTGACATTGAGCGGAGAGGTACTTGTACATGGAGCGGAGAGGTATTTGTACATTGAGCGGAGAGGTACTTGTACATTGAGCGGAGAGGTACTGTCGACACTTGTACATTCAGCGGAGAGCTACTTGTACATGGAGCGGAGAGGTATTTGTACATTGAGCGGAGAGGTACTTGTACATGGAGCGGAGAGGTACTTGTACATAGAGCGGAGAGGTACTTATACATGGAGCGGAGAGGTACTTGTACATTGAGCGGAGAGGTACTGTCGACACTTGTACATTCAGCGGAGAGCTACTTGTACATGGAGCGGAGAGGTATTTGTACATTGAGCGGAGAGGTACTTGTACATGGAGCGGAGAGGTACTTGTACATAGAGCGGAGAGGTACTTATACATGGAGCGGAGAGGTATTTGTACATTGAGCGGAGAGGTACTTGTACATGGAGCGGAGAGGTACTTGTACATGAGAGCGGAGAGGTATTTGTACATGGAGCGGAAAGGTACTGTCGACACTTGTACATTGAGCGGAGAGCTACTTGTACATGGAGCGGAGAGGTACTTGTACATGAGAGCGGAGAGGTACTTGTACATGGAGCGGAGAGGTATTTGTACATGGAGCGGAGAGGTACTGTCGACACTTGACATTGAGCGGAGAGGTACTTGTACATGGAGCGGAGAGGTACTTGTACATGAGAGCGGAGAGGTATTTGTACATGGAGCGGAGAGGTACTGTCGACACTTGACATTGAGCGGAGAGGTACTTGTACATGGAGCGGAGAGGTACTTGTACATGGAGCGGAGAGGTACTTGTACATGGACCGGAGAGGTACTTGTACATGGAGCGGAGAGGTACTTGTACATGGAGCGGAGATGTACTTGTACATTGAGCGGAGAGGTACTTGTACATGGAGCAGAGATGTACTTGTACATGGAGCGGAGATGTACTTGTACATTGAGCGGAGAGGTACTTGTACATGGAGCGGAGAGGTACTTGTACATGGAGCGGAGATGTACTTGTACATGGAGCGGAGAGGTACTTGTACATGGAGCGGAGATGTACTTGTACATTGAGCGGAGAGGTACTTGTACATGGAGCGGAGAGGTACTGTCGACACTTGTACATTGAGCGGAGAGGTACTTGTACATTGAGCGGAGAGGTACTTGTACATGGAGCGCAGAGGTACTTGTACATTGAGCGGAGAGGTACTTGTACATGGAGCGGAGAGGTACTTGTACATGAGAGCGGAGAGGTACTTGTACATGGAGCGGAGAGGTACTTGTACATTGAGCGGAGAGGTACTGTCGACACTTGTACATTCAGCGGAGAGGTACTTGTACATGGAGCGGAGAGGTACTGTCGATACTTGACATTGAGCGGAGAGGTACTTGTACATGGAGCGGAGAGGTATTTGTACATTGAGCGGAGAGGTACTTGTACATTGAGCGGAGAGGTACTGTCGACACTTGTACATTCAGCGGAGAGCTACTTGTACATGGAGCGGAGAGGTATTTGTACATTGAGCGGAGAGGTACTTGTACATGGAGCGGAGAGGTACTTGTACATAGAGCGGAGAGGTACTTATACATGGAGCGGAGAGGTATTTGTACATTGAGCGGAGAGGTACTTGTACATGGAGCGGAGAGGTACTTGTACATGAGAGCGGAGAGGTATTTGTACATGGAGCGGAAAGGTACTGTCGACACTTGTACATTGAGCGGAGAGCTACTTGTACATGGAGCGGAGAGGTACTTGTACATGAGAGCGGAGAGGTACTTGTACATGGAGCGGAGAGGTATTTGTACATGGAGCGGAGAGGTACTGTCGACACTTGACATTGAGCGGAGAGGTACTTGTACATGGAGCGGAGAGGTACTTGTACATGAGAGCGGAGAGGTATTTGTACATGGAGCGGAGAGGTACTGTCGACACTTGACATTGAGCGGAGAGGTACTTGTACATGGAGCGGAGAGGTACTTGTACATAGAGCGGAGAGGTACTTATACATGGAGCGGAGAGGTACTTGTACATTGAGCGGAGAGGTACTGTCGACACTTGTACATTCAGCGGAGAGCTACTTGTACATGGAGCGGAGAGGTATTTGTACATTGAGCGGAGAGGTACTTGTACATGGAGCGGAGAGGTACTTGTACATAGAGCGGAGAGGTACTTATACATGGAGCGGAGAGGTATTTGTACATTGAGCGGAGAGGTACTTGTACATGGAGCGGAGAGGTACTTGTACATGAGAGCGGAGAGGTATTTGTACATGGAGCGGAAAGGTACTGTCGACACTTGTACATTGAGCGGAGAGCTACTTGTACATGGAGCGGAGAGGTACTTGTACATGAGAGCGGAGAGGTACTTGTACATGGAGCGGAGAGGTATTTGTACATGGAGCGGAGAGGTACTGTCGACACTTGACATTGAGCGGAGAGGTACTTGTACATGGAGCGGAGAGGTACTTGTACATGAGAGCGGAGAGGTATTTGTACATGGAGCGGAGAGGTACTGTCGACACTTGACATTGAGCGGAGAGGTACTTGTACATGGAGCGGAGAGGTACTTGTACATGGAGCGGAGAGGTACTTGTACATGGACCGGAGAGGTACTTGTACATGGAGCGGAGAGGTACTTGTACATGGAGCGGAGATGTACTTGTACATTGAGCGGAGAGGTACTTGTACATGGAGCAGAGATGTACTTGTACATGGAGCGGAGATGTACTTGTACATTGAGCGGAGAGGTACTTGTACATGGAGCGGAGAGGTACTTGTACATGGAGCGGAGATGTACTTGTACATGGAGCGGAGAGGTACTTGTACATGGAGCGGAGATGTACTTGTACATTGAGCGGAGAGGTACTTGTACATGGAGCGGAGAGGTACTGTCGACACTTGTACATTGAGCGGAGAGGTACTTGTACATTGAGCGGAGAGGTACTTGTACATGGAGCGCAGAGGTACTTGTACATTGAGCGGAGAGGTACTTGTACATGGAGCGGAGAGGTACTTGTACATGAGAGCGGAGAGGTACTTGTACATGGAGCGGAGAGGTACTTGTACATTGAGCGGAGAGGTACTGTCGACACTTGTACATTCAGCGGAGAGGTACTTGTACATGGAGCGGAGAGGTACTGTCGATACTTGACATTGAGCGGAGAGGTACTTGTACATGGAGCGGAGAGGTATTTGTACATTGAGCGGAGAGGTACTTGTACATTGAGCGGAGAGGTACTGTCGACACTTGTACATTCAGCGGAGAGCTACTTGTACATGGAGCGGAGAGGTATTTGTACATTGAGCGGAGAGGTACTTGTACATGGAGCGGAGAGGTACTTGTACATAGAGCGGAGAGGTACTTATACATGGAGCGGAGAGGTATTTGTACATTGAGCGGAGAGGTACTTGTACATGGAGCGGAGAGGTACTTGTACATGAGAGCGGAGAGGTATTTGTACATGGAGCGGAAAGGTACTGTCGACACTTGTACATTGAGCGGAGAGCTACTTGTACATGGAGCGGAGAGGTACTTGTACATGAGAGCGGAGAGGTACTTGTACATGGAGCGGAGAGGTATTTGTACATGGAGCGGAGAGGTACTGTCGACACTTGACATTGAGCGGAGAGGTACTTGTACATGGAGCGGAGAGGTACTTGTACATGAGAGCGGAGAGGTATTTGTACATGGAGCGGAGAGGTACTGTCGACACTTGACATTGAGCGGAGAGGTACTTGTACATGGAGCGGAGAGGTACTTGTACATGGAGCGGAGAGGTACTTGTACATGGACCGGAGAGGTACTTGTACATGGAGCGGAGAGGTACTTGTACATTGAGCGGAGAGGTACTTGTACATGGAGCGGAGAGGTACTTGTACATGGAGCGGAGAGGTACTTGTACATGGAGCGGAGAGGTACTTGTACATGGAGCGGAGAGGTACTTGTACATTGAGCGGAGATGTACTTGTACATGGAGCGGAGATGTACTTGTACATGGATCGGAGAGGTACTTGTACATGAGAGCGGAGAGGTACTGTCGACACTTGTACATTCAGCGGAGAGGTACTTGTACATTGAGCGTAGAGGTACTGTCGACACTTGTACATTGAGCGGAGAGGTACTTGTACATGGAGCGGAGAGGTACTGTCGACACTTGTACATTGAGCGGAGAGGTACTTGTACATTGAGCGGAGAGGTACTTGTACATGGAGCGCAGAGGTACTTGTACATTGAGCGGAGAGGTACTTGTACATGGAGCGGAGAGGTACTTGTACATGAGAGCGGAGAGGTACTTGTACATGGAGCGGAGAGGTACTTGTACATTGAGCGGAGAGGTACTGTCGACACTTGTACATTCAGCGGAGAGGTACTTGTACATGGAGCGGAGAGGTACTGTCGATACTTGACATTGAGCGGAGAGGTACTTGTACATGGAGCGGAGAGGTATTTGTACATTGAGCGGAGAGGTACTTGTACATTGAGCGGAGAGGTACTGTCGACACTTGTACATTCAGCGGAGAGCTACTTGTACATGGAGCGGAGAGGTATTTGTACATTGAGCGGAGAGGTACTTGTACATGGAGCGGAGAGGTACTTGTACATAGAGCGGAGAGGTACTTATACATGGAGCGGAGAGGTACTTGTACATTGAGCGGAGAGGTACTGTCGACACTTGTACATTCAGCGGAGAGCTACTTGTACATGGAGCGGAGAGGTATTTGTACATTGAGCGGAGAGGTACTTGTACATGGAGCGGAGAGGTACTTGTACATAGAGCGGAGAGGTACTTATACATGGAGCGGAGAGGTATTTGTACATTGAGCGGAGAGGTACTTGTACATGGAGCGGAGAGGTACTTGTACATGAGAGCGGAGAGGTATTTGTACATGGAGCGGAAAGGTACTGTCGACACTTGTACATTGAGCGGAGAGCTACTTGTACATGGAGCGGAGAGGTACTTGTACATGAGAGCGGAGAGGTACTTGTACATGGAGCGGAGAGGTATTTGTACATGGAGCGGAGAGGTACTGTCGACACTTGACATTGAGCGGAGAGGTACTTGTACATGGAGCGGAGAGGTACTTGTACATGAGAGCGGAGAGGTATTTGTACATGGAGCGGAGAGGTACTGTCGACACTTGACATTGAGCGGAGAGGTACTTGTACATGGAGCGGAGAGGTACTTGTACATGGAGCGGAGAGGTACTTGTACATGGACCGGAGAGGTACTTGTACATGGAGCGGAGAGGTACTTGTACATGGAGCGGAGATGTACTTGTACATTGAGCGGAGAGGTACTTGTACATGGAGCAGAGATGTACTTGTACATGGAGCGGAGATGTACTTGTACATTGAGCGGAGAGGTACTTGTACATGGAGCGGAGAGGTACTTGTACATGGAGCGGAGATGTACTTGTACATGGAGCGGAGAGGTACTTGTACATGGAGCGGAGATGTACTTGTACATTGAGCGGAGAGGTACTTGTACATGGAGCGGAGAGGTACTGTCGACACTTGTACATTGAGCGGAGAGGTACTTGTACATTGAGCGGAGAGGTACTTGTACATGGAGCGCAGAGGTACTTGTACATTGAGCGGAGAGGTACTTGTACATGGAGCGGAGAGGTACTTGTACATGAGAGCGGAGAGGTACTTGTACATGGAGCGGAGAGGTACTTGTACATTGAGCGGAGAGGTACTGTCGACACTTGTACATTCAGCGGAGAGGTACTTGTACATGGAGCGGAGAGGTACTGTCGATACTTGACATTGAGCGGAGAGGTACTTGTACATGGAGCGGAGAGGTATTTGTACATTGAGCGGAGAGGTACTTGTACATTGAGCGGAGAGGTACTTGTACATTGAGCGGAGAGGTACTGTCGACACTTGTACATTCAGCGGAGAGCTACTTGTACATGGAGCGGAGAGGTATTTGTACATTGAGCGGAGAGGTACTTGTACATGGAGCGGAGAGGTACTTGTACATAGAGCGGAGAGGTACTTATACATGGAGCGGAGAGGTATTTGTACATTGAGCGGAGAGGTACTTGTACATGGAGCGGAGAGGTACTTGTACATGAGAGCGGAGAGGTATTTGTACATGGAGCGGAAAGGTACTGTCGACACTTGTACATTGAGCGGAGAGCTACTTGTACATGGAGCGGAGAGGTACTTGTACATGAGAGCGGAGAGGTACTTGTACATGGAGCGGAGAGGTATTTGTACATGGAGCGGAGAGGTACTGTCGACACTTGACATTGAGCGGAGAGGTACTTGTACATGGAGCGGAGAGGTACTTGTACATGAGAGCGGAGAGGTATTTGTACATGGAGCGGAGAGGTACTGTCGACACTTGACATTGAGCGGAGAGGTACTTGTACATGGAGCGGAGAGGTACTTGTACATGGAGCGGAGAGGTACTTGTACATGGACCGGAGAGGTACTTGTACATGGAGCGGAGAGGTACTTGTACATTGAGCGGAGAGGTACTTGTACATGGAGCGGAGAGGTACTTGTACATGGAGCGGAGAGGTACTTGTACATGGAGCGGAGAGGTACTTGTACATGGAGCGGAGAGGTACTTGTACATTGAGCGGAGATGTACTTGTACATGGAGCGGAGATGTACTTGTACATGGATCGGAGAGGTACTTGTACATGAGAGCGGAGAGGTACTGTCGACACTTGTACATTCAGCGGAGAGGTACTTGTACATTGAGCGTAGAGGTACTGTCGACACTTGTACATTGAGCGGAGAGGTACTTGTACATGGAGCGGAGAGGTACTGTCGACACTTGTACATTGAGCGGAGAGGTACTTGTACATTGAGCGGAGAGGTACTTGTACATGGAGCGCAGAGGTACTTGTACATTGAGCGGAGAGGTACTTGTACATGGAGCGGAGAGGTACTTGTACATGAGAGCGGAGAGGTACTTGTACATGGAGCGGAGAGGTACTTGTACATTGAGCGGAGAGGTACTGTCGACACTTGTACATTCAGCGGAGAGGTACTTGTACATGGAGCGGAGAGGTACTGTCGATACTTGACATTGAGCGGAGAGGTACTTGTACATGGAGCGGAGAGGTATTTGTACATTGAGCGGAGAGGTACTTGTACATTGAGCGGAGAGGTACTGTCGACACTTGTACATTCAGCGGAGAGCTACTTGTACATGGAGCGGAGAGGTATTTGTACATTGAGCGGAGAGGTACTTGTACATGGAGCGGAGAGGTACTTGTACATAGAGCGGAGAGGTACTTATACATGGAGCGGAGAGGTACTTGTACATTGAGCGGAGAGGTACTGTCGACACTTGTACATTCAGCGGAGAGCTACTTGTACATGGAGCGGAGAGGTATTTGTACATTGAGCGGAGAGGTACTTGTACATGGAGCGGAGAGGTACTTGTACATAGAGCGGAGAGGTACTTATACATGGAGCGGAGAGGTATTTGTACATTGAGCGGAGAGGTACTTGTACATGGAGCGGAGAGGTACTTGTACATGAGAGCGGAGAGGTATTTGTACATGGAGCGGAAAGGTACTGTCGACACTTGTACATTGAGCGGAGAGCTACTTGTACATGGAGCGGAGAGGTACTTGTACATGAGAGCGGAGAGGTACTTGTACATGGAGCGGAGAGGTATTTGTACATGGAGCGGAGAGGTACTGTCGACACTTGACATTGAGCGGAGAGGTACTTGTACATGGAGCGGAGAGGTACTTGTACATGAGAGCGGAGAGGTATTTGTACATGGAGCGGAGAGGTACTGTCGACACTTGACATTGAGCGGAGAGGTACTTGTACATGGAGCGGAGAGGTACTTGTACATGGAGCGGAGAGGTACTTGTACATGGACCGGAGAGGTACTTGTACATGGAGCGGAGAGGTACTTGTACATGGAGCGGAGATGTACTTGTACATTGAGCGGAGAGGTACTTGTACATGGAGCAGAGATGTACTTGTACATGGAGCGGAGATGTACTTGTACATTGAGCGGAGAGGTACTTGTACATGGAGCGGAGAGGTACTTGTACATGGAGCGGAGATGTACTTGTACATGGAGCGGAGAGGTACTTGTACATGGAGCGGAGATGTACTTGTACATTGAGCGGAGAGGTACTTGTACATGGAGCGGAGAGGTACTGTCGACACTTGTACATTGAGCGGAGAGGTACTTGTACATTGAGCGGAGAGGTACTTGTACATGGAGCGCAGAGGTACTTGTACATTGAGCGGAGAGGTACTTGTACATGGAGCGGAGAGGTACTTGTACATGAGAGCGGAGAGGTACTTGTACATGGAGCGGAGAGGTACTTGTACATTGAGCGGAGAGGTACTGTCGACACTTGTACATTCAGCGGAGAGGTACTTGTACATGGAGCGGAGAGGTACTGTCGATACTTGACATTGAGCGGAGAGGTACTTGTACATGGAGCGGAGAGGTATTTGTACATTGAGCGGAGAGGTACTTGTACATTGAGCGGAGAGGTACTGTCGACACTTGTACATTCAGCGGAGAGCTACTTGTACATGGAGCGGAGAGGTATTTGTACATTGAGCGGAGAGGTACTTGTACATGGAGCGGAGAGGTACTTGTACATAGAGCGGAGAGGTACTTATACATGGAGCGGAGAGGTATTTGTACATTGAGCGGAGAGGTACTTGTACATGGAGCGGAGAGGTACTTGTACATGAGAGCGGAGAGGTATTTGTACATGGAGCGGAAAGGTACTGTCGACACTTGTACATTGAGCGGAGAGCTACTTGTACATGGAGCGGAGAGGTACTTGTACATGAGAGCGGAGAGGTACTTGTACATGGAGCGGAGAGGTATTTGTACATGGAGCGGAGAGGTACTGTCGACACTTGACATTGAGCGGAGAGGTACTTGTACATGGAGCGGAGAGGTACTTGTACATGAGAGCGGAGAGGTATTTGTACATGGAGCGGAGAGGTACTGTCGACACTTGACATTGAGCGGAGAGGTACTTGTACATGGAGCGGAGAGGTACTTGTACATAGAGCGGAGAGGTACTTATACATGGAGCGGAGAGGTACTTGTACATTGAGCGGAGAGGTACTGTCGACACTTGTACATTCAGCGGAGAGCTACTTGTACATGGAGCGGAGAGGTATTTGTACATTGAGCGGAGAGGTACTTGTACATGGAGCGGAGAGGTACTTGTACATAGAGCGGAGAGGTACTTATACATGGAGCGGAGAGGTATTTGTACATTGAGCGGAGAGGTACTTGTACATGGAGCGGAGAGGTACTTGTACATGAGAGCGGAGAGGTATTTGTACATGGAGCGGAAAGGTACTGTCGACACTTGTACATTGAGCGGAGAGCTACTTGTACATGGAGCGGAGAGGTACTTGTACATGAGAGCGGAGAGGTACTTGTACATGGAGCGGAGAGGTATTTGTACATGGAGCGGAGAGGTACTGTCGACACTTGACATTGAGCGGAGAGGTACTTGTACATGGAGCGGAGAGGTACTTGTACATGAGAGCGGAGAGGTATTTGTACATGGAGCGGAGAGGTACTGTCGACACTTGACATTGAGCGGAGAGGTACTTGTACATGGAGCGGAGAGGTACTTGTACATGGAGCGGAGAGGTACTTGTACATGGACCGGAGAGGTACTTGTACATGGAGCGGAGAGGTACTTGTACATGGAGCGGAGATGTACTTGTACATTGAGCGGAGAGGTACTTGTACATGGAGCAGAGATGTACTTGTACATGGAGCGGAGATGTACTTGTACATTGAGCGGAGAGGTACTTGTACATGGAGCGGAGAGGTACTTGTACATGGAGCGGAGATGTACTTGTACATGGAGCGGAGAGGTACTTGTACATGGAGCGGAGATGTACTTGTACATTGAGCGGAGAGGTACTTGTACATGGAGCGGAGAGGTACTGTCGACACTTGTACATTGAGCGGAGAGGTACTTGTACATTGAGCGGAGAGGTACTTGTACATGGAGCGCAGAGGTACTTGTACATTGAGCGGAGAGGTACTTGTACATGGAGCGGAGAGGTACTTGTACATGAGAGCGGAGAGGTACTTGTACATGGAGCGGAGAGGTACTTGTACATTGAGCGGAGAGGTACTGTCGACACTTGTACATTCAGCGGAGAGGTACTTGTACATGGAGCGGAGAGGTACTGTCGATACTTGACATTGAGCGGAGAGGTACTTGTACATGGAGCGGAGAGGTATTTGTACATTGAGCGGAGAGGTACTTGTACATTGAGCGGAGAGGTACTGTCGACACTTGTACATTCAGCGGAGAGCTACTTGTACATGGAGCGGAGAGGTATTTGTACATTGAGCGGAGAGGTACTTGTACATGGAGCGGAGAGGTACTTGTACATAGAGCGGAGAGGTACTTATACATGGAGCGGAGAGGTATTTGTACATTGAGCGGAGAGGTACTTGTACATGGAGCGGAGAGGTACTTGTACATGAGAGCGGAGAGGTATTTGTACATGGAGCGGAAAGGTACTGTCGACACTTGTACATTGAGCGGAGAGCTACTTGTACATGGAGCGGAGAGGTACTTGTACATGAGAGCGGAGAGGTACTTGTACATGGAGCGGAGAGGTATTTGTACATGGAGCGGAGAGGTACTGTCGACACTTGACATTGAGCGGAGAGGTACTTGTACATGGAGCGGAGAGGTACTTGTACATGAGAGCGGAGAGGTATTTGTACATGGAGCGGAGAGGTACTGTCGACACTTGACATTGAGCGGAGAGGTACTTGTACATGGAGCGGAGAGGTACTTGTACATGGAGCGGAGAGGTACTTGTACATGGACCGGAGAGGTACTTGTACATGGAGCGGAGAGGTACTTGTACATTGAGCGGAGAGGTACTTGTACATGGAGCGGAGAGGTACTTGTACATGGAGCGGAGAGGTACTTGTACATGGAGCGGAGAGGTACTTGTACATGGAGCGGAGAGGTACTTGTACATTGAGCGGAGATGTACTTGTACATGGAGCGGAGATGTACTTGTACATGGATCGGAGAGGTACTTGTACATGAGAGCGGAGAGGTACTGTCGACACTTGTACATTCAGCGGAGAGGTACTTGTACATTGAGCGTAGAGGTACTGTCGACACTTGTACATTGAGCGGAGAGGTACTTGTACATGGAGCGGAGAGGTACTGTCGACACTTGTACATTGAGCGGAGAGGTACTTGTACATTGAGCGGAGAGGTACTTGTACATGGAGCGCAGAGGTACTTGTACATTGAGCGGAGAGGTACTTGTACATGGAGCGGAGAGGTACTTGTACATGAGAGCGGAGAGGTACTTGTACATGGAGCGGAGAGGTACTTGTACATTGAGCGGAGAGGTACTGTCGACACTTGTACATTCAGCGGAGAGGTACTTGTACATGGAGCGGAGAGGTACTGTCGATACTTGACATTGAGCGGAGAGGTACTTGTACATGGAGCGGAGAGGTATTTGTACATTGAGCGGAGAGGTACTTGTACATTGAGCGGAGAGGTACTGTCGACACTTGTACATTCAGCGGAGAGCTACTTGTACATGGAGCGGAGAGGTATTTGTACATTGAGCGGAGAGGTACTTGTACATGGAGCGGAGAGGTACTTGTACATAGAGCGGAGAGGTACTTATACATGGAGCGGAGAGGTACTTGTACATTGAGCGGAGAGGTACTGTCGACACTTGTACATTCAGCGGAGAGCTACTTGTACATGGAGCGGAGAGGTATTTGTACATTGAGCGGAGAGGTACTTGTACATGGAGCGGAGAGGTACTTGTACATAGAGCGGAGAGGTACTTATACATGGAGCGGAGAGGTATTTGTACATTGAGCGGAGAGGTACTTGTACATGGAGCGGAGAGGTACTTGTACATGAGAGCGGAGAGGTATTTGTACATGGAGCGGAAAGGTACTGTCGACACTTGTACATTGAGCGGAGAGCTACTTGTACATGGAGCGGAGAGGTACTTGTACATGAGAGCGGAGAGGTACTTGTACATGGAGCGGAGAGGTATTTGTACATGGAGCGGAGAGGTACTGTCGACACTTGACATTGAGCGGAGAGGTACTTGTACATGGAGCGGAGAGGTACTTGTACATGAGAGCGGAGAGGTATTTGTACATGGAGCGGAGAGGTACTGTCGACACTTGACATTGAGCGGAGAGGTACTTGTACATGGAGCGGAGAGGTACTTGTACATGGAGCGGAGAGGTACTTGTACATGGACCGGAGAGGTACTTGTACATGGAGCGGAGAGGTACTTGTACATGGAGCGGAGATGTACTTGTACATTGAGCGGAGAGGTACTTGTACATGGAGCAGAGATGTACTTGTACATGGAGCGGAGATGTACTTGTACATTGAGCGGAGAGGTACTTGTACATGGAGCGGAGAGGTACTTGTACATGGAGCGGAGATGTACTTGTACATGGAGCGGAGAGGTACTTGTACATGGAGCGGAGATGTACTTGTACATTGAGCGGAGAGGTACTTGTACATGGAGCGGAGAGGTACTGTCGACACTTGTACATTGAGCGGAGAGGTACTTGTACATTGAGCGGAGAGGTACTTGTACATGGAGCGCAGAGGTACTTGTACATTGAGCGGAGAGGTACTTGTACATGGAGCGGAGAGGTACTTGTACATGAGAGCGGAGAGGTACTTGTACATGGAGCGGAGAGGTACTTGTACATTGAGCGGAGAGGTACTGTCGACACTTGTACATTCAGCGGAGAGGTACTTGTACATGGAGCGGAGAGGTACTGTCGATACTTGACATTGAGCGGAGAGGTACTTGTACATGGAGCGGAGAGGTATTTGTACATTGAGCGGAGAGGTACTTGTACATTGAGCGGAGAGGTACTGTCGACACTTGTACATTCAGCGGAGAGCTACTTGTACATGGAGCGGAGAGGTATTTGTACATTGAGCGGAGAGGTACTTGTACATGGAGCGGAGAGGTACTTGTACATAGAGCGGAGAGGTACTTATACATGGAGCGGAGAGGTATTTGTACATTGAGCGGAGAGGTACTTGTACATGGAGCGGAGAGGTACTTGTACATGAGAGCGGAGAGGTATTTGTACATGGAGCGGAAAGGTACTGTCGACACTTGTACATTGAGCGGAGAGCTACTTGTACATGGAGCGGAGAGGTACTTGTACATGAGAGCGGAGAGGTACTTGTACATGGAGCGGAGAGGTATTTGTACATGGAGCGGAGAGGTACTGTCGACACTTGACATTGAGCGGAGAGGTACTTGTACATGGAGCGGAGAGGTACTTGTACATGAGAGCGGAGAGGTATTTGTACATGGAGCGGAGAGGTACTGTCGACACTTGACATTGAGCGGAGAGGTACTTGTACATGGAGCGGAGAGGTACTTGTACATGGACCGGAGAGGTACTTGTACATGGAGCGGAGAGGTACTTGTACATTGAGCGGAGAGGTACTTGTACATGGAGCGGAGAGGTACTTGTACATGGAGCGGAGAGGTACTTGTACATGGAGCGGAGAGGTACTTGTACATGGAGCGGAGAGGTACTTGTACATTGAGCGGAGATGTACTTGTACATGGAGCGGAGATGTACTTGTACATGGATCGGAGAGGTACTTGTACATGAGAGCGGAGAGGTACTGTCGACACTTGTACATTCAGCGGAGAGGTACTTGTACATTGAGCGTAGAGGTACTGTCGACACTTGTACATTGAGCGGAGAGGTACTTGTACATGGAGCGGAGAGGTACTGTCGACACTTGTACATTGAGCGGAGAGGTACTTGTACATTGAGCGGAGAGGTACTTGTACATGGAGCGCAGAGGTACTTGTACATTGAGCGGAGAGGTACTTGTACATGGAGCGGAGAGGTACTTGTACATGAGAGCGGAGAGGTACTTGTACATGGAGCGGAGAGGTACTTGTACATTGAGCGGAGAGGTACTGTCGACACTTGTACATTCAGCGGAGAGGTACTTGTACATGGAGCGGAGAGGTACTGTCGATACTTGACATTGAGCGGAGAGGTACTTGTACATGGAGCGGAGAGGTATTTGTACATTGAGCGGAGAGGTACTTGTACATTGAGCGGAGAGGTACTGTCGACACTTGTACATTCAGCGGAGAGCTACTTGTACATGGAGCGGAGAGGTATTTGTACATTGAGCGGAGAGGTACTTGTACATGGAGCGGAGAGGTACTTGTACATAGAGCGGAGAGGTACTTATACATGGAGCGGAGAGGTATTTGTACATTGAGCGGAGAGGTACTTGTACATGGAGCGGAGAGGTACTTGTACATGAGAGCGGAGAGGTATTTGTACATGGAGCGGAAAGGTACTGTCGACACTTGTACATTGAGCGGAGAGCTACTTGTACATGGAGCGGAGAGGTACTTGTACATGAGAGCGGAGAGGTACTTGTACATGGAGCGGAGAGGTATTTGTACATGGAGCGGAGAGGTACTGTCGACACTTGACATTGAGCGGAGAGGTACTTGTACATGGAGCGGAGAGGTACTTGTACATGAGAGCGGAGAGGTATTTGTACATGGAGCGGAGAGGTACTGTCGACACTTGACATTGAGCGGAGAGGTACTTGTACATGGAGCGGAGAGGTACTTGTACATGGAGCGGAGAGGTACTTGTACATGGACCGGAGAGGTACTTATACATGGAGCGGAGAGGTACTTGTACATGGAGCGGAGATGTACTTGTACATTGAGCGGAGAGGTACTTGTACATGGAGCAGAGATGTACTTGTACATGGAGCGGAGATGTACTTGTACATTGAGCGGAGAGGTACTTGTACATGGAGCGGAGAGGTACTTGTACATGGAGCGGAGATGTACTTGTACATGGAGCGGAGAGGTACTTGTACATGGAGCGGAGATGTACTTGTACATTGAGCGGAGAGGTACTTGTACATGGAGCGGAGAGGTACTGTCGACACTTGTACATTGAGCGGAGAGGTACTTGTACATTGAGCGGAGAGGTACTTGTACATGGAGCGCAGAGGTACTTGTACATTGAGCAGAGAGGTACTTGTACATGGAGCGGAGAGGTACTTGTACATGAGAGCGGAGAGGTACTTGTACATGGAGCGGAGAGGTACTTGTACATTGAGCGGAGAGGTACTGTCGACACTTGTACATTCAGCGGAGAGGTACTTGTACATGGAGCGGAGAGGTACTGTCGATACTTGACATTGAGCGGAGAGGTACTTGTACATGGAGCGGAGAGGTATTTGTACATTGAGCGGAGAGGTACTTGTACATTGAGCGGAGAGGTACTGTCGACACTTGTACATTCAGCGGAGAGCTACTTGTACATGGAGCGGAGAGGTATTTGTACATTGAGCGGAGAGGTACTTGTACATGGAGCGGAGAGGTACTTGTACATAGAGCGGAGAGGTACTTATACATGGAGCGGAGAGGTATTTGTACATTGAGCGGAGAGGTACTTGTACATGGAGCGGAGAGGTACTTGTACATGAGAGCGGAGAGGTATTTGTACATGGAGCGGAAAGGTACTGTCGACACTTGTACATTGAGCGGAGAGCTACTTGTACATGGAGCGGAGAGGTACTTGTACATGAGAGCGGAGAGGTACTTGTACATGGAGCGGAGAGGTATTTGTACATGGAGCGGAGAGGTACTGTCGACACTTGACATTGAGCGGAGAGGTACTTGTACATGGAGCGGAGAGGTACTTGTACATGAGAGCGGAGCGGTATTTGTACATGGAGCGGAGAGGTACTGTCGACACTTGACATTGAGCGGAGAGGTACTTGTACATGGAGCGGAGAGGTACTTGTACATGGAGCGGAGAGGTACTTGTACATGGACCGGAGAGGTACTTGTACATGGAGCGGAGAGGTACTTGTACATGGAGCGGAGATGTACTTGTACATTGAGCGGAGAGGTACTTGTACATGGAGCAGAGATGTACTTGTACATGGAGCGGAGATGTACTTGTACATTGAGCGGAGAGGTACTTGTACATGGAGCGGAGAGGTACTTGTACATGGAGCGGAGATGTACTTGTACATGGAGCGGAGAGGTACTTGTACATGGAGCGGAGATGTACTTGTACATTGAGCGGAGAGGTACTTGTACATGGAGCAGAGATGTACTTGTACATGGAGCGGAGAGGTACTTGTACATGGAGCGGAGAGGTACTTGTACATGGAGCGGAGAGGTACTTGTACATGGAGCGGAGAGGTACTTGTACATTGAGCGGAGATGTACTTGTACATGGAGCGGAGAGGTACTTGTACATTGAGCGGAGAGGTACTTGTACATGGAGCGGAGAGGTACTTGTACATGGAGCGGAGAGGTACTTGTACATGGAGCGGAGAGGTACTTGTACATGGAGCGGAGAGGTACTTGTACATTGAGCGGAGATGTACTTGTACATGGAGCGGAGATGTACTTGTACATGGATCGGAGAGGTACTTGTACATGAGAGCGGAGAGGTACTGTCGACACTTGTACATTGAGCGTAGAGGTACTGTCGACACTTGTACATTGAGCGGAGAGGTACTTGTACATGGAGCGGAGAGGTACTGTCGACACTTGTACATTGAGCGGAGAGGTACTTGTACATTGAGCGGAGAGGTACTTGTACATGGAGCGCAGAGGTACTTGTACATTGAGCGGAGAGGTACTTGTACATGGAGCGGAGAGGTACTTGTACATGAGAGCGGAGAGGTACTTGTACATGGAGCGGAGAGGTACTGTCGACACTTGTACATTCAGCGGAGAGGTACTTGTACATGGAGCGGAGAGGTACTGTCGATACTTGACATTGAGCGGAGAGGTACTTGTACATGGAGCGGAGAGGTATTTGTACATTGAGCGGAGAGGTACTTGTACATTGAGCGGAGAGGTACTGTCGACACTTGTACATTCAGCGGAGAGCTACTTGTACATGGAGCGGAGAGGTATTTGTACATTGAGCGGAGAGGTACTTGTACATGGAGCGGAGAGGTACTTGTACATAGAGCGGAGAGGTACTTATACATGGAGCGGAGAGGTATTTGTACATTGAGCGGAGAGGTACTTGTACATGGAGCGGAGAGGTACTTGTACATGAGAGCGGAGAGGTATTTGTACATGGAGCGGAAAGGTACTGTCGACACTTGTACATTGAGCGGAGAGCTACTTGTACATGGAGCGGAGAGGTACTTGTACATGAGAGCGGAGAGGTACTTGTACATGGAGCGGAGAGGTATTTGTACATGGAGCGGAGAGGTACTGTCGACACTTGACATTGAGCGGAGAGGTACTTGTACATGGAGCGGAGAGGTACTTGTACATGAGAGCGGAGAGGTATTTGTACATGGAGCGGAGAGGTACTGTCGACACTTGACATTGAGCGGAGAGGTACTTGTACATGGAGCGGAGAGGTACTTGTACATGGAGCGGAGAGGTACTTGTACATGGACCGGAGAGGTACTTGTACATGGAGCGGAGAGGTACTTGTACATGGAGCGGAGATGTACTTGTACATTGAGCGGAGAGGTACTTGTACATGGAGCAGAGATGTACTTGTACATGGAGCGGAGATGTACTTGTACATTGAGCGGAGAGGTACTTGTACATGGAGCGGAGAGGTACTTGTACATGGAGCGGAGATGTACTTGTACATGGAGCGGAGAGGTACTTGTACATGGAGCGGAGATGTACTTGTACATTGAGCGGAGAGGTACTTGTACATGGAGCAGAGATGTACTTGTACATGGAGCGGAGAGGTACTTGTACATGGAGCGGAGAGGTACTTGTACATGGAGCGGAGAGGTACTTGTACATGGAGCGGAGAGGTACTTGTACATTGAGCGGAGAGGTACTTGTACATGGAGCGGAGAGGTACTTGTACATTGAGCGGAGAGGTACTTGTACATGGAGCGGAGAGGTACTTGTACATGGAGCGGAGAGGTACTTGTACATGGAGCGGAGAGGTACTTGTACATGGAGCGGAGAGGTACTTGTACATGGAGCGGAGAGGTACTTGTACATTGAGCGGAGATGTACTTGTACATGGAGCGGAGATGTACTTGTACATGGATCGGAGAGGTACTTGTACATGAGAGCGGAGAGGTACTGTCGACACTTGTACATTGAGCGTAGAGGTACTGTCGACACTTGTACATTGAGCGGAGAGGTACTTGTACATGGAGCGGAGAGGTACTGTCGACACTTGTACATTGAGCGGAGAGGTACTTGTACATTGAGCGGAGAGGTACTTGTACATGGAGCGCAGAGGTACTTGTACATTGAGCGGAGAGGTACTTGTACATGGAGCGGAGAGGTACTTGTACATGAGAGCGGAGAGGTACTTGTACATGGAGCGGAGAGGTACTTGTACATTGAGCGGAGAGGTACTGTCGACACTTGTACATTCAGCGGAGAGGTACTTGTACATGGAGCGGAGAGGTACTGTCGATACTTGACATTGAGCGGAGAGGTACTTGTACATGGAGCGGAGAGGTATTTGTACATTGAGCGGAGAGGTACTTGTACATTGAGCGGAGAGGTACTGTCGACACTTGTACATTCAGCGGAGAGCTACTTGTACATGGAGCGGAGAGGTATTTGTACATTGAGCGGAGAGGTACTTGTACATGGAGCGGAGAGGTACTTGTACATAGAGCGGAGAGGTACTTATACATGGAGCGGAGAGGTATTTGTACATTGAGCGGAGAGGTACTTGTACATGGAGCGGAGAGGTACTTGTACATGAGAGCGGAGAGGTATTTGTACATGGAGCGGAAAGGTACTGTCGACACTTGTACATTGAGCGGAGAGCTACTTGTACATGGAGCGGAGAGGTACTTGTACATGAGAGCGGAGAGGTACTTGTACATGGAGCGGAGAGGTATTTGTACATGGAGCGGAGAGGTACTGTCGACACTTGACATTGAGCGGAGAGGTACTTGTACATGGAGCGGAGAGGTACTTGTACATGAGAGCGGAGAGGTATTTGTACATGGAGCGGAGAGGTAATGTCGACACTTGACATTGAGCGGAGAGGTACTTGTACATGGAGCGGAGAGGTACTTGTACATGGAGCGGAGAGGTACTTGTACATGGACCGGAGAGGTACTTGTACATGGAGCGGAGAGGTACTTGTACATGGAGCGGAGAGGTACTTGTACATTGAGCGGAGAGGTACTGGTACATGGAGCGGAGATGTACTTGTACATTGAGCGGAGAGGTACTTGTACATGGAGCGGAGAGGTACTTGTACATTGAGCGGAGAGGTACTTGTACATTGAGCGGAGACGTACTTGTACATTGAGCGGAGATGTACTTGTACATTGAGCGGAGATGTACTTGTACATTGAGCGGAGAGGTACTGGTACATGGAGCGGAGAGGTACTTGTACATGGAGCGGAGAGGTATTTGTACATGGAGCGGAGAGGTATTTGTACATGGAGCGGAGAGGTACTTGTACATTGAGCGGAGAGGTACTTGTACATGGAGCGGAGAGGTACTTGTACATGGAGCGGAGAGGTACTTGTACATGTAGCGGAGAGGTGCTTGTACATGGAGCGGAGAGGTACTTGTACATGGAGCGGAGAGGTATTTGTACATGGAGCGGAGAGGTACTTGTACATGGAGCGGAGAGGTACTTGTACATTCAGCGGAGAGGTACTTGTACATTGAGCGGAGAGGTACTTGTAGATGGAGCGGAGAGGTACTGTCGACACTTGTACATTGAGCGGAGAGGTACTTGTACATGGAGCGGAGAGGTACTTGTACATGGAGCGGAGAGGTACTGTCGACACTTGTACATTGAGCGGAGAGGTACTTGTACATGGAGCGGAGAGGTACTTGTACATGGAGCGGAGATGTACTTGTACAGGGAGCGGAGAGGTACTTGTACATTGAGCGGAGAGGTACTTGTACATGGAGCGGAGAGGTACTTGTACATGGAGCGGAGAGGTACTTGTACATGGAGCGGAGAGGTACTTGTACATTGAGCGGAGAGGTACTTGTACATGGAGCGGAGAGGTACTTGTACATGGAGCGGAGAGGTACTTGTACATGGAGCGGAGAGGTACTTGTACATTGAGCGGAGAGGTACTTGTACATGGAGCGGAGAGGTACTTGTACATGGAGCGGAGAGGTACTTGTACATGGAGCGGAGAGGTACTTGTACATGGAGCGGAGAGGTACTTGTACATTGAGCGGAGATGTACTTGTACATGGAGCGGAGATGTACTTGTACATGGATCGGAGAGGTACTTGTACATGAGAGCGGAGAGGTACTGTCGACACTTGTACATTGAGCGTAGAGGTACTGTCGACACTTGTACATTGAGCGGAGAGGTACTTGTACATGGAGCGGAGAGGTACTGTCGACACTTGTACATTGAGCGGAGAGGTACTTGTACATGGAGCGCAGAGGTACTTGTACATTGAGCGGAGAGGTACTTGTACATGGAGCGGAGAGGTACTTGTACATGAGAGCGGAGAGGTACTTGTACATGGAGCGGAGAGGTACTTGTACATTGAGCGGAGAGGTACTGTCGACACTTGTACATTCAGCGGAGAGGTACTTGTACATGGAGCGGAGAGGTACTGTCGATACTTGACATTGAGCGGAGAGGTACTTGTACATGGAGCGGAGAGGTACTTGTACATGGAGCGGAGAGGTACTTGTACATGGAGCGGAGAGGTACTTGTACATTGAGCGGAGAGGTACTTGTACATGGAGCGGAGAGGTACTTGTACATTGAGCGGAGAGGTACTTGTACATGGAGCGGAGAGGTACTTGTACATGGAGCGGAGAGGTACTTGTACATGGAGCGGAGAGGTACTTGTACATGGAGCGGAGAGGTACTTGTACATTGAGCGGAGATGTACTTGTACATGGAGCGGAGATGTACTTGTACATGGATCGGAGAGGTACTTGTACATGAGAGCGGAGAGGTACTGTCGACACTTGTACATTCAGCGGAGAGGTACTTGTACATTGAGCGTAGAGGTACTGTCGACACTTGTACATTGAGCGGAGAGGTACTTGTACATGGAGCGGAGAGGTACTGTCGACACTTGTACATTGAGCGGAGAGGTACTTGTACATTGAGCGGAGAGGTACTTGTACATGGAGCGCAGAGGTACTTGTACATTGAGCGGAGAGGTACTTGTACATGGAGCGGAGAGGTACTTGTACATGAGAGCGGAGAGGTACTTGTACATGGAGCGGAGAGGTACTTGTACATTGAGCGGAGAGGTACTGTCGACACTTGTACATTCAGCGGAGAGGTACTTGTACATGGAGCGGAGAGGTACTGTCGATACTTGACATTGAGCGGAGAGGTACTTGTACATGGAGCGGAGAGGTATTTGTACATTGAGCGGAGAGGTACTTGTACATTTAGCGGAGAGGTACTGTCGACACTTGTACATTCAGCGGAGAGCTACTTGTACATGGAGCGGAGAGGTATTTGTACATTGAGCGGAGAGGTACTTGTACATGGAGCGGAGAGGTACTTGTACATAGAGCGGAGAGGTACTTATACATGGAGCGGAGAGGTATTTGTACATTGAGCGGAGAGGTACTTGTACATGGAGCGGAGAGGTACTTGTACATGAGAGCGGAGAGGTATTTGTACATGGAGCGGAAAGGTACTGTCGACACTTGTACATTGAGCGGAGAGCTACTTGTACATGGAGCGGAGAGGTACTTGTACATGAGAGCGGAGAGGTACTTGTACATGGAGCGGAGAGGTATTTGTACATGGAGCGGAGAGGTACTGTCGACACTTGACATTGAGCGGAGAGGTACTTGTACATGGAGCGGAGAGGTACTTGTACATGAGAGCGGAGAGGTATTTGTACATGGAGCGGAGAGGTACTGTCGACACTTGACATTGAGCGGAGAGGTACTTGTACATGGAGCGGAGAGGTACTTGTACATTGAGCGGAGAGGTACTTGTACATGGAGCGGAGAGGTACTTGTACATGGAGCGGAGAGGTACTTGTACATGGAGCGGAGAGGTACTTGTACATGGAGCGGAGAGGTACTTGTACATGGAGCGGAGAGGTACTTGTACATTGAGCGGAGATGTACTTGTACATGGAGCGGAGATGTACTTGTACATGGATCGGAGAGGTACTTGTACATGAGAGCGGAGAGGTACTGTCGACACTTGTACATTGAGCGTAGAGGTACTGTCGACACTTGTACATTGAGCGGAGAGGTACTTGTACATGGAGCGGAGAGGTACTGTCGACACTTGTACATTGAGCGGAGAGGTACTTGTACATTGAGCGGAGAGGTACTTGTACATGGAGCGCAGAGGTACTTGTACATTGAGCGGAGAGGTACTTGTACATGGAGCGGAGAGGTACTTGTACATGAGAGCGGAGAGGTACTTGTACATGGAGCGGAGAGGTACTTGTACATTGAGCGGAGAGGTACTGTCGACACTTGTACATTCAGCGGAGAGGTACTTGTACATGGAGCGGAGAGGTACTGTCGATACTTGACATTGAGCGGAGAGGTACTTGTACATGGAGCGGAGAGGTATTTGTACATTGAGCGGAGAGGTACTTGTACATTGAGCGGAGAGGTACTGTCGACACTTGTACATTCAGCGGAGAGCTACTTGTACATGGAGCGGAGAGGTATTTGTACATTGAGCGGAGAGGTACTTGTACATGGAGCGGAGAGGTACTTGTACATAGAGCGGAGAGGTACTTATACATGGAGCGGAGAGGTATTTGTACATTGAGCGGAGAGGTACTTGTACATGGAGCGGAGAGGTACTTGTACATGAGAGCGGAGAGGTATTTGTACATGGAGCGGAAAGGTACTGTCGACACTTGTACATTGAGCGGAGAGCTACTTGTACATGGAGCGGAGAGGTACTTGTACATGAGAGCGGAGAGGTACTTGTACATGGAGCGGAGAGGTATTTGTACATGGAGCGGAGAGGTACTGTCGACACTTGACATTGAGCGGAGAGGTACTTGTACATGGAGCGGAGAGGTACTTGTACATGAGAGCGGAGAGGTATTTGTACATGGAGCGGAGAGGTAATGTCGACACTTGACATTGAGCGGAGAGGTACTTGTACATGGAGCGGAGAGGTACTTGTACATGGAGCGGAGAGGTACTTGTACATGGACCGGAGAGGTACTTGTACATGGAGCGGAGAGGTACTTGTACATGGAGCGGAGAGGTACTTGTACATTGAGCGGAGAGGTACTGGTACATGGAGCGGAGATGTACTTGTACATTGAGCGGAGAGGTACTTGTACATGGAGCGGAGAGGTACTTGTACATTGAGCGGAGAGGTACTTGTACATTGAGCGGAGACGTACTTGTACATTGAGCGGAGATGTACTTGTACATTGAGCGGAGATGTACTTGTACATTGAGCGGAGAGGTACTGGTACATGGAGCGGAGAGGTACTTGTACATGGAGCGGAGAGGTATTTGTACATGGAGCGGAGAGGTATTTGTACATGGAGCGGAGAGGTACTTGTACATTGAGCGGAGAGGTACTTGTACATGGAGCGGAGAGGTACTTGTACATGGAGCGGAGAGGTACTTGTACATGTAGCGGAGAGGTGCTTGTACATGGAGCGGAGAGGTACTTGTACATGGAGCGGAGAGGTATTTGTACATGGAGCGGAGAGGTACTTGTACATGGAGCGGAGAGGTACTTGTACATTCAGCGGAGAGGTACTTGTACATTGAGCGGAGAGGTACTTGTAGATGGAGCGGAGAGGTACTGTCGACACTTGTACATTGAGCGGAGAGGTACTTGTACATGGAGCGGAGAGGTACTTGTACATGGAGCGGAGAGGTACTGTCGACACTTGTACATTGAGCGGAGAGGTACTTGTACATGGAGCGGAGAGGTACTTGTACATGGAGCGGAGATGTACTTGTACAGGGAGCGGAGAGGTACTTGTACATTGAGCGGAGAGGTACTTGTACATGGAGCGGAGAGGTACTTGTACATGGAGCGGAGAGGTACTTGTACATGGAGCGGAGAGGTACTTGTACATTGAGCGGAGAGGTACTTGTACATGGAGCGGAGAGGTACTTGTACATGGAGCGGAGAGGTACTTGTACATGGAGCGGAGAGGTACTTGTACATTGAGCGGAGAGGTACTTGTACATGGAGCGGAGAGGTACTTGTACATGGAGCGGAGAGGTACTTGTACATGGAGCGGAGAGGTACTTGTACATGGAGCGGAGAGGTACTTGTACATTGAGCGGAGATGTACTTGTACATGGAGCGGAGATGTACTTGTACATGGATCGGAGAGGTACTTGTACATGAGAGCGGAGAGGTACTGTCGACACTTGTACATTGAGCGTAGAGGTACTGTCGACACTTGTACATTGAGCGGAGAGGTACTTGTACATGGAGCGGAGAGGTACTGTCGACACTTGTACATTGAGCGGAGAGGTACTTGTACATGGAGCGCAGAGGTACTTGTACATTGAGCGGAGAGGTACTTGTACATGGAGCGGAGAGGTACTTGTACATGAGAGCGGAGAGGTACTTGTACATGGAGCGGAGAGGTACTTGTACATTGAGCGGAGAGGTACTGTCGACACTTGTACATTCAGCGGAGAGGTACTTGTACATGGAGCGGAGAGGTACTGTCGATACTTGACATTGAGCGGAGAGGTACTTGTACATGGAGCGGAGAGGTACTTGTACATGGAGCGGAGAGGTACTTGTACATGGAGCGGAGAGGTACTTGTACATTGAGCGGAGAGGTACTTGTACATGGAGCGGAGAGGTACTTGTACATTGAGCGGAGAGGTACTTGTACATGGAGCGGAGAGGTACTTGTACATGGAGCGGAGAGGTACTTGTACATGGAGCGGAGAGGTACTTGTACATGGAGCGGAGAGGTACTTGTACATTGAGCGGAGATGTACTTGTACATGGAGCGGAGATGTACTTGTACATGGATCGGAGAGGTACTTGTACATGAGAGCGGAGAGGTACTGTCGACACTTGTACATTCAGCGGAGAGGTACTTGTACATTGAGCGTAGAGGTACTGTCGACACTTGTACATTGAGCGGAGAGGTACTTGTACATGGAGCGGAGAGGTACTGTCGACACTTGTACATTGAGCGGAGAGGTACTTGTACATTGAGCGGAGAGGTACTTGTACATGGAGCGCAGAGGTACTTGTACATTGAGCGGAGAGGTACTTGTACATGGAGCGGAGAGGTACTTGTACATGAGAGCGGAGAGGTACTTGTACATGGAGCGGAGAGGTACTTGTACATTGAGCGGAGAGGTACTGTCGACACTTGTACATTCAGCGGAGAGGTACTTGTACATGGAGCGGAGAGGTACTGTCGATACTTGACATTGAGCGGAGAGGTACTTGTACATGGAGCGGAGAGGTATTTGTACATTGAGCGGAGAGGTACTTGTACATTGAGCGGAGAGGTACTGTCGACACTTGTACATTCAGCGGAGAGCTACTTGTACATGGAGCGGAGAGGTATTTGTACATTGAGCGGAGAGGTACTTGTACATGGAGCGGAGAGGTACTTGTACATAGAGCGGAGAGGTACTTATACATGGAGCGGAGAGGTATTTGTACATTGAGCGGAGAGGTACTTGTACATGGAGCGGAGAGGTACTTGTACATGAGAGCGGAGAGGTATTTGTACATGGAGCGGAAAGGTACTGTCGACACTTGTACATTGAGCGGAGAGCTACTTGTACATGGAGCGGAGAGGTACTTGTACATGAGAGCGGAGAGGTACTTGTACATGGAGCGGAGAGGTATTTGTACATGGAGCGGAGAGGTACTGTCGACACTTGACATTGAGCGGAGAGGTACTTGTACATGGAGCGGAGAGGTACTTGTACATGAGAGCGGAGAGGTATTTGTACATGGAGCGGAGAGGTACTGTCGACACTTGACATTGAGCGGAGAGGTACTTGTACATGGAGCGGAGAGGTACTTGTACATTGAGCGGAGAGGTACTTGTACATGGAGCGGAGAGGTACTTGTACATGGAGCGGAGAGGTACTTGTACATGGAGCGGAGAGGTACTTGTACATGGAGCGGAGAGGTACTTGTACATGGAGCGGAGAGGTACTTGTACATTGAGCGGAGATGTACTTGTACATGGAGCGGAGATGTACTTGTACATGGATCGGAGAGGTACTTGTACATGAGAGCGGAGAGGTACTGTCGACACTTGTACATTGAGCGTAGAGGTACTGTCGACACTTGTACATTGAGCGGAGAGGTACTTGTACATGGAGCGGAGAGGTACTGTCGACACTTGTACATTGAGCGGAGAGGTACTTGTACATTGAGCGGAGAGGTACTTGTACATGGAGCGCAGAGGTACTTGTACATTGAGCGGAGAGGTACTTGTACATGGAGCGGAGAGGTACTTGTACATGAGAGCGGAGAGGTACTTGTACATGGAGCGGAGAGGTACTTGTACATTGAGCGGAGAGGTACTGTCGACACTTGTACATTCAGCGGAGAGGTACTTGTACATGGAGCGGAGAGGTACTGTCGATACTTGACATTGAGCGGAGAGGTACTTGTACATGGAGCGGAGAGGTATTTGTACATTGAGCGGAGAGGTACTTGTACATTGAGCGGAGAGGTACTGTCGACACTTGTACATTCAGCGGAGAGCTACTTGTACATGGAGCGGAGAGGTATTTGTACATTGAGCGGAGAGGTACTTGTACATGGAGCGGAGAGGTACTTGTACATAGAGCGGAGAGGTACTTATACATGGAGCGGAGAGGTATTTGTACATTGAGCGGAGAGGTACTTGTACATGGAGCGGAGAGGTACTTGTACATGAGAGCGGAGAGGTATTTGTACATGGAGCGGAAAGGTACTGTCGACACTTGTACATTGAGCGGAGAGCTACTTGTACATGGAGCGGAGAGGTACTTGTACATGAGAGCGGAGAGGTACTTGTACATGGAGCGGAGAGGTATTTGTACATGGAGCGGAGAGGTACTGTCGACACTTGACATTGAGCGGAGAGGTACTTGTACATGGAGCGGAGAGGTACTTGTACATGAGAGCGGAGAGGTATTTGTACATGGAGCGGAGAGGTAATGTCGACACTTGACATTGAGCGGAGAGGTACTTGTACATGGAGCGGAGAGGTACTGTCGACACTTGACATTGAGCGGAGAGGTACTTGTACATGGAGCGGAGAGGTACTTGTACATGAGAGCGGAGAGGTATTTGTACATGGAGCGGAGAGGTACTGTCGACACTTGACATTGAGCGGAGAGGTACTTGTACATGGAGCGGAGAGGTACTTGTACATGGAGCGGAGAGGTACTTGTACATGGACCGGAGAGGTACTTGTACATGGAGCGGAGAGGTACTTGTACATTGAGCGGAGAGGTACTTGTACATGGAGCGGAGAGGTACTTGTACATGGAGCGGAGAGGTACTTGTACATGGAGCGGAGAGGCACTTGTACATGGAGCGGAGAGGTACTTGTACATTGAGCGGAGATGTACTTGTACATGGAGCGGAGATGTACTTGTACATGGATCGGAGAGGTACTTGTACATGAGAGCGGAGAGGTACTGTCGACACTTGTACATTCAGCGGAGAGGTACTTGTACATTGAGCGTAGAGGTACTGTCGACACTTGTACATTGAGCGGAGAGGTACTTGTACATGGAGCGGAGAGGTACTGTCGACACTTGTACATTGAGCGGAGAGGTACTTGTACATTGAGCGGAGAGGTACTTGTACATGGAGCGCAGAGGTACTTGTACATTGAGCGGAGAGGTACTTGTACATGGAGCGGAGAGGTACTTGTACATGAGAGCGGAGAGGTACTTGTACATGGAGCGGAGAGGTACTTGTACATTGAGCGGAGAGGTACTGTCGACACTTGTACATTCAGCGGAGAGGTACTTGTACATGGAGCGGAGAGGTACTGTCGATACTTGACATTGAGCGGAGAGGTACTTGTACATGGAGCGGAGAGGTATTTGTACATTGAGCGGAGAGGTACTTGTACATTGAGCGGAGAGGTACTGTCGACACTTGTACATTCAGCGGAGAGCTACTTGTACATGGAGCGGAGAGGTATTTGTACATTGAGCGGAGAGGTACTTGTACATGGAGCGGAGAGGTACTTGTACATAGAGCGGAGAGGTACTTATACATGGAGCGGAGAGGTATTTGTACATTGAGCGGAGAGGTACTTGTACATGGAGCGGAGAGGTACTTGTACATGAGAGCGGAGAGGTATTTGTACATGGAGCGGAAAGGTACTGTCGACACTTGTACATTGAGCGGAGAGCTACTTGTACATGGAGCGGAGAGGTACTTGTACATGAGAGCGGAGAGGTACTTGTACATGGAGCGGAGAGGTATTTGTACATGGAGCGGAGAGGTACTGTCGACACTTGACATTGAGCGGAGAGGTACTTGTACATGGAGCGGAGAGGTACTTGTACATGAGAGCGGAGAGGTATTTGTACATGGAGCGGAGAGGTACTGTCGACACTTGACATTGAGCGGAGAGGTACTTGTACATGGAGCGGAGAGGTACTTGTACATTGAGCGGAGAGGTACTTGTACATGGAGCGGAGAGGTACTTGTACATGGAGCGGAGAGGTACTTGTACATGGAGCGGAGAGGTACTTGTACATGGAGCGGAGAGGTACTTGTACATGGAGCGGAGAGGTACTTGTACATTGAGCGGAGATGTACTTGTACATGGAGCGGAGATGTACTTGTACATGGATCGGAGAGGTACTTGTACATGAGAGCGGAGAGGTACTGTCGACACTTGTACATTGAGCGTAGAGGTACTGTCGACACTTGTACATTGAGCGGAGAGGTACTTGTACATGGAGCGGAGAGGTACTGTCGACACTTGTACATTGAGCGGAGAGGTACTTGTACATTGAGCGGAGAGGTACTTGTACATGGAGCGCAGAGGTACTTGTACATTGAGCGGAGAGGTACTTGTACATGGAGCGGAGAGGTACTTGTACATGAGAGCGGAGAGGTACTTGTACATGGAGCGGAGAGGTACTTGTACATTGAGCGGAGAGGTACTGTCGACACTTGTACATTCAGCGGAGAGGTACTTGTACATGGAGCGGAGAGGTACTGTCGATACTTGACATTGAGCGGAGAGGTACTTGTACATGGAGCGGAGAGGTATTTGTACATTGAGCGGAGAGGTACTTGTACATTGAGCGGAGAGGTACTGTCGACACTTGTACATTCAGCGGAGAGCTACTTGTACATGGAGCGGAGAGGTATTTGTACATTGAGCGGAGAGGTACTTGTACATGGAGCGGAGAGGTACTTGTACATAGAGCGGAGAGGTACTTATACATGGAGCGGAGAGGTATTTGTACATTGAGCGGAGAGGTACTTGTACATGGAGCGGAGAGGTACTTGTACATGAGAGCGGAGAGGTATTTGTACATGGAGCGGAAAGGTACTGTCGACACTTGTACATTGAGCGGAGAGCTACTTGTACATGGAGCGGAGAGGTACTTGTACATGAGAGCGGAGAGGTACTTGTACATGGAGCGGAGAGGTATTTGTACATGGAGCGGAGAGGTACTGTCGACACTTGACATTGAGCGGAGAGGTACTTGTACATGGAGCGGAGAGGTACTTGTACATGAGAGCGGAGAGGTATTTGTACATGGAGCGGAGAGGTAATGTCGACACTTGACATTGAGCGGAGAGGTACTTGTACATGGAGCGGAGAGGTACTTGTACATGGAGCGGAGAGGTACTTGTACATGGACCGGAGAGGTACTTGTACATGGAGCGGAGAGGTACTTGTACATGGAGCGGAGAGGTACTTGTACATTGAGCGGAGAGGTACTGGTACATGGAGCGGAGATGTACTTGTACATTGAGCGGAGAGGTACTTGTACATGGAGCGGAGAGGTACTTGTACATTGAGCGGAGAGGTACTTGTACATTGAGCGGAGACGTACTTGTACATTGAGCGGAGATGTACTTGTACATTGAGCGGAGATGTACTTGTACATTGAGCGGAGAGGTACTGGTACATGGAGCGGAGAGGTACTTGTACATGGAGCGGAGAGGTATTTGTACATGGAGCGGAGAGGTATTTGTACATGGAGCGGAGAGGTACTTGTACATTGAGCGGAGAGGTACTTGTACATGGAGCGGAGAGGTACTTGTACATGGAGCGGAGAGGTACTTGTACATGTAGCGGAGAGGTGCTTGTACATGGAGCGGAGAGGTACTTGTACATGGAGCGGAGAGGTACTTGTACATGGAGCGGAGAGGTACTTGTACATGGAGCGGAGAGGTACTTGTACATTGAGCGGAGAGGTACTTGTACATGGAGCGGAGAGGTACTTGTACATGGAGCGGAGAGGTACTTGTACATGGAGCGGAGAGGTACTTGTACATGGAGCGGAGAGGTACTTGTACATTGAGCGGAGATGTACTTGTACATGGAGCGGAGATGTACTTGTACATGGATCGGAGAGGTACTTGTACATGAGAGCGGAGAGGTACTGTCGACACTTGTACATTGAGCGTAGAGGTACTGTCGACACTTGTACATTGAGCGGAGAGGTACTTGTACATGGAGCGGAGAGGTACTGTCGACACTTGTACATTGAGCGGAGAGGTACTTGTACATGGAGCGCAGAGGTACTTGTACATTGAGCGGAGAGGTACTTGTACATGGAGCGGAGAGGTACTTGTACATGAGAGCGGAGAGGTACTTGTACATGGAGCGGAGAGGTACTTGTACATTGAGCGGAGAGGTACTGTCGACACTTGTACATTCAGCGGAGAGGTACTTGTACATGGAGCGGAGAGGTACTGTCGATACTTGACATTGAGCGGAGAGGTACTTGTACATGGAGCGGAGAGGTACTTGTACATGGAGCGGAGAGGTACTTGTACATGGAGCGGAGAGGTACTTGTACATTGAGCGGAGAGGTACTTGTACATGGAGCGGAGAGGTACTTGTACATTGAGCGGAGAGGTACTTGTACATGGAGCGGAGAGGTACTTGTACATGGAGCGGAGAGGTACTTGTACATGGAGCGGAGAGGTACTTGTACATGGAGCGGAGAGGTACTTGTACATTGAGCGGAGATGTACTTGTACATGGAGCGGAGATGTACTTGTACATGGATCGGAGAGGTACTTGTACATGAGAGCGGAGAGGTACTGTCGACACTTGTACATTCAGCGGAGAGGTACTTGTACATTGAGCGTAGAGGTACTGTCGACACTTGTACATTGAGCGGAGAGGTACTTGTACATGGAGCGGAGAGGTACTGTCGACACTTGTACATTGAGCGGAGAGGTACTTGTACATTGAGCGGAGAGGTACTTGTACATGGAGCGCAGAGGTACTTGTACATTGAGCGGAGAGGTACTTGTACATGGAGCGGAGAGGTACTTGTACATGAGAGCGGAGAGGTACTTGTACATGGAGCGGAGAGGTACTTGTACATTGAGCGGAGAGGTACTGTCGACACTTGTACATTCAGCGGAGAGCTACTTGTACATGGAGCGGAGAGGTATTTGTACATTGAGCGGAGAGGTACTTGTACATGGAGCGGAGAGGTACTTGTACATAGAGCGGAGAGGTACTTATACATGGAGCGGAGAGGTATTTGTACATTGAGCGGAGAGGTACTTGTACATGGAGCGGAGAGGTACTTGTACATGAGAGCGGAGAGGTATTTGTACATGGAGCGGAAAGGTACTGTCGACACTTGTACATTGAGCGGAGAGCTACTTGTACATGGAGCGGAGAGGTACTTGTACATGAGAGCGGAGAGGTACTTGTACATGGAGCGGAGAGGTATTTGTACATGGAGCGGAGAGGTACTGTCGACACTTGACATTGAGCGGAGAGGTACTTGTACATGGAGCGGAGAGGTACTTGTACATGAGAGCGGAGAGGTATTTGTACATGGAGCGGAGAGGTACTGTCGACACTTGACATTGAGCGGAGAGGTACTTGTACATGGAGCGGAGAGGTACTTGTACATTGAGCGGAGAGGTACTTGTACATGGAGCGGAGAGGTACTTGTACATGGAGCGGAGAGGTACTTGTACATGGAGCGGAGAGGTACTTGTACATGGAGCGGAGAGGTACTTGTACATGGAGCGGAGAGGTACTTGTACATTGAGCGGAGATGTACTTGTACATGGAGCGGAGATGTACTTGTACATGGATCGGAGAGGTACTTGTACATGAGAGCGGAGAGGTACTGTCGACACTTGTACATTGAGCGTAGAGGTACTGTCGACACTTGTACATTGAGCGGAGAGGTACTTGTACATGGAGCGGAGAGGTACTGTCGACACTTGTACATTGAGCGGAGAGGTACTTGTACATTGAGCGGAGAGGTACTTGTACATGGAGCGCAGAGGTACTTGTACATTGAGCGGAGAGGTACTTGTACATGGAGCGGAGAGGTACTTGTACATGAGAGCGGAGAGGTACTTGTACATGGAGCGGAGAGGTACTTGTACATTGAGCGGAGAGGTACTGTCGACACTTGTACATTCAGCGGAGAGGTACTTGTACATGGAGCGGAGAGGTACTGTCGATACTTGACATTGAGCGGAGAGGTACTTGTACATGGAGCGGAGAGGTATTTGTACATTGAGCGGAGAGGTACTTGTACATTGAGCGGAGAGGTACTGTCGACACTTGTACATTCAGCGGAGAGCTACTTGTACATGGAGCGGAGAGGTATTTGTACATTGAGCGGAGAGGTACTTGTACATGGAGCGGAGAGGTACTTGTACATAGAGCGGAGAGGTACTTATACATGGAGCGGAGAGGTATTTGTACATTGAGCGGAGAGGTACTTGTACATGGAGCGGAGAGGTACTTGTACATGAGAGCGGAGAGGTATTTGTACATGGAGCGGAAAGGTACTGTCGACACTTGTACATTGAGCGGAGAGCTACTTGTACATGGAGCGGAGAGGTACTTGTACATGAGAGCGGAGAGGTACTTGTACATGGAGCGGAGAGGTATTTGTACATGGAGCGGAGAGGTACTGTCGACACTTGACATTGAGCGGAGAGGTACTTGTACATGGAGCGGAGAGGTACTTGTACATGAGAGCGGAGAGGTATTTGTACATGGAGCGGAGAGGTAATGTCGACACTTGACATTGAGCGGAGAGGTACTTGTACATGGAGCGGAGAGGTACTTGTACATGGAGCGGAGAGGTACTTGTACATGGACCGGAGAGGTACTTGTACATGGAGCGGAGAGGTACTTGTACATGGAGCGGAGAGGTACTTGTACATTGAGCGGAGAGGTACTGGTACATGGAGCGGAGATGTACTTGTACATTGAGCGGAGAGGTACTTGTACATGGAGCGGAGAGGTACTTGTACATTGAGCGGAGAGGTACTTGTACATTGAGCGGAGACGTACTTGTACATTGAGCGGAGATGTACTTGTACATTGAGCGGAGATGTACTTGTACATTGAGCGGAGAGGTACTGGTACATGGAGCGGAGAGGTACTTGTACATGGAGCGGAGAGGTATTTGTACATGGAGCGGAGAGGTATTTGTACATGGAGCGGAGAGGTACTTGTACATTGAGCGGAGAGGTACTTGTACATGGAGCGGAGAGGTACTTGTACATGGAGCGGAGAGGTACTTGTACATGTAGCGGAGAGGTGCTTGTACATGGAGCGGAGAGGTACTTGTACATGGAGCGGAGAGGTATTTGTACATGGAGCGGAGAGGTACTTGTACATGGAGCGGAGAGGTACTTGTACATTCAGCGGAGAGGTACTTGTACATTGAGCGGAGAGGTACTTGTAGATGGAGCGGAGAGGTACTGTCGACACTTGTACATTGAGCGGAGAGGTACTTGTACATGGAGCGGAGAGGTACTTGTACATGGAGCGGAGAGGTACTGTCGACACTTGTACATTGAGCGGAGAGGTACTTGTACATGGAGCGGAGAGGTACTTGTACATGGAGCGGAGATGTACTTGTACAGGGAGCGGAGAGGTACTTGTACATTGAGCGGAGAGGTACTTGTACATGGAGCGGAGAGGTACTTGTACATGGAGCGGAGAGGTACTTGTACATGGAGCGGAGAGGTACTTGTACATTGAGCGGAGAGGTACTTGTACATGGAGCGGAGAGGTACTTGTACATGGAGCGGAGAGGTACTTGTACATGGAGCGGAGAGGTACTTGTACATTGAGCGGAGAGGTACTTGTACATGGAGCGGAGAGGTACTTGTACATGGAGCGGAGAGGTACTTGTACATGGAGCGGAGAGGTACTTGTACATGGAGCGGAGAGGTACTTGTACATTGAGCGGAGATGTACTTGTACATGGAGCGGAGATGTACTTGTACATGGATCGGAGAGGTACTTGTACATGAGAGCGGAGAGGTACTGTCGACACTTGTACATTGAGCGTAGAGGTACTGTCGACACTTGTACATTGAGCGGAGAGGTACTTGTACATGGAGCGGAGAGGTACTGTCGACACTTGTACATTGAGCGGAGAGGTACTTGTACATTGAGCGGAGAGGTACTTGTACATGGAGCGCAGAGGTACTTGTACATTGAGCGGAGAGGTACTTGTACATGGAGCGGAGAGGTACTTGTACATGAGAGCGGAGAGGTACTTGTACATGGAGCGGAGAGGTACTTGTACATTGAGCGGAGAGGTACTGTCGACACTTGTACATTCAGCGGAGAGGTACTTGTACATGGAGCGGAGAGGTACTGTCGATACTTGACATTGAGCGGAGAGGTACTTGTACATGGAGCGGAGAGGTACTTGTACATGGAGCGGAGAGGTACTTGTACATGGAGCGGAGAGGTACTTGTACATTGAGCGGAGAGGTACTTGTACATGGAGCGGAGAGGTACTTGTACATTGAGCGGAGAGGTACTTGTACATGGAGCGGAGAGGTACTTGTACATGGAGCGGAGAGGTACTTGTACATGGAGCGGAGAGGTACTTGTACATGGAGCGGAGAGGTACTTGTACATTGAGCGGAGATGTACTTGTACATGGAGCGGAGATGTACTTGTACATGGATCGGAGAGGTACTTGTACATGAGAGCGGAGAGGTACTGTCGACACTTGTACATTCAGCGGAGAGGTACTTGTACATTGAGCGTAGAGGTACTGTCGACACTTGTACATTGAGCGGAGAGGTACTTGTACATGGAGCGGAGAGGTACTGTCGACACTTGTACATTGAGCGGAGAGGTACTTGTACATTGAGCGGAGAGGTACTTGTACATGGAGCGGAGAGGTACTTGTACATGGAGCGGAGAGGTACTTGTACATGGAGCGGAGAGGTACTTGTACATTGAGCGGAGAGGTACTTGTACATGGAGCGGAGAGGTACTTGTACATGGAGCGGAGAGGTACTTGTACATGGAGCGGAGAGGTACTTGTACATGGAGCGGAGAGGTACTTGTACATTGAGCGGAGATGTACTTGTACATGGAGCGGAGATGTACTTGTACATGGATCGGAGAGGTACTTGTACATGAGAGCGGAGAGGTACTGTCGACACTTGTACATTGAGCGTAGAGGTACTGTCGACACTTGTACATTGAGCGGAGAGGTACTTGTACATGGAGCGGAGAGGTACTGTCGACACTTGTACATTGAGCGGAGAGGTACTTGTACATTGAGCGGAGAGGTACTTGTACATGGAGCGCAGAGGTACTTGTACATTGAGCGGAGAGGTACTTGTACATGGAGCGGAGAGGTACTTGTACATGAGAGCGGAGAGGTACTTGTACATGGAGCGGAGAGGTACTTGTACATTGAGCGGAGAGGTACTGTCGACACTTGTACATTCAGCGGAGAGGTACTTGTACATGGAGCGGAGAGGTACTGTCGATACTTGACATTGAGCGGAGAGGTACTTGTACATGGAGCGGAGAGGTACTTGTACATGGAGCGGAGAGGTACTTGTACATGGAGCGGAGAGGTACTTGTACATTGAGCGGAGAGGTACTTGTACATGGAGCGGAGAGGTACTTGTACATTGAGCGGAGAGGTACTTGTACATGGAGCGGAGAGGTACTTGTACATGGAGCGGAGAGGTACTTGTACATGGAGCGGAGAGGTACTTGTACATGGAGCGGAGAGGTACTTGTACATTGAGCGGAGATGTACTTGTACATGGAGCGGAGATGTACTTGTACATGGATCGGAGAGGTACTTGTACATGAGAGCGGAGAGGTACTGTCGACACTTGTACATTCAGCGGAGAGGTACTTGTACATTGAGCGTAGAGGTACTGTCGACACTTGTACATTGAGCGGAGAGGTACTTGTACATGGAGCGGAGAGGTACTGTCGACACTTGTACATTGAGCGGAGAGGTACTTGTACATTGAGCGGAGAGGTACTTGTACATGGAGCGCAGAGGTACTTGTACATTGAGCGGAGAGGTACTTGTACATGGAGCGGAGAGGTACTTGTACATGAGAGCGGAGAGGTACTTGTACATGGAGCGGAGAGGTACTTGTACATTGAGCGGAGAGGTACTGTCGACACTTGTACATTCAGCGGAGAGGTACTTGTACATGGAGCGGAGAGGTACTGTCGATACTTGACATTGAGCGGAGAGGTACTTGTACATGGAGCGGAGAGGTATTTGTACATTGAGCGGAGAGGTACTTGTACATTGAGCGGAGAGGTACTGTCGACACTTGTACATTCAGCGGAGAGCTACTTGTACATGGAGCGGAGAGGTATTTGTACATTGAGCGGAGAGGTACTTGTACATGGAGCGGAGAGGTACTTGTACATAGAGCGGAGAGGTACTTATACATGGAGCGGAGAGGTATTTGTACATTGAGCGGAGAGGTACTTGTACATGGAGCGGAGAGGTACTTGTACATGAGAGCGGAGAGGTATTTGTACATGGAGCGGAAAGGTACTGTCGACACTTGTACATTGAGCGGAGAGCTACTTGTACATGGAGCGGAGAGGTACTTGTACATGAGAGCGGAGAGGTACTTGTACATGGAGCGGAGAGGTATTTGTACATGGAGCGGAGAGGTACTGTCAACACTTGACATTGAGCGGAGAGGTACTTGTACATGGAGCGGAGAGGTACTTGTACATGAGAGCGGAGAGGTATTTGTACATGGAGCGGAGAGGTACTGTCGACACTTGACATTGAGCGGAGAGGTACTTGTACATGGAGCGGAGAGGTACTTGTACATGGAGCGGAGAGGTACTTGTACATGGACCGGAGAGGTACTTGTACATGGAGCGGAGAGGTACTTGTACATGGAGCGGAGATGTACTTGTACATTGAGCGGAGAGGTACTTGTACATGGAGCAGAGATGTACTTGTACATGGAGCGGAGATGTACTTGTACATTGAGCGGAGAGGTACTTGTACATGGAGCGGAGAGGTACTTGTACATGGAGCGGAGATGTACTTGTACATGGAGCGGAGAGGTACTTGTACATGGAGCGGAGATGTACTTGTACATTGAGCAGAGAGGTACTTGTACATGGAGCAGAGATGTACTTGTACATGGAGCGGAGAGGTACTTGTACATGGAGCGGAGAGGTACTTGTACATGGAGCGGAGAGGTACTTGTACATGGAGCGGAGAGGTACTTGTACATTGAGCGGAGATGTACTTGTACATGGAGCGGAGAGGTACTTGTACATTGAGCGGAGAGGTACTTGTACATGGAGCGGAGAGGTACTTGTACATGGAGCGGAGAGGTACTTGTACATGGAGCGGAGAGGTACTTGTACATGGAGCGGAGAGGTACTTGTACATTGAGCGGAGATGTACTTGTACATGGAGCGGAGATGTACTTGTACATGGATCGGAGAGGTACTTGTACATGAGAGCGGAGATGTACTGTCGACACTTGTACATTGAGCGTAGAGGTACTGTCGACACTTGTACATTGAGCGGAGAGGTACTTGTACATGGAGCGGAGAGGTACTGTCGACACTTGTACATTGAGCGGAGAGGTACTTGTACATTGAGCGGAGAGGTACTTGTACATGGAGCGCAGAGGTACTTGTACATTGAGCGGAGAGGTACTTGTACATGGAGCGGAGAGGTACTTGTACATGAGAGCGGAGAGGTACTTGTACATGGAGCGGAGAGGTACTGTCGACACTTGTACATTCAGCGGAGAGGTACTTGTACATGGAGCGGAGAGGTACTGTCGATACTTGACATTGAGCGGAGAGGTACTTGTACATGGAGCGGAGAGGTATTTGTACATTGAGCGGAGAGGTACTTGTACATTGAGCGGAGAGGTACTGTCGACACTTGTACATTCAGCGGAGAGCTACTTGTACATGGAGCGGAGAGGTATTTGTACATTGAGCGGAGAGGTACTTGTACATGGAGCGGAGAGGTACTTGTACATAGAGCGGAGAGGTACTTATACATGGAGCGGAGAGGTATTTGTACATTGAGCGGAGAGGTACTTGTACATGGAGCGGAGAGGTACTTGTACATGAGAGCGGAGAGGTATTTGTACATGGAGCGGAAAGGTACTGTCGACACTTGTACATTGAGCGGAGAGCTACTTGTACATGGAGCGGAGAGGTACTTGTACATGAGAGCGGAGAGGTACTTGTACATGGAGCGGAGAGGTATTTGTACATGGAGCGGAGAGGTACTGTCGACACTTGACATTGAGCGGAGAGGTACTTGTACATGGAGCGGAGAGGTACTTGTACATGAGAGCGGAGAGGTATTTGTACATGGAGCGGAGAGGTACTGTCGACACTTGACATTGAGCGGAGAGGTACTTGTACATGGAGCGGAGAGGTACTTGTACATGGAGCGGAGAGGTACTTGTACATGGACCGGAGAGGTACTTGTACATGGAGCGGAGAGGTACTTGTACATGGAGCGGAGATGTACTTGTACATTGAGCGGAGAGGTACTTGTACATGGAGCAGAGATGTACTTGTACATGGAGCGGAGATGTACTTGTACATTGAGCGGAGAGGTACTTGTACATGGAGCGGAGAGGTACTTGTACATGGAGCGGAGATGTACTTGTACATGGAGCGGAGAGGTACTTGTACATGGAGCGGAGATGTACTTGTACATTGAGCGGAGAGGTACTTGTACATGGAGCAGAGATGTACTTGTACATGGAGCGGAGAGGTACTTGTACATGGAGCGGATAGGTACTTGTACATGGAGCGGAGAGGTACTTGTACATGGAGCGGAGAGGTACTTGTACATTGAGCGGAGAGGTACTTGTACATGGAGCGGAGAGGTACTTGTACATTGAGCGGAGAGGTACTTGTACATGGAGCGGAGAGGTACTTGTACATGGAGCGGAGAGGTACTTGTACATGGAGCGGAGAGGTACTTGTACATGGAGCGGAGAGGTACTTGTACATGGAGCGGAGAGGTACTTGTACATTGAGCGGAGATGTACTTGTACATGGAGCGGAGATGTACTTGTACATGGATCGGAGAGGTACTTGTACATGAGAGCGGAGAGGTACTGTCGACACTTGTACATTGAGCGTAGAGGTACTGTCGACACTTGTACATTGAGCGGAGAGGTACTTGTACATGGAGCGGAGAGGTACTGTCGACACTTGTACATTGAGCGGAGAGGTACTTGTACATTGAGCGGAGAGGTACTTGTACATGGAGCGCAGAGGTACTTGTACATTGAGCGGAGAGGTACTTGTACATGGAGCGGAGAGGTACTTGTACATGAGAGCGGAGAGGTACTTGTACATGGAGCGGAGAGGTACTTGTACATTGAGCGGAGAGGTACTGTCGACACTTGTACATTCAGCGGAGAGGTACTTGTACATGGAGCGGAGAGGTACTGTCGATACTTGACATTGAGCGGAGAGGTACTTGTACATGGAGCGGAGAGGTATTTGTACATTGAGCGGAGAGGTACTTGTACATTGAGCGGAGAGGTACTGTCGACACTTGTACATTCAGCGGAGAGCTACTTGTACATGGAGCGGAGAGGTATTTGTACATTGAGCGGAGAGGTACTTGTACATGGAGCGGAGAGGTACTTGTACATAGAGCGGAGAGGTACTTATACATGGAGCGGAGAGGTATTTGTACATTGAGCGGAGAGGTACTTGTACATGGAGCGGAGAGGTACTTGTACATGAGAGCGGAGAGGTATTTGTACATGGAGCGGAAAGGTACTGTCGACACTTGTACATTGAGCGGAGAGCTACTTGTACATGGAGCGGAGAGGTACTTGTACATGAGAGCGGAGAGGTACTTGTACATGGAGCGGAGAGGTATTTGTACATGGAGCGGAGAGGTACTGTCGACACTTGACATTGAGCGGAGAGGTACTTGTACATGGAGCGGAGAGGTACTTGTACATGAGAGCGGAGAGGTATTTGTACATGGAGCGGAGAGGTACTGTCGACACTTGACATTGAGCGGAGAGGTACTTGTACATGGAGCGGAGAGGTACTTGTACATGGAGCGGAGAGGTACTTGTACATGGACCGGAGAGGTACTTGTACATGGAGCGGAGAGGTACTTGTACATGGAGCGGAGAGGTACTTGTACATTGAGCGGAGAGGTACTGGTACATGGAGCGGAGATGTACTTGTACATTGAGCGGAGAGGTACTTGTACATGGAGCGGAGAGGTACTTGTACATTGAGCGGAGAGGTACTTGTACATTGAGCGGAGACGTACTTGTACATTGAGCGGAGATGTACTTGTACATTGAGCGGAGATGTACTTGTACATTGAGCGGAGAGGTACTGGTACATGGAGCGGAGAGGTACTTGTACATGGAGCGGAGAGGTATTTGTACATGGAGCGGAGAGGTATTTGTACATGGAGCGGAGAGGTACTTGTACATTGAGCGGAGAGGTACTTGTACATGGAGCGGAGAGGTACTTGTACATGGAGCGGAGAGGTACTTGTACATGTAGCGGAGAGGTGCTTGTACATGGAGCGGAGAGGTACTTGTACATGGAGCGGAGAGGTATTTGTACATGGAGCGGAGAGGTACTTGTACATGGAGCGGAGAGGTACTTGTACATTCAGCGGAGAGGTACTTGTACATTGAGCGGAGAGGTACTTGTAGATGGAGCGGAGAGGTACTGTCGACACTTGTACATTGAGCGGAGAGGTACTTGTACATGGAGCGGAGAGGTACTTGTACATGGAGCGGAGAGGTACTGTCGACACTTGTACATTGAGCGGAGAGGTACTTGTACATGGAGCGGAGAGGTACTTGTACATGGAGCGGAGATGTACTTGTACAGGGAGCGGAGAGGTACTTGTACATTGAGCGGAGAGGTACTTGTACATGGAGCGGAGAGGTACTTGTACATGGAGCGGAGAGGTACTTGTACATGGAGCGGAGAGGTACTTGTACATTGAGCGGAGAGGTACTTGTACATGGAGCGGAGAGGTACTTGTACATGGAGCGGAGAGGTACTTGTACATGGAGCGGAGAGGTACTTGTACATTGAGCGGAGAGGTACTTGTACATGGAGCGGAGAGGTACTTGTACATGGAGCGGAGAGGTACTTGTACATGGAGCGGAGAGGTACTTGTACATGGAGCGGAGAGGTACTTGTACATTGAGCGGAGATGTACTTGTACATGGAGCGGAGATGTACTTGTACATGGATCGGAGAGGTACTTGTACATGAGAGCGGAGAGGTACTGTCGACACTTGTACATTGAGCGTAGAGGTACTGTCGACACTTGTACATTGAGCGGAGAGGTACTTGTACATGGAGCGGAGAGGTACTGTCGACACTTGTGCATTGAGCGGAGAGGTACTTGTACATTGAGCGGAGAGGTACTTGTACATGGAGCGCAGAGGTACTTGTACATTGAGCGGAGAGGTACTTGTACATGGAGCGGAGAGGTACTTGTACATGAGAGCGGAGAGGTACTTGTACATGGAGCGGAGAGGTACTTGTACATTGAGCGGAGAGGTACTGTCGACACTTGTACATTCAGCGGAGAGGTACTTGTACATGGAGCGGAGAGGTACTGTCGATACTTGACATTGAGCGGAGAGGTACTTGTACATGGAGCGGAGAGGTACTTGTACATGGAGCGGAGAGGTACTTGTACATTGAGCGGAGAGGTACTTGTACATGGAGCGGAGAGGTACTTGTACATGGAGCGGAGAGGTACTTGTACATGGAGCGGAGAGGTACTTGTACATGGAGCGGAGAGGTACTTGTACATTGAGCGGAGATGTACTTGTACATGGAGCGGAGATGTACTTGTACATGGATCGGAGAGGTACTTGTACATGAGAGCGGAGAGGTACTGTCGACACTTGTACATTCAGCGGAGAGGTACTTGTACATTGAGCGTAGAGGTACTGTCGACACTTGTACATTGAGCGGAGAGGTACTTGTACATGGAGCGGAGAGGTACTGTCGACACTTGTACATTGAGCGGAGAGGTACTTGTACATTGAGCGGAGAGGTACTTGTACATGGAGCGCAGAGGTACTTGTACATTGAGCGGAGAGGTACTTGTACATGGAGCGGAGAGGTACTTGTACATGAGAGCGGAGAGGTACTTGTACATGGAGCGGAGAGGTACTTGTACATTGAGCGGAGAGGTACTGTCGACACTTGTACATTCAGCGGAGAGGTACTTGTACATGGAGCGGAGAGGTACTGTCGATACTTGACATTGAGCGGAGAGGTACTTGTACATGGAGCGGAGAGGTATTTGTACATTGAGCGGAGAGGTACTTGTACATTGAGCGGAGAGGTACTGTCGACACTTGTACATTCAGCGGAGAGCTACTTGTACATGGAGCGGAGAGGTATTTGTACATTGAGCGGAGAGGTACTTGTACATGGAGCGGAGAGGTACTTGTACATAGAGCGGAGAGGTACTTATACATGGAGCGGAGAGGTATTTGTACATTGAGCGGAGAGGTACTTGTACATGGAGCGGAGAGGTACTTGTACATGAGAGCGGAGAGGTATTTGTACATGGAGCAGAAAGGTACTGTCGACACTTGTACATTGAGCGGAGAGCTACTTGTACATGGAGCGGAGAGGTACTTGTACATGAGAGCGGAGAGGTACTTGTACATGGAGCGGAGAGGTATTTGTACATGGAGAGGAGAGGTACTGTCGACACTTGACATTGAGCGGAGAGGTACTTGTACATGGAGCGGAGAGGTACTTGTACATGAGAGCGGAGAGGTATTTGTACATGGAGCGGAGAGGTACTGTCGACACTTGACATTGAGCGGAGAGGTACTTGTACATGGAGCGGAGAGGTACTTGTACATGGAGCGGAGAGGTACTTGTACATGGACCGGAGAGGTACTTGTACATGGAGCGGAGAGGTACTTGTACATGGAGCGGAGATGTACTTGTACATTGAGCGGAGAGGTACTTGTACATGGAGCAGAGATGTACTTGTACATGGAGCGGAGATGTACTTGTACATTGAGCGGAGAGGTACTTGTACATGGAGCGGAGAGGTACTTGTACATGGAGCGGAGATGTACTTGTACATGGAGCGGAGAGGTACTTGTACATGGAGCGGAGATGTACTTGTACATTGAGCGGAGAGGTACTTGTACATGGAGCAGAGATGTACTTGTACATGGAGCGGAGAGGTACTTGTACATGGAGCGGAGAGGTACTTGTACATGGAGCGGAGAGGTACTTGTACATGGAGCGGAGAGGTACTTGTACATTGAGCGGAGATGTACTTGTACATGGAGCGGAGAGGTACTTGTACATTGAGCGGAGAGGTACTTGTACATGGAGCGGAGAGGTACTTGTACATGGAGCGGAGAGGTACTTGTACATGGAGCGGAGAGGTACTTGTACATGGAGCGGAGAGGTACTTGTACATTGAGCGGAGATGTACTTGTACATGGAGCGGAGATGTACTTGTACATGGATCGGAGAGGTACTTGTACATGAGAGCGGAGAGGTACTGTCGACACTTGTACATTGAGCGTAGAGGTACTGTCGACACTTGTACATTGAGCGGAGAGGTACTTGTACATGGAGCGGAGAGGTACTGTCGACACTTGTACATTGAGCGGAGAGGTACTTGTACATTGAGCGGAGAGGTACTTGTACATGGAGCGCAGAGGTACTTGTACATTGAGCGGAGAGGTACTTGTACATGGAGCGGAGAGGTACTTGTACATGAGAGCGGAGAGGTACTTGTACATGGAGCGGAGAGGTACTGTCGACACTTGTACATTCAGCGGAGAGGTACTTGTACATGGAGCGGAGAGGTACTGTCGATACTTGACATTGAGCGGAGAGGTACTTGTACATGGAGCGGAGAGGTATTTGTACATTGAGCGGAGAGGTACTTGTACATTGAGCGGAGAGGTACTGTCGACACTTGTACATTCAGCGGAGAGCTACTTGTACATGGAGCGGAGAGGTATTTGTACATTGAGCGGAGAGGTACTTGTACATGGAGCGGAGAGGTACTTGTACATAGAGCGGAGAGGTACTTATACATGGAGCGGAGAGGTATTTGTACATTGAGCGGAGAGGTACTTGTACATGGAGCGGAGAGGTACTTGTACATGAGAGCGGAGAGGTATTTGTACATGGAGCGGAAAGGTACTGTCGACACTTGTACATTGAGCGGAGAGCTACTTGTACATGGAGCGGAGAGGTACTTGTACATGAGAGCGGAGAGGTACTTGTACATGGAGCGGAGAGGTATTTGTACATGGAGCGGAGAGGTACTGTCGACACTTGACATTGAGCGGAGAGGTACTTGTACATGGAGCGGAGAGGTACTTGTACATGAGAGCGGAGAGGTATTTGTACATGGAGCGGAGAGGTACTGTCGACACTTGACATTGAGCGGAGAGGTACTTGTACATGGAGCGGAGAGGTACTTGTACATGGAGCGGAGAGGTACTTGTACATGGACCGGAGAGGTACTTGTACATGGAGCGGAGAGGTACTTGTACATGGAGCGGAGATGTACTTGTACATTGAGCGGAGAGGTACTTGTACATGGAGCAGAGATGTACTTGTACATGGAGCGGAGATGTACTTGTACATTGAGCGGAGAGGTACTTGTACATGGAGCGGAGAGGTACTTGTACATGGAGCGGAGATGTACTTGTACATGGAGCGGAGAGGTACTTGTACATGGAGCGGAGATGTACTTGTACATTGAGCGGAGAGGTACTTGTACATGGAGCAGAGATGTACTTGTACATGGAGCGGAGAGGTACTTGTACATGGAGCGGAGAGGTACTTGTACATGGAGCGGAGAGGTACTTGTACATGGAGCGGAGAGGTACTTGTACATTGAGCGGAGAGGTACTTGTACATGGAGCGGAGAGGTACTTGTACATTGAGCGGAGAGGTACTTGTACATGGAGCGGAGAGGTACTTGTACATGGAGCGGAGAGGTACTTGTACATGGAGCGGAGAGGTACTTGTACATGGAGCGGAGAGGTACTTGTACATGGAGCGGAGAGGTACTTGTACATTGAGCGGAGATGTACTTGTACATGGAGCGGAGATGTACTTGTACATGGATCGGAGAGGTACTTGTACATGAGAGCGGAGAGGTACTGTCGACACTTGTACATTGAGCGTAGAGGTACTGTCGACACTTGTACATTGAGCGGAGAGGTACTTGTACATGGAGCGGAGAGGTACTGTCGACACTTGTACATTGAGCGGAGAGGTACTTGTACATTGAGCGGAGAGGTACTTGTACATGGAGCGCAGAGGTACTTGTACATTGAGCGGAGAGGTACTTGTACATGGAGCGGAGAGGTACTTGTACATGAGAGCGGAGAGGTACTTGTACATGGAGCGGAGAGGTACTTGTACATTGAGCGGAGAGGTACTGTCGACACTTGTACATTCAGCGGAGAGGTACTTGTACATGGAGCGGAGAGGTACTGTCGATACTTGACATTGAGCGGAGAGGTACTTGTACATGGAGCGGAGAGGTATTTGTACATTGAGCGGAGAGGTACTTGTACATTGAGCGGAGAGGTACTGTCGACACTTGTACATTCAGCGGAGAGCTACTTGTACATGGAGCGGAGAGGTATTTGTACATTGAGCGGAGAGGTACTTGTACATGGAGCGGAGAGGTACTTGTACATAGAGCGGAGAGGTACTTATACATGGAGCGGAGAGGTATTTGTACATTGAGCGGAGAGGTATTTGTACATGGAGCGGAGAGGTACTTGTACATTGAGCGGAGAGGTACTTGTACATGGAGCGGAGATGTACTTGTACATTGAGCGGAGAGGTACTGGTACATGGAGCGGAGAGGTACTTGTACATGGAGCGGAGAGGTATTTGTACATGGAGCGGAGAGGTATTTGTACATGGAGCGGAGAGGTACTTGTACATTGAGCGGAGAGGTACTTGTACATGGTGCGGAGAGGTACTTGTACATGGAGCGGAGAGGTACTTGTACATGTAGCGGAGAGGTGCTTGTACATGGAGCGGAGAGGTACTTGTACATGGAGCGGAGAGGTATTTGTACATGGAGCGGAGAGGTACTTGTACATGGAGCGGAGAGGTACTTGTACATTCAGCGGAGAGGTACTTGTACATTGAGCGGAGAGGTACTTGTAGATGGAGCGGAGAGGTACTGTCGACACTTGTACATTGAGCGGAGAGGTACTTGTACATGGAGCGGAGAGGTACTTGTACATGGAGCGGAGAGGTACTGTCGACACTTGTACATTGAGCGGAGAGGTACTTGTACATGGAGCGGAGAGGTACTTGTACATGGAGCGGAGATGTACTTGTACAGGGAGCGGAGAGGTACTTGTACATTGAGCGGAGAGGTACTTGTACATGGAGCGGAGAGGTACTTGTACATGGAGCGGAGAGGTACTTGTACATGGAGCGGAGAGGTACTTGTACATTGAGCGGAGAGGTACTTGTACATGGAGCGGAGAGGTACTTGTACATGGAGCGGAGAGGTACTTGTACATGGAGCGGAGAGGTACTTGTACATTGAGCGGAGAGGTACTTGTACATGGAGCGGAGAGGTACTTGTACATGGAGCGGAGAGGTACTTGTACATGGAGCGGAGAGGTACTTGTACATGGAGCGGAGAGGTACTTGTACATTGAGCGGAGATGTACTTGTACATGGAGCGGAGATGTACTTGTACATGGATCGGAGAGGTACTTGTACATGAGAGCGGAGAGGTACTGTCGACACTTGTACATTGAGCGTAGAGGTACTGTCGACACTTGTACATTGAGCGGAGAGGTACTTGTACATGGAGCGGAGAGGTACTGTCGACACTTGTACATTGAGCGGAGAGGTACTTGTACATTGAGCGGAGAGGTACTTGTACATGGAGCGCAGAGGTACTTGTACATTGAGCGGAGAGGTACTTGTACATGGAGCGGAGAGGTACTTGTACATGAGAGCGGAGAGGTACTTGTACATGGAGCGGAGAGGTACTTGTACATTGAGCGGAGAGGTACTGTCGACACTTGTACATTCAGCGGAGAGGTACTTGTACATGGAGCGGAGAGGTACTGTCGATACTTGACATTGAGCGGAGAGGTACTTGTACATGGAGCGGAGAGGTACTTGTACATGGAGCGGAGAGGTACTTGTACATGGAGCGGAGAGGTACTTGTACATTGAGCGGAGAGGTACTTGTACATGGAGCGGAGAGGTACTTGTACATTGAGCGGAGATGTACTTGTACATGGAGCGGAGATGTACTTGTACATGGATCGGAGAGGTACTTGTACATGAGAGCGGAGAGGTACTGTCGACACTTGTACATTCAGCGGAGAGGTACTTGTACATTGAGCGTAGAGGTACTGTCGACACTTGTACATTGAGCGGAGAGGTACTTGTACATGGAGCGGAGAGGTACTGTCGACACTTGTACATTGAGCGGAGAGGTACTTGTACATTGAGCGGAGAGGTACTTGTACATGGAGCGCAGAGGTACTTGTACATTGAGCGGAGAGGTACTTGTACATGGAGCGGAGAGGTACTTGTACATGAGAGCGGAGAGGTACTTGTACATGGAGCGGAGAGGTACTTGTACATTGAGCGGAGAGGTACTGTCGACACTTGTACATTCAGCGGAGAGGTACTTGTACATGGAGCGGAGAGGTACTGTCGATACTTGACATTGAGCGGAGAGGTACTTGTACATGGAGCGGAGAGGTATTTGTACATTGAGCGGAGAGGTACTTGTACATTGAGCGGAGAGGTACTGTCGACACTTGTACATTCAGCGGAGAGCTACTTGTACATGGAGCGGAGAGGTATTTGTACATTGAGCGGAGAGGTACTTGTACATGGAGCGGAGAGGTACTTGTACATAGAGCGGAGAGGTACTTATACATGGAGCGGAGAGGTATTTGTACATTGAGCGGAGAGGTACTTGTACATGGAGCGGAGAGGTACTTGTACATGAGAGCGGAGAGGTATTTGTACATGGAGCGGAAAGGTACTGTCGACACTTGTACATTGAGCGGAGAGCTACTTGTACATGGAGCGGAGAGGTACTTGTACATGAGAGCGGAGAGGTACTTGTACATGGAGCGGAGAGGTATTTGTACATGGAGCGGAGAGGTACTGTCGACACTTGACATTGAGCGGAGAGGTACTTGTACATGGAGCGGAGAGGTACTTGTACATGAGAGCGGAGAGGTATTTGTACATGGAGCGGAGAGGTACTGTCGACACTTGACATTGAGCGGAGAGGTACTTGTACATGGAGCGGAGAGGTACTTGTACATGGAGCGGAGAGGTACTTGTACATGGACCGGAGAGGTACTTGTACATGGAGCGGAGAGGTACTTGTACATGGAGCGGAGATGTACTTGTACATTGAGCGGAGAGGTACTTGTACATGGAGCAGAGATGTACTTGTACATGGAGCGGAGATGTACTTGTACATTGAGCGGAGAGGTACTTGTACATGGAGCGGAGAGGTACTTGTACATGGAGCGGAGATGTACTTGTACATGGAGCGGAGAGGTACTTGTACATGGAGCGGAGATGTACTTGTACATTGAGCGGAGAGGTACTTGTACATGGAGCAGAGATGTACTTGTACATGGAGCGGAGAGGTACTTGTACATGGAGCGGAGAGGTACTTGTACATGGAGCGGAGAGGTACTTGTACATGGAGCGGAGAGGTACTTGTACATTGAGCGGAGATGTACTTGTACATGGAGCGGAGAGGTACTTGTACATTGAGCGGAGAGGTACTTGTACATGGAGCGGAGAGGTACTTGTACATGGAGCGGAGAGGTACTTGTACATGGAGCGGAGAGGTACTTGTACATGGAGCGGAGAGGTACTTGTACATTGAGCGGAGATGTACTTGTACATGGAGCGGAGATGTACTTGTACATGGATCGGAGAGGTACTTGTACATGAGAGCGGAGATGTACTGTCGACACTTGTACATTGAGCGTAGAGGTACTGTCGACACTTGTACATTGAGCGGAGAGGTACTTGTACATGGAGCGGAGAGGTACTGTCGACACTTGTACATTGAGCGGAGAGGTACTTGTACATTGAGCGGAGAGGTACTTGTACATGGAGCGCAGAGGTACTTGTACATTGAGCGGAGAGGTACTTGTACATGGAGCGGAGAGGTACTTGTACATGAGAGCGGAGAGGTACTTGTACATGGAGCGGAGAGGTACTGTCGACACTTGTACATTCAGCGGAGAGGTACTTGTACATGGAGCGGAGAGGTACTGTCGATACTTGACATTGAGCGGAGAGGTACTTGTACATGGAGCGGAGAGGTATTTGTACATTGAGCGGAGAGGTACTTGTACATTGAGCGGAGAGGTACTGTCGACACTTGTACATTCAGCGGAGAGCTACTTGTACATGGAGCGGAGAGGTATTTGTACATTGAGCAGAGAGGTACTTGTACATGGAGCGGAGAGGTACTTGTACATAGAGCGGAGAGGTACTTATACATGGAGCGGAGAGGTATTTGTACATTGAGCGGAGAGGTACTTGTACATGGAGCGGAGAGGTACTTGTACATGAGAGCGGAGAGGTATTTGTACATGGAGCGGAAAGGTACTGTCGACACTTGTACATTGAGCGGAGAGCTACTTGTACATGGAGCGGAGAGGTACTTGTACATGAGAGCGGAGAGGTACTTGTACATGGAGCGGAGAGGTATTTGTACATGGAGCGGAGAGGTACTGTCGACACTTGACATTGAGCGGAGAGGTACTTGTACATGGAGCGGAGAGGTACTTGTACATGAGAGCGGAGAGGTATTTGTACATGGAGCGGAGAGGTACTGTCGACACTTGACATTGAGCGGAGAGGTACTTGTACATGGAGCGGAGAGGTACTTGTACATGGAGCGGAGAGGTACTTGTACATGGACCGGAGAGGTACTTGTACATGGAGCGGAGAGGTACTTGTACATGGAGCGGAGATGTACTTGTACATTGAGCGGAGAGGTACTTGTACATGGAGCAGAGATGTACTTGTACATGGAGCGGAGATGTACTTGTACATTGAGCGGAGAGGTACTTGTACATGGAGCGGAGAGGTACTTGTACATGGAGCGGAGATGTACTTGTACATGGAGCGGAGAGGTACTTGTACATGGAGCGGAGATGTACTTGTACATTGAGCGGAGAGGTACTTGTACATGGAGCAGAGATGTACTTGTACATGGAGCGGAGAGGTACTTGTACATGGAGCGGAGAGGTACTTGTACATGGAGCGGAGAGGTACTTGTACATGGAGCGGAGAGGTACTTGTACATTGAGCGGAGAGGTACTTGTACATGGAGCGGAGAGGTACTTGTACATTGAGCGGAGAGGTACTTGTACATGGAGCGGAGAGGTACTTGTACATGGAGCGGAGAGGTACTTGTACATGGAGCTGAGAGGTACTTGTACATGGAGCGGAGAGGTACTTGTACATGGAGCGGAGAGGTACTTGTACATTGAGCGGAGATGTACTTGTACATGGAGCGGAGATGTACTTGTACATGGAGCGGAGATGTACTTGTACATGGATCGGAGAGGTACTTGTACATGAGAGCGGAGAGGTACTGTCGACACTTGTACATTGAGCGTAGAGGTACTGTCGACACTTGTACATTGAGCGGAGAGGTACTTGTACATGGAGCGGAGAGGTACTGTCGACACTTGTACATTGAGCGGAGAGGTACTTGTACATTGAGCGGAGAGGTACTTGTACATGGAGCGCAGAGGTACTTGTACATTGAGCGGAGAGGTACTTGTACATGGAGCGGAGAGGTACTTGTACATGAGAGCGGAGAGGTACTTGTACATGGAGCGGAGAGGTACTTGTACATTGAGCGGAGAGGTACTGTCGACACTTGTACATTCAGCGGAGAGGTACTTGTACATGGAGCGGAGAGGTACTGTCGATACTTGACATTGAGCGGAGAGGTACTTGTACATGGAGCGGAGAGGTATTTGTACATTGAGCGGAGAGGTACTTGTACATTGAGCGGAGAGGTACTGTCGACACTTGTACATTCAGCGGAGAGCTACTTGTACATGGAGCGGAGAGGTATTTGTACATTGAGCGGAGAGGTACTTGTACATGGAGCGGAGAGGTACTTGTACATAGAGCGGAGAGGTACTTATACATGGAGCGGAGAGGTATTTGTACATTGAGCGGAGAGGTACTTGTACATGGAGCGGAGAGGTACTTGTACATGAGAGCGGAGAGGTATTTGTACATGGAGCGGAAAGGTACTGTCGACACTTGTACATTGAGCGGAGAGCTACTTGTACATGGAGCGGAGAGGTACTTGTACATGAGAGCGGAGAGGTACTTGTACATGGAGCGGAGAGGTATTTGTACATGGAGCGGAGAGGTACTGTCGACACTTGACATTGAGCGGAGAGGTACTTGTACATGGAGCGGAGAGGTACTTGTACATGAGAGCGGAGAGGTATTTGTACATGGAGCGGAGAGGTACTGTCGACACTTGACATTGAGCGGAGAGGTACTTGTACATGGAGCGGAGAGGTACTTGTACATGGACCGGAGAGGTACTTGTACATGGAGCGGAGAGGTACTTGTACATGGAGCGGAGAGGTACTTGTACATTGAGCGGAGAGGTACTGGTACATGGAGCGGAGATGTACTTGTACATTGAGCGGAGAGGTACTTGTACATGGAGCGGAGAGGTACTTGTACATTGAGCGGAGAGGTACTTGTACATTGAGCGGAGACGTACTTGTACATTGAGCGGAGATGTACTTGTACATTGAGCGGAGAGGTACTGGTACATGGAGCGGAGAGGTACTTGTACATGGAGCGGAGAGGTATTTGTACATGGAGCGGAGAGGTATTTGTACATGGAGCGGAGAGGTACTTGTACATTGAGCGGAGAGGTACTTGTACATGGAGCGGAGAGGTACTTGTACATGGAGCGGAGAGGTACTTGTACATGTAGCGGAGAGGTGCTTGTACATGGAGCGGAGAGGTACTTGTACATGGAGCGGAGAGGTACTTGTACATGGAGCGGAGAGGTACTTGTACATTCAGCGGAGAGGTACTTGTACATTGAGCGGAGAGGTACTTGTAGATGGAGCGGAGAGGTACTGTCGACACTTGTACATTGAGCGGAGAGGTACTTGTACATGGAGCGGAGAGGTACTTGTACATGGAGCGGAGAGGTACTGTCGACACTTGTACATTGAGCGGAGAGGTACTTGTACATGGAGCGGAGAGGTACTTGTACATGGAGCGGAGATGTACTTGTACAGGGAGCGGAGAGGTACTTCTACATTGAGCGGAGAGGTACTTGTACATGGAGCGGAGAGGTACTTGTACATGGAGCGGAGAGGTACTTGTACATGGAGCGGAGAGGTACTTGTACATTGAGCGGAGAGGTACTTGTACATGGAGCGGAGAGGTACTTGTACATGGAGCGGAGAGGTACTTGTACATGGAGCGGAGAGGTACTTGTACATTGAGCGGAGAGGTACTTGTACATGGAGCGGAGAGGTACTTGTACATGGAGCGGAGAGGTACTTGTACATGGAGCGGAGAGGTACTTGTACATGGAGCGGAGAGGTACTTGTACATTGAGCGGAGATGTACTTGTACATGGAGCGGAGATGTACTTGTACATGGATCGGAGAGGTACTTGTACATGAGAGCGGAGAGGTACTGTCGACACTTGTACATTGAGCGTAGAGGTACTGTCGACACTTGTACATTGAGCGGAGAGGTACTTGTACATGGAGCGGAGAGGTACTGTCGACACTTGTACATTGAGCGGAGAGGTACTTGTACATTGAGCGGAGAGGTACTTGTACATGGAGCGCAGAGGTACTTGTACATTGAGCGGAGAGGTACTTGTACATGGAGCGGAGAGGTACTTGTACATGAGAGCGGAGAGGTACTTGTACATGGAGCGGAGAGGTACTTGTACATTGAGCGGAGAGGTACTGTCGACACTTGTACATTCAGCGGAGAGGTACTTGTACATGGAGCGGAGAGGTACTGTCGATACTTGACATTGAGCGGAGAGGTACTTGTACATGGAGCGGAGAGGTACTTGTACATGGAGCGGAGAGGTACTTGTACATGGAGCGGAGAGGTACTTGTACATTGAGCGGAGAGGTACTTGTACATGGAGCGGAGAGGTACTTGTACATTGAGCGGAGAGGTACTTGTACATGGAGCGGAGAGGTACTTGTACATGGAGCGGAGAGGTACTTGTACATGGAGCGGAGAGGTACTTGTACATGGAGCGGAGAGGTACTTGTACATTGAGCGGAGATGTACTTGTACATGGAGCGGAGATGTACTTGTACATGGATCGGAGAGGTACTTGTACATGAGAGCGGAGAGGTACTGTCGACACTTGTACATTCAGCGGAGAGGTACTTGTACATTGAGCGTAGAGGTACTGTCGACACTTGTACATTGAGCGGAGAGGTACTTGTACATGGAGCGGAGAGGTACTGTCGACACTTGTACATTGAGCGGAGAGGTACTTGTACATTGAGCGGAGAGGTACTTGTACATGGAGCGCAGAGGTACTTGTACATTGAGCGGAGAGGTACTTGTACATGGAGCGGAGAGGTACTTGTACATGAGAGCGGAGAGGTACTTGTACATGGAGCGGAGAGGTACTTGTACATTGAGCGGAGAGGTACTGTCGACACTTGTACATTCAGCGGAGAGGTACTTGTACATGGAGCGGAGAGGTACTGTCGATACTTGACATTGAGCGGAGAGGTACTTGTACATGGAGCGGAGAGGTATTTGTACATTGAGCGGAGAGGTACTTGTACATTGAGCGGAGAGGTACTGTCGACACTTGTACATTCAGCGGAGAGCTACTTGTACATGGAGCGGAGAGGTATTTGTACATTGAGCGGAGAGATACTTGTACATGGAGCGGAGAGGTACTTGTACATAGAGCGGAGAGGTACTTATACATGGAGCGGAGAGGTATTTGTACATTGAGCGGAGAGGTACTTGTACATGGAGCGGAGAGGTACTTGTACATGAGAGCGGAGAGGTATTTGTACATGGAGCGGAAAGGTACTGTCGACACTTGTACATTGAGCGGAGAGCTACTTGTACATGGAGCGGAGAGGTACTTGTACATGAGAGCGGAGAGGTACTTGTACATGGAGCGGAGAGGTATTTGTACATGGAGCGGAGAGGTACTGTCGACACTTGACATTGAGCGGAGAGGTACTTGTACATGGAGCGGAGAGGTACTTGTACATGAGAGCGGAGAGGTATTTGTACATGGAGCGGAGAGGTACTGTCGACACTTGACATTGAGCGGAGAGGTACTTGTACATGGAGCGGAGAGGTACTTGTACATGGAGCGGAGAGGTACTTGTACATGGACCGGAGAGGTACTTGTACATGGAGCGGAGAGGTACTTGTACATGGAGCGGAGATGTACTTGTACATTGAGCGGAGAGGTACTTGTACATGGAGCAGAGATGTACTTGTACATGGAGCGGAGATGTACTTGTACATTGAGCGGAGAGGTACTTGTACATGGAGCGGAGAGGTACTTGTACATGGAGCGGAGATGTACTTGTACATGGAGCGGAGAGGTACTTGTACATGGAGCGGAGATGTACTTGTACATTGAGCGGAGAGGTACTTGTACATGGAGCAGAGATGTACTTGTACATGGAGCGGAGAGGTACTTGTACATGGAGCGGAGAGGTACTTGTACATGGAGCGGAGAGGTACTTGTACATGGAGCGGAGAGGTACTTGTACATTGAGCGGAGATGTACTTGTACATGGAGCGGAGAGGTACTTGTACATTGAGCGGAGAGGTACTTGTACATGGAGCGGAGAGGTACTTGTACATGGAGCGGAGAGGTACTTGTACATGGAGCGGAGAGGTACTTGTACATGGAGCGGAGAGGTACTTGTACATTGAGCGGAGATGTACTTGTACATGGAGCGGAGATGTACTTGTACATGGATCGGAGAGGTACTTGTACATGAGAGCGGAGAGGTACTGTCGACACTTGTACATTGAGCGTAGAGGTACTGTCGACACTTGTACATTGAGCGGAGAGGTACTTGTACATGGAGCGGAGAGGTACTGTCGACACTTGTACATTGAGCGGAGAGGTACTTGTACATTGAGCGGAGAGGTACTTGTACATGGAGCGCAGAGGTACTTGTACATTGAGCGGAGAGGTACTTGTACATGGAGCGGAGAGGTACTTGTACATGAGAGCGGAGAGGTACTTGTACATGGAGCGGAGAGGTACTGTCGACACTTGTACATTCAGCGGAGAGGTACTTGTACATGGAGCGGAGAGGTACTGTCGATACTTGACATTGAGCGGAGAGGTACTTGTACATGGAGCGGAGAGGTATTTGTACATTGAGCGGAGAGGTACTTGTACATTGAGCGGAGAGGTACTATCGACACTTGTACATTCAGCGGAGAGCTACTTGTACATGGAGCGGAGAGGTATTTGTACATTGAGCAGAGAGGTACTTGTACATGGAGCGGAGAGGTACTTGTACATAGAGCGGAGAGGTACTTATACATGGAGCGGAGAGGTATTTGTACATTGAGCGGAGAGGTACTTGTACATGGAGCGGAGAGGTACTTGTACATGAGAGCGGAGAGGTATTTGTACATGGAGCGGAAAGGTACTGTCGACACTTGTACATTGAGCGGAGAGCTACTTGTACATGGAGCGGAGAGGTACTTGTACATGAGAGCGGAGAGGTACTTGTACATGGAGCGGAGAGGTATTTGTACATGGAGCGGAGAGGTACTGTCGACACTTGACATTGAGCGGAGAGGTACTTGTACATGGAGCGGAGAGGTACTTGTACATGAGAGCGGAGAGGTATTTGTACATGGAGCGGAGAGGTACTGTCGACACTTGACATTGAGCGGAGAGGTACTTGTACATGGAGCGGAGAGGTACTTGTACATGGAGCGGAGAGGTACTTGTACATGGACCGGAGAGGTACTTGTACATGGAGCGGAGAGGTACTTGTACATGGAGCGGAGATGTACTTGTACATTGAGCGGAGAGGTACTTGTACATGGAGCAGAGATGTACTTGTACATGGAGCGGAGATGTACTTGTACATTGAGCGGAGAGGTACTTGTACATGGAGCGGAGAGGTACTTGTACATGGAGCGGAGATGTACTTGTACATGGAGCGGAGAGGTACTTGTACATGGAGCGGAGATGTACTTGTACATTGAGCGGAGAGGTACTTGTACATGGAGCAGAGATGTACTTGTACATGGAGCGGAGAGGTACTTGTACATGGAGCGGAGAGGTACTTGTACATGGAGCGGAGAGGTACTTGTACATGGAGCGGAGAGGTACTTGTACATTGAGCGGAGAGGTACTTGTACATGGAGCGGAGAGGTACTTGTACATTGAGCGGAGAGGTACTTGTACATGGAGCGGAGAGGTACTTGTACATGGAGCGGAGAGGTACTTGTACATGGAGCGGAGAGGTACTTGTACATGGAGCGGAGAGGTACTTGTACATGGAGCGGAGAGGTACTTGTACATTGAGCGGAGATGTACTTGTACATGGAGCGGAGATGTACTTGTACATGGATCGGAGAGGTACTTGTACATGAGAGCGGAGAGGTACTGTCGACACTTGTACATTGAGCGTAGAGGTACTGTCGACACTTGTACATTGAGCGGAGAGGTACTTGTACATGGAGCGGAGAGGTACTGTCGACACTTGTACATTGAGCGGAGAGGTACTTGTACATTGAGCGGAGAGGTACTTGTACATGGAGCGCAGAGGTACTTGTACATTGAGCGGAGAGGTACTTGTACATGGAGCGGAGAGGTACTTGTACATGAGAGCGGAGAGGTACTTGTACATGGAGCGGAGAGGTACTTGTACATTGAGCGGAGAGGTACTGTCGACACTTGTACATTCAGCGGAGAGGTACTTGTACATGGAGCGGAGAGGTACTGTCGATACTTGACATTGAGCGGAGAGGTACTTGTACATGGAGCGGAGAGGTATTTGTACATTGAGCGGAGAGGTACTTGTACATTGAGCGGAGAGGTACTGTCGACACTTGTACATTCAGCGGAGAGCTACTTGTACATGGAGCGGAGAGGTATTTGTACATTGAGCGGAGAGGTACTTGTACATGGAGCGGAGAGGTACTTGTACATAGAGCGGAGAGGTACTTATACATGGAGCGGAGAGGTATTTGTACATTGAGCGGAGAGGTACTTGTACATGGAGCGGAGAGGTACTTGTACATGAGAGCGGAGAGGTATTTGTACATGGAGCGGAAAGGTACTGTCGACACTTGTACATTGAGCGGAGAGCTACTTGTACATGGAGCGGAGAGGTACTTGTACATGAGAGCGGAGAGGTACTTGTACATGGAGCGGAGAGGTATTTGTACATGGAGCGGAGAGGTACTGTCGACACTTGACATTGAGCGGAGAGGTACTTGTACATGGAGTGGAGAGGTACTTGTACATGAGAGCGGAGAGGTATTTGTACATGGAGCGGAGAGGTACTGTCGACACTTGACATTGAGCGGAGAGGTACTTGTACATGGAGCGGAGAGGTACTTGTACATGGAGCGGAGATGTACTTGTACATTGAGCGGAGAGGTACTTGTACATGGAGCGGAGAGGTACTTGTACATGGAGCGGAGATGTACTTGTACATGGAGCGGAGAGGTACTTGTACATGGAGCGGAGATGTACTTGTACATTGAGCGGAGAGGTACTTGTACATGGAGCAGAGATGTACTTGTACATGGAGCGGAGAGGTACTTGTACATGGAGCGGAGAGGTACTTGTACATGGAGCGGAGAGGTACTTGTACATGGAGCGGAGAGGTACTTGTACATTGAGCGGAGAGGTACTTGTACATGGAGCGGAGAGGTACTTGTACATTGAGCGGAGAGGTACTTGTACATGGAGCGGAGAGGTACTTGTACATGGAGCGGAGAGGTACTTGTACATGGAGCGGAGAGGTACTTGTACATGGAGCGGAGAGGTACTTGTACATGGAGCGGAGAGGTACTTGTACATTGAGCGGAGATGTACTTGTACATGGAGCGGAGATGTACTTGTACATGGATCGGAGAGGTACTTGTACATGAGAGCGGAGAGGTACTGTCGACACTTGTACATTGAGCGTAGAGGTACTGTCGACACTTGTACATTGAGCGGAGAGGTACTTGTACATGGAGCGGAGAGGTACTGTCGACACTTGTACATTGAGCGGAGAGGTACTTGTACATTGAGCGGAGAGGTACTTGTACATGGAGCGCAGAGGTACTTGTACATTGAGCGGAGAGGTACTTGTACATGGAGCGGAGAGGTACTTGTACATGAGAGCGGAGAGGTACTTGTACATGGAGCGGAGAGGTACTTGTACATTGAGCGGAGAGGTACTGTCGACACTTGTACATTCAGCGGAGAGGTACTTGTACATGGAGCGGAGAGGTACTGTCGATACTTGACATTGAGCGGAGAGGTACTTGTACATGGAGCGGAGAGGTATTTGTACATTGAGCGGAGAGGTACTTGTACATTGAGCGGAGAGGTACTGTCGACACTTGTACATTCAGCGGAGAGCTACTTGTACATGGAGCGGAGAGGTATTTGTACATTGAGCGGAGAGGTACTTGTACATGGAGCGGAGAGGTACTTGTACATAGAGCGGAGAGGTACTTATACATGGAGCGGAGAGGTATTTGTACATTGAGCGGAGAGGTACTTGTACATGGAGCGGAGAGGTACTTGTACATGAGAGCGGAGAGGTATTTGTACATGGAGCGGAAAGGTACTGTCGACACTTGTACATTGAGCGGAGAGCTACTTGTACATGGAGCGGAGAGGTACTTGTACATGAGAGCGGAGAGGTACTTGTACATGGAGCGGAGAGGTATTTGTACATGGAGCGGAGAGGTACTGTCGACACTTGACATTGAGCGGAGAGGTACTTGTACATGGAGTGGAGAGGTACTTGTACATGAGAGCGGAGAGGTATTTGTACATGGAGCGGAGAGGTACTGTCGACACTTGACATTGAGCGGAGAGGTACTTGTACATGGAGCGGAGAGGTACTTGTACATGGAGCGGAGAGGTACTTGTACATGGACCGGAGAGGTACTTGTACATGGAGCGGAGAGGTACTTGTACATGGAGCGGAGAGGTACTTGTACATTGAGCGGAGAGGTACTGGTACATGGAGCGGAGATGTACTTGTACATTGAGCGGAGAGGTACTTGTACATGGAGCGGAGAGGTACTTGTACATTGAGCGGAGAGGTACTTGTACATTGAGCGGAGACGTACTTGTACATTGAGCGGAGATGTACTTGTACATTGAGCGGAGATGTACTTGTACATTGAGCGGAGAGGTACTGGTACATGGAGCGGAGAGGTACTTGTACATGGAGCGGAGAGGTATTTGTACATGGAGCGGAGAGGTATTTGTACATGGAGCGGAGAGGTACTTGTACATTGAGCGGAGAGGTACTTGTACATGGAGCGGAGAGGTACTTGTACATGGAGCGGAGAGGTACTTGTACATGTAGCGGAGAGGTGCTTGTACATGGAGCGGAGAGGTACTTGTACATGGAGCGGAGAGGTATTTGTACATGGAGCGGAGAGGTACTTGTACATGGAGCGGAGAGGTACTTGTACATTCAGCGGAGAGGTACTTGTACATTGAGCGGAGAGGTACTTGTAGATGGAGCGGAGAGGTACTGTCGACACTTGTACATTGAGCGGAGAGGTACTTGTACATGGAGCGGAGAGGTACTTGTACATGGAGCGGAGAGGTACTGTCGACACTTGTACATTGAGCGGAGAGGTACTTGTACATGGAGCGGAGAGGTACTTGTACATGGAGCGGAGATGTACTTGTACAGGGAGCGGAGAGGTACTTGTACATTGAGCGGAGAGGTACTTGTACATGGAGCGGAGAGGTACTTGTACATGGAGCGGAGAGGTACTTGTACATGGAGCGGAGAGGTACTTGTACATTGAGCGGAGAGGTACTTGTACATGGAGCGGAGAGGTACTTGTACATGGAGCGGAGAGGTACTTGTACATGGAGCGGAGAGGTACTTGTACATTGAGCGGAGAGGTACTTGTACATGGAGCGGAGAGGTACTTGTACATGGAGCGGAGAGGTACTTGTACATGGAGCGGAGAGGTACTTGTACATGGAGCGGAGAGGTACTTGTACATTGAGCGGAGATGTACTTGTACATGGAGCGGAGATGTACTTGTACATGGATCGGAGAGGTACTTGTACATGAGAGCGGAGAGGTACTGTCGACACTTGTACATTGAGCGTAGAGGTACTGTCGACACTTGTACATTGAGCGGAGAGGTACTTGTACATGGAGCGGAGAGGTACTGTCGACACTTGTACATTGAGCGGAGAGGTACTTGTACATTGAGCGGAGAGGTACTTGTACATGGAGCGCAGAGGTACTTGTACATTGAGCGGAGAGGTACTTGTACATGGAGCGGAGAGGTACTTGTACATGAGAGCGGAGAGGTACTTGTACATGGAGCGGAGAGGTACTTGTACATTGAGCGGAGAGGTACTGTCGACACTTGTACATTCAGCGGAGAGGTACTTGTACATGGAGCGGAGAGGTACTGTCGATACTTGACATTGAGCGGAGAGGTACTTGTACATGGAGCGGAGAGGTACTTGTACATGGAGCGGAGAGGTACTTGTACATGGAGCGGAGAGGTACTTGTACATTGAGCGGAGAGGTACTTGTACATGGAGCGGAGAGGTACTTGTACATTGAGCGGAGAGGTACTTGTACATGGAGCGGAGAGGTACTTGTACATGGAGCGGAGAGGTACTTGTACATGAAGCGGAGAGGTACTTGTACATGGAGCGGAGAGGTACTTGTACATTGAGCGGAGATGTACTTGTACATGGAGCGGAGATGTACTTGTACATGGATCGGAGAGGTACTTGTACATGAGAGCGGAGAGGTACTGTCGACACTTGTACATTCAGCGGAGAGGTACTTGTACATTGAGCGTAGAGGTACTGTCGACACTTGTACATTGAGCGGAGAGGTACTTGTACATGGAGCGGAGAGGTACTGTCGACACTTGTACATTGAGCGGAGAGGTACTTGTACATTGAGCGGAGAGGTACTTGTACATGGAGCGCAGAGGTACTTGTACATTGAGCGGAGAGGTACTTGTACATGGAGCGGAGAGGTACTTGTACATGAGAGCGGAGAGGTACTTGTACATGGAGCGGAGAGGTACTTGTACATTGAGCGGAGAGGTACTGTCGACACTTGTACATTCAGCGGAGAGGTACTTGTACATGGAGCGGAGAGGTACTGTCGATACTTGACATTGAGCGGAGAGGTACTTGTACATGGAGCGGAGAGGTATTTGTACATTGAGCGGAGAGGTACTTGTACATTGAGCGGAGAGGTACTGTCGACACTTGTACATTCAGCGGAGAGCTACTTGTACATGGAGCGGAGAGGTATTTGTACATTGAGCGGAGAGGTACTTGTACATGGAGCGGAGAGGTACTTGTACATAGAGCGGAGAGGTACTTATACATGGAGCGGAGAGGTATTTGTACATTGAGCGGAGAGGTACTTGTACATGGAGCGGAGAGGTACTTGTACATGAGAGCGGAGAGGTATTTGTACATGGAGCGGAAAGGTACTGTCGACACTTGTACATTGAGCGGAGAGCTACTTGTACATGGAGCGGAGAGGTACTTGTACATGAGAGCGGAGAGGTACTTGTACATGGAGCGGAGAGGTATTTGTACATGGAGCGGAGAGGTACTGTCGACACTTGACATTGAGCGGAGAGGTACTTGTACATGGAGTGGAGAGGTACTTGTACATGAGAGCGGAGAGGTATTTGTACATGGAGCGGAGAGGTACTGTCGACACTTGACATTGAGCGGAGAGGTACTTGTACATGGAGCGGAGAGGTACTTGTACATGGAGCGGAGAGGTACTTGTACATGGACCGGAGAGGTACTTGTACATGGAGCGGAGAGGTACTTGTACATGGAGCGGAGAGGTACTTGTACATTGAGCGGAGAGGTACTGGTACATGGAGCGGAGATGTACTTGTACATTGAGCGGAGAGGTACTTGTACATGGAGCGGAGAGGTACTTGTACATTGAGCGGAGAGGTACTTGTACATTGAGCGGAGACGTACTTGTACATTGAGCGGAGATGTACTTGTACATTGAGCGGAGATGTACTTGTACATTGAGCGGAGAGGTACTGGTACATGGAGCGGAGAGGTACTTGTACATGGAGCGGAGAGGTATTTGTACATGGAGCGGAGAGGTATTTGTACATGGAGCGGAGAGGTACTTGTACATTGAGCGGAGAGGTACTTGTACATGGAGCGGAGAGGTACTTGTACATGGAGCGGAGAGGTACTTGTACATGTAGCGGAGAGGTGCTTGTACATGGAGCGGAGAGGTACTTGTACATGGAGCGGAGAGGTATTTGTACATGGAGCGGAGAGGTACTTGTACATGGAGCGGAGAGGTACTTGTACATTCAGCGGAGAGGTACTTGTACATTGAGCGGAGAGGTACTTGTAGATGGAGCGGAGAGGTACTGTCGACACTTGTACATTGAGCGGAGAGGTACTTGTACATGGAGCGGAGAGGTACTTGTACATGGAGCGGAGAGGTACTGTCGACACTTGTACATTGAGCGGAGAGGTACTTGTACATGGAGCGGAGAGGTACTTGTACATGGAGCGGAGATGTACTTGTACAGGGAGCGGAGAGGTACTTGTACATTGAGCGGAGAGGTACTTGTACATGGAGCGGAGAGGTACTTGTACATGGAGCGGAGAGGTACTTGTACATGGAGCGGAGAGGTACTTGTACATTGAGCGGAGAGGTACTTGTACATGGAGCGGAGAGGTACTTGTACATGGAGCGGAGAGGTACTTGTACATTGAGCGGAGAGGTACTGGTACATGGAGCGGAGATGTACTTGTACATTGAGCGGAGAGGTACTTGTACATGGAGCGGAGAGGTACTTGTACATTGAGCGGAGAGGTACTTGTACATTGAGCGGAGACGTACTTGTACATTGAGCGGAGATGTACTTGTACATTGAGCGGAGATGTACTTGTACATTGAGCGGAGAGGTACTGGTACATGGAGCGGAGAGGTACTTGTACATGGAGCGGAGAGGTATTTGTACATGGAGCGGAGAGGTATTTGTACATGGAGCGGAGAGGTACTTGTACATTGAGCGGAGAGGTACTTGTACATGGAGCGGAGAGGTACTTGTACATGGAGCGGAGAGGTACTTGTACATTGAGCGGAGATGTACTTGTACATGGAGCGGAGATGTACTTGTACATGGATCGGAGAGGTACTTGTACATGAGAGCGGAGAGGTACTGTCGACACTTGTACATTGAGCGTAGAGGTACTGTCGACACTTGTACATTGAGCGGAGAGGTACTTGTACATGGAGCGGAGAGGTACTGTCGACACTTGTACATTGAGCGGAGAGGTACTTGTACATTGAGCGGAGAGGTACTTGTACATGGAGCGCAGAGGTACTTGTACATTGAGCGGAGAGGTACTTGTACATGGAGCGGAGAGGTACTTGTACATGAGAGCGGAGAGGTACTTGTACATGGAGCGGAGAGGTACTTGTACATTGAGCGGAGAGGTACTGTCGACACTTGTACATTCAGCGGAGAGGTACTTGTACATGGAGCGGAGAGGTACTGTCGATACTTGACATTGAGCGGAGAGGTACTTGTACATGGAGCGGAGAGGTATTTGTACATTGAGCGGAGAGGTACTTGTACATTGAGCGGAGAGGTACTGTCGACACTTGTACATTCAGCGGAGAGCTACTTGTACATGGAGCGGAGAGGTATTTGTACATTGAGCGGAGAGGTACTTGTACATGGAGCGGAGAGGTACTTGTACATAGAGCGGAGAGGTACTTATACATGGAGCGGAGAGGTATTTGTACATTGAGCGGAGAGGTACTTGTACATGGAGCGGAGAGGTACTTGTACATGAGAGCGGAGAGGTATTTGTACATGGAGCGGAAAGGTACTGTCGACACTTGTACATTGAGCGGAGAGCTACTTGTACATGGAGCGGAGAGGTACTTGTACATGAGAGCGGAGAGGTACTTGTACATGGAGCGGAGAGGTATTTGTACATGGAGCGGAGAGGTACTGTCGACACTTGACATTGAGCGGAGAGGTACTTGTACATGGAGCGGAGAGGTACTTGTACATGAGAGCGGAGAGGTATTTGTACATGGAGCGGAGAGGTACTGTCGACACTTGACATTGAGCGGAGAGGTACTTGTACATGGAGCGGAGAGGTACTTGTACATGGAGCGGAGAGGTACTTGTACATGAAGCGGAGAGGTACTTGTACATGGAGCGGAGAGGTACTTGTACATTGAGCGGAGATGTACTTGTACATGGAGCGGAGATGTACTTGTACATGGATCGGAGAGGTACTTGTACATGAGAGCGGAGAGGTACTGTCGACACTTGTACATTCAGCGGAGAGGTACTTGTACATTGAGCGTAGAGGTACTGTCGACACTTGTACATTGAGCGGAGAGGTACTTGTACATGGAGCGGAGAGGTACTGTCGACACTTGTACATTGAGCGGAGAGGTACTTGTACATTGAGCGGAGAGGTACTTGTACATGGAGCGCAGAGGTACTTGTACATTGAGCGGAGAGGTACTTGTACATGGAGCGGAGAGGTACTTGTACATGAGAGCGGAGAGGTACTTGTACATGGAGCGGAGAGGTACTTGTACATTGAGCGGAGAGGTACTGTCGACACTTGTACATTCAGCGGAGAGGTACTTGTACATGGAGCGGAGAGGTACTGTCGATACTTGACATTGAGCGGAGAGGTACTTGTACATGGAGCGGAGAGGTATTTGTACATTGAGCGGAGAGGTACTTGTACATTGAGCGGAGAGGTACTGTCGACACTTGTACATTCAGCGGAGAGCTACTTGTACATGGAGCGGAGAGGTATTTGTACATTGAGCGGAGAGGTACTTGTACATGGAGCGGAGAGGTACTTGTACATAGAGCGGAGAGGTACTTATACATGGAGCGGAGAGGTATTTGTACATTGAGCGGAGAGGTACTTGTACATGGAGCGGAGAGGTACTTGTACATGAGAGCGGAGAGGTATTTGTACATGGAGCGGAAAGGTACTGTCGACACTTGTACATTGAGCGGAGAGCTACTTGTACATGGAGCGGAGAGGTACTTGTACATGAGAGCGGAGAGGTACTTGTACATGGAGCGGAGAGGTATTTGTACATGGAGCGGAGAGGTACTGTCGACACTTGACATTGAGCGGAGAGGTACTTGTACATGGAGTGGAGAGGTACTTGTACATGAGAGCGGAGAGGTATTTGTACATGGAGCGGAGAGGTACTGTCGACACTTGACATTGAGCGGAGAGGTACTTGTACATGGAGCGGAGAGGTACTTGTACATGGAGCGGAGAGGTACTTGTACATGGACCGGAGAGGTACTTGTACATGGAGCGGAGAGGTACTTGTACATGGAGCGGAGAGGTACTTGTACATTGAGCGGAGAGGTACTGGTACATGGAGCGGAGATGTACTTGTACATTGAGCGGAGAGGTACTTGTACATGGAGCGGAGAGGTACTTGTACATTGAGCGGAGAGGTACTTGTACATTGAGCGGAGACGTACTTGTACATTGAGCGGAGATGTACTTGTACATTGAGCGGAGATGTACTTGTACATTGAGCGGAGAGGTACTGGTACATGGAGCGGAGAGGTACTTGTACATGGAGCGGAGAGGTATTTGTACATGGAGCGGAGAGGTATTTGTACATGGAGCGGAGAGGTACTTGTACATTGAGCGGAGAGGTACTTGTACATGGAGCGGAGAGGTACTTGTACATGGAGCGGAGAGGTACTTGTACATGTAGCGGAGAGGTGCTTGTACATGGAGCGGAGAGGTACTTGTACATGGAGCGGAGAGGTATTTGTACATGGAGCGGAGAGGTACTTGTACATGGAGCGGAGAGGTACTTGTACATTCAGCGGAGAGGTACTTGTACATTGAGCGGAGAGGTACTTGTAGATGGAGCGGAGAGGTACTGTCGACACTTGTACATTGAGCGGAGAGGTACTTGTACATGGAGCGGAGAGGTACTTGTACATGGAGCGGAGAGGTACTGTCGACACTTGTACATTGAGCGGAGAGGTACTTGTACATGGAGCGGAGAGGTACTTGTACATGGAGCGGAGATGTACTTGTACAGGGAGCGGAGAGGTACTTGTACATTGAGCGGAGAGGTACTTGTACATGGAGCGGAGAGGTACTTGTACATGGAGCGGAGAGGTACTTGTACATGGAGCGGAGAGGTACTTGTACATTGAGCGGAGAGGTACTTGTACATGGAGCGGAGAGGTACTTGTACATGGAGCGGAGAGGTACTTGTACATTGAGCGGAGAGGTACTGGTACATGGAGCGGAGATGTACTTGTACATTGAGCGGAGAGGTACTTGTACATGGAGCGGAGAGGTACTTGTACATTGAGCGGAGAGGTACTTGTACATTGAGCGGAGACGTACTTGTACATTGAGCGGAGATGTACTTGTACATTGAGCGGAGATGTACTTGTACATTGAGCGGAGAGGTACTGGTACATGGAGCGGAGAGGTACTTGTACATGGAGCGGAGAGGTATTTGTACATGGAGCGGAGAGGTATTTGTACATGGAGCGGAGAGGTACTTGTACATTGAGCGGAGAGGTACTTGTACATGGAGCGGAGAGGTACTTGTACATGGAGCGGAGAGGTACTTGTACATTGAGCGGAGATGTACTTGTACATGGAGCGGAGATGTACTTGTACATGGATCGGAGAGGTACTTGTACATGAGAGCGGAGAGGTACTGTCGACACTTGTACATTGAGCGTAGAGGTACTGTCGACACTTGTACATTGAGCGGAGAGGTACTTGTACATGGAGCGGAGAGGTACTGTCGACACTTGTACATTGAGCGGAGAGGTACTTGTACATTGAGCGGAGAGGTACTTGTACATGGAGCGCAGAGGTACTTGTACATTGAGCGGAGAGGTACTTGTACATGGAGCGGAGAGGTACTTGTACATGAGAGCGGAGAGGTACTTGTACATGGAGCGGAGAGGTACTTGTACATTGAGCGGAGAGGTACTGTCGACACTTGTACATTCAGCGGAGAGGTACTTGTACATGGAGCGGAGAGGTACTGTCGATACTTGACATTGAGCGGAGAGGTACTTGTACATGGAGCGGAGAGGTATTTGTACATTGAGCGGAGAGGTACTTGTACATTGAGCGGAGAGGTACTGTCGACACTTGTACATTCAGCGGAGAGCTACTTGTACATGGAGCGGAGAGGTATTTGTACATTGAGCGGAGAGGTACTTGTACATGGAGCGGAGAGGTACTTGTACATAGAGCGGAGAGGTACTTATACATGGAGCGGAGAGGTATTTGTACATTGAGCGGAGAGGTACTTGTACATGGAGCGGAGAGGTACTTGTACATGAGAGCGGAGAGGTATTTGTACATGGAGCGGAAAGGTACTGTCGACACTTGTACATTGAGCGGAGAGCTACTTGTACATGGAGCGGAGAGGTACTTGTACATGAGAGCGGAGAGGTACTTGTACATGGAGCGGAGAGGTATTTGTACATGGAGCGGAGAGGTACTGTCGACACTTGACATTGAGCGGAGAGGTACTTGTACATGGAGCGGAGAGGTACTTGTACATGAGAGCGGAGAGGTATTTGTACATGGAGCGGAGAGGTACTGTCGACACTTGACATTGAGCGGAGAGGTACTTGTACATGGAGCGGAGAGGTACTTGTACATGGAGCGGAGAGGTACTTGTACATGGACCGGAGAGGTACTTGTACATGGAGCGGAGAGGTACTTGTACATGGAGCGGAGAGGTACTTGTACATTGAGCGGAGAGGTACTGGTACATGGAGCGGAGATGTACTTGTACATTGAGCGGAGAGGTACTTGTACATGGAGCGGAGAGGTACTTGTACATTGAGCGGAGAGGTACTTGTACATTGAGCGGAGACGTACTTGTACATTGAGCGGAGATGTACTTGTACATTGAGCGGAGAGGTACTGGTACATGGAGCGGAGAGGTACTTGTACATGGAGCGGAGAGGTATTTGTACATGGAGCGGAGAGGTATTTGTACATGGAGCGGAGAGGTACTTGTACATTGAGCGGAGAGGTACTTGTACATGGAGCGGAGAGGTACTTGTACATGGAGCGGAGAGGTACTTGTACATGTAGCGGAGAGGTGCTTGTACATGGAGCGGAGAGGTACTTGTACATGGAGCGGAGAGGTACTTGTACATGGAGCGGAGAGGTACTTGTACATTCAGCGGAGAGGTACTTGTACATTGAGCGGAGAGGTACTTGTAGATGGAGCGGAGAGGTACTGTCGACACTTGTACATTGAGCGGAGAGGTACTTGTACATGGAGCGGAGAGGTACTTGTACATGGAGCGGAGAGGTACTGTCGACACTTGTACATTGAGCGGAGAGGTACTTGTACATGGAGCGGAGAGGTACTGTCGACACTTGTACATTGAGCGGAGAGGTACTTGTACATTGAGCGGAGAGGTACTTGTACATGGAGCGCAGAGGTACTTGTACATTGAGCGGAGAGGTACTTGTACATGGAGCGGAGAGGTACTTGTACATGAGAGCGGAGAGGTACTTGTACATGGAGCGGAGAGGTACTTGTACATTGAGCGGAGAGGTACTGTCGACACTTGTACATTCAGCGGAGAGGTACTTGTACATGGAGCGGAGAGGTACTGTCGATACTTGACATTGAGCGGAGAGGTACTTGTACATGGAGCGGAGAGGTACTTGTACATGGAGCGGAGAGGTACTTGTACATGGAGCGGAGAGGTACTTGTACATTGGGCGGAGAGGTACTTGTACATGGAGCGGAGAGGTACTTGTACATTGAGCGGAGAGGTACTTGTACATGGAGCGGAGAGGTACTTGTACATGGAGCGGAGAGGTACTTGTACATGGAGCGGAGAGGTACTTGTACATGGAGCGGAGAGGTACTTGTACATTGAGCGGAGATGTACTTGTACATGGAGCGGAGATGTACTTGTACATGGATCGGAGAGGTACTTGTACATGAGAGCGGAGAGGTACTGTCGACACTTGTACATTCAGCGGAGAGGTACTTGTACATTGAGCGTAGAGGTACTGTCGACACTTGTACATTGAGCGGAGAGGTACTTGTACATGGAGCGGAGAGGTACTGTCGACACTTGTACATTGAGCGGAGAGGTACTTGTACATTGAGCGGAGAGGTACTTGTACATGGAGCGCAGAGGTACTTGTACATTGAGCGGAGAGGTACTTGTACATGGAGCGGAGAGGTACTTGTACATGAGAGCGGAGAGGTACTTGTACATGGAGCGGAGAGGTACTTGTACATTGAGCGGAGAGGTACTGTCGACACTTGTACATTCAGCGGAGAGGTACTTGTACATGGCGCGGAGAGGTACTGTCGATACTTGACATTGAGCGGAGAGGTACTTGTACATGGAGCGGAGAGGTATTTGTACATTGAGCGGAGAGGTACTTGTACATTGAGCGGAGAGGTACTGTCGACACTTGTACATTCAGCGGAGAGCTACTTGTACATGGAGCGGAGAGGTATTTGTACATTGAGCGGAGAGGTACTTGTACATGGAGCGGAGAGGTACTTGTACATAGAGCGGAGAGGTACTTATACATGGAGCGGAGAGGTATTTGTACATTGAGCGGAGAGGTACTTGTACATGGAGCGGAGAGGTACTTGTACATGAGAGCGGAGAGGTATTTGTACATGGAGCGGAAAGGTACTGTCGACACTTGTACATTGAGCGGAGAGCTACTTGTACATGGAGCGGAGAGGTACTTGTACATGAGAGCGGAGAGGTACTTGTACATGGAGCGGAGAGGTATTTGTACATGGAGCGGAGAGGTACTGTCGACACTTGACATTGAGCGGAGAGGTACTTGTACATGGAGTGGAGAGGTACTTGTACATGAGAGCGGAGAGGTATTTGTACATGGAGCGGAGAGGTACTGTCGACACTTGACATTGAGCGGAGAGGTACTTGTACATGGAGCGGAGAGGTACTTGTACATGGAGCGGAGAGGTACTTGTACATGGACCGGAGAGGTACTTGTACATGGAGCGGAGAGGTACTTGTACATGGAGCGGAGAGGTACTTGTACATTGAGCGGAGAGGTACTGGTACATGGAGCGGAGATGTACTTGTACATTGAGCGGAGAGGTACTTGTACATGGAGCGGAGAGGTACTTGTACATTGAGCGGAGAGGTACTTGTACATTGAGCGGAGACGTACTTGTACATTGAGCGGAGATGTACTTGTACATTGAGCGGAGATGTACTTGTACATTGAGCGGAGAGGTACTGGTACATGGAGCGGAGAGGTACTTGTACATGGAGCGGAGAGGTATTTGTACATGGAGCGGAGAGGTATTTGTACATGGAGCGGAGAGGTACTTGTACATTGAGCGGAGAGGTACTTGTACATGGAGCGGAGAGGTACTTGTACATGGAGCGGAGAGGTACTTGTACATGTAGCGGAGAGGTGCTTGTACATGGAGCGGAGAGGTACTTGTACATGGAGCGGAGAGGTATTTGTACATGGAGCGGAGAGGTACTTGTACATGGAGCGGAGAGGTACTTGTACATTCAGCGGAGAGGTACTTGTACATTGAGCGGAGAGGTACTTGTAGATGGAGCGGAGAGGTACTGTCGACACTTGTACATTGAGCGGAGAGGTACTTGTACATGGAGCGGAGAGGTACTTGTACATGGAGCGGAGAGGTACTGTCGACACTTGTACATTGAGCGGAGAGGTACTTGTACATGGAGCGGAGAGGTACTTGTACATGGAGCGGAGATGTACTTGTACAGGGAGCGGAGAGGTACTTGTACATTGAGCGGAGAGGTACTTGTACATGGAGCGGAGAGGTACTTGTACATGGAGCGGAGAGGTACTTGTACATGGAGCGGAGAGGTACTTGTACATTGAGCGGAGAGGTACTTGTACATGGAGCGGAGAGGTACTTGTACATGGAGCGGAGAGGTACTTGTACATTGAGCGGAGAGGTACTGGTACATGGAGCGGAGATGTACTTGTACATTGAGCGGAGAGGTACTTGTACATGGAGCGGAGAGGTACTTGTACATTGAGCGGAGAGGTACTTGTACATTGAGCGGAGACGTACTTGTACATTGAGCGGAGATGTACTTGTACATTGAGCGGAGATGTACTTGTACATTGAGCGGAGAGGTACTGGTACATGGAGCGGAGAGGTACTTGTACATGGAGCGGAGAGGTATTTGTACATGGAGCGGAGAGGTATTTGTACATGGAGCGGAGAGGTACTTGTACATTGAGCGGAGAGGTACTTGTACATGGAGCGGAGAGGTACTTGTACATGGAGCGGAGAGGTACTTGTACATTGAGCGGAGATGTACTTGTACATGGAGCGGAGATGTACTTGTACATGGATCGGAGAGGTACTTGTACATGAGAGCGGAGAGGTACTGTCGACACTTGTACATTGAGCGTAGAGGTACTGTCGACACTTGTACATTGAGCGGAGAGGTACTTGTACATGGAGCGGAGAGGTACTGTCGACACTTGTACATTGAGCGGAGAGGTACTTGTACATTGAGCGGAGAGGTACTTGTACATGGAGCGCAGAGGTACTTGTACATTGAGCGGAGAGGTACTTGTACATGGAGCGGAGAGGTACTTGTACATGAGAGCGGAGAGGTACTTGTACATGGAGCGGAGAGGTACTTGTACATTGAGCGGAGAGGTACTGTCGACACTTGTACATTCAGCGGAGAGGTACTTGTACATGGAGCGGAGAGGTACTGTCGATACTTGACATTGAGCGGAGAGGTACTTGTACATGGAGCGGAGAGGTATTTGTACATTGAGCGGAGAGGTACTTGTACATTGAGCGGAGAGGTACTGTCGACACTTGTACATTCAGCGGAGAGCTACTTGTACATGGAGCGGAGAGGTATTTGTACATTGAGCGGAGAGGTACTTGTACATGGAGCGGAGAGGTACTTGTACATAGAGCGGAGAGGTACTTATACATGGAGCGGAGAGGTATTTGTACATTGAGCGGAGAGGTACTTGTACATGGAGCGGAGAGGTACTTGTACATGAGAGCGGAGAGGTATTTGTACATGGAGCGGAAAGGTACTGTCGACACTTGTACATTGAGCGGAGAGCTACTTGTACATGGAGCGGAGAGGTACTTGTACATGAGAGCGGAGAGGTACTTGTACATGGAGCGGAGAGGTATTTGTACATGGAGCGGAGAGGTACTGTCGACACTTGACATTGAGCGGAGAGGTACTTGTACATGGAGCGGAGAGGTACTTGTACATGAGAGCGGAGAGGTATTTGTACATGGAGCGGAGAGGTACTGTCGACACTTGACATTGAGCGGAGAGGTACTTGTACATGGAGCGGAGAGGTACTTGTACATGGAGCGGAGAGGTACTTGTACATGGACCGGAGAGGTACTTGTACATGGAGCGGAGAGGTACTTGTACATGGAGCGGAGAGGTACTTGTACATTGAGCGGAGAGGTACTGGTACATGGAGCGGAGATGTACTTGTACATTGAGCGGAGAGGTACTTGTACATGGAGCGGAGAGGTACTTGTACATTGAGCGGAGAGGTACTTGTACATTGAGCGGAGACGTACTTGTACATTGAGCGGAGATGTACTTGTACATTGAGCGGAGAGGTACTGGTACATGGAGCGGAGAGGTACTTGTACATGGAGCGGAGAGGTATTTGTACATGGAGCGGAGAGGTATTTGTACATGGAGCGGAGAGGTACTTGTACATTGAGCGGAGAGGTACTTGTACATGGAGCGGAGAGGTACTTGTACATGGAGCGGAGAGGTACTTGTACATGTAGCGGAGAGGTGCTTGTACATGGAGCGGAGAGGTACTTGTACATGGAGCGGAGAGGTACTTGTACATGGAGCGGAGAGGTACTTGTACATTCAGCGGAGAGGTACTTGTACATTGAGCGGAGAGGTACTTGTAGATGGAGCGGAGAGGTACTGTCGACACTTGTACATTGAGCGGAGAGGTACTTGTACATGGAGCGGAGAGGTACTTGTACATGGAGCGGAGAGGTACTGTCGACACTTGTACATTGAGCGGAGAGGTACTTGTACATGGAGCGGAGAGGTACTGTCGACACTTGTACATTGAGCGGAGAGGTACTTGTACATTGAGCGGAGAGGTACTTGTACATGGAGCGCAGAGGTACTTGTACATTGAGCGGAGAGGTACTTGTACATGGAGCGGAGAGGTACTTGTACATGAGAGCGGAGAGGTACTTGTACATGGAGCGGAGAGGTACTTGTACATTGAGCGGAGAGGTACTGTTGACACTTGTACATTCAGCGGAGAGGTACTTGTACATGGAGCGGAGAGGTACTGTCGATACTTGACATTGAGCGGAGAGGTACTTGTACATGGAGCGGAGAGGTACTTGTACATGGAGCGGAGAGGTACTTGTACATGGAGCGGAGAGGTACTTGTACATTGAGCGGAGAGGTACTTGTACATGGAGCGGAGAGGTACTTGTACATTGAGCGGAGAGGTACTTGTACATGGAGCGGAGAGGTACTTGTACATGGAGCGGAGAGGTACTTGTACATGGAGCGGAGAGGTACTTGTACATGGAGCGGAGAGGTACTTGTACATTGAGCGGAGATGTACTTGTACATGGAGCGGAGATGTACTTGTACATGGATCGGAGAGGTACTTGTACATGAGAGCGGAGAGGTACTGTCGACACTTGTACATTCAGCGGAGAGGTACTTGTACATTGAGCGTAGAGGTACTGTCGACACTTGTACATTGAGCGGAGAGGTACTTGTACATGGAGCGGAGAGGTACTGTCGACACTTGTACATTGAGCGGAGAGGTACTTGTACATTGAGCGGAGAGGTACTGGTACATGGAGCGGAGATGTACTTGTACATTGAGCGGAGAGGTACTTGTACATGGAGCGGAGAGGTACTTGTACATTGAGCGGAGAGGTACTTGTACATTGAGCGGAGACGTACTTGTACATTGAGCGGAGATGTACTTGTACATTGAGCGGAGAGGTACTGGTACATGGAGCGGAGAGGTACTTGTACATGGAGCGGAGAGGTATTTGTACATGGAGCGGAGAGGTATTTGTACATGGAGCGGAGAGGTACTTGTACATTGAGCGGAGAGGTACTTGTACATGGAGCGGAGAGGTACTTGTACATGGAGCGGAGAGGTACTTGTACATGTAGCGGAGAGGTGCTTGTACATGGAGCGGAGAGGTACTTGTACATGGAGCGGAGAGGTACTTGTACATGGAGCGGAGAGGTACTTGTACATTCAGCGGAGAGGTACTTGTACATTGAGCGGAGAGGTACTTGTAGATGGAGCGGAGAGGTACTGTCGACACTTGTACATTGAGCGGAGAGGTACTTGTACATGGAGCGGAGAGGTACTTGTACATGGAGCGGAGAGGTACTGTCGACACTTGTACATTGAGCGGAGAGGTACTTGTACATGGAGCGGAGAGGTACTGTCGACACTTGTACATTGAGCGGAGAGGTACTTGTACATTGAGCGGAGAGGTACTTGTACATGGAGCGCAGAGGTACTTGTACATTGAGCGGAGAGGTACTTGTACATGGAGCGGAGAGGTACTTGTACATGAGAGCGGAGAGGTACTTGTACATGGAGCGGAGAGGTACTTGTACATTGAGCGGAGAGGTACTGTCGACACTTGTACATTCAGCGGAGAGGTACTTGTACATGGAGCGGAGAGGTACTGTCGATACTTGACATTGAGCGGAGAGGTACTTGTACATGGAGCGGAGAGGTACTTGTACATGGAGCGGAGAGGTACTTGTACATGGAGCGGAGAGGTACTTGTACATTGAGCGGAGAGGTACTTGTACATGGAGCGGAGAGGTACTTGTACATTGAGCGGAGAGGTACTTGTACATGGAGCGGAGAGGTACTTGTACATGGAGCGGAGAGGTACTTGTACATGGAGCGGAGAGGTACTTGTACATGGAGCGGAGAGGTACTTGTACATTGAGCGGAGATGTACTTGTACATGGAGCGGAGATGTACTTGTACATGGATCGGAGAGGTACTTGTACATGAGAGCGGAGAGGTACTGTCGACACTTGTACATTCAGCGGAGAGGTACTTGTACATTGAGCGTAGAGGTACTGTCGACACTTGTACATTGAGCGGAGAGGTACTTGTACATGGAGCGGAGAGGTACTGTCGACACTTGTACATTGAGCGGAGAGGTACTTGTACATTGAGCGGAGAGGTACTTGTACATGGAGCGCAGAGGTACTTGTACATTGAGCGGAGAGGTACTTGTACATGGAGCGGAGAGGTACTTGTACATGAGAGCGGAGAGGTACTTGTACATGGAGCGGAGAGGTACTTGTACATTGAGCGGAGAGGTACTGTCGACACTTGTACATTCAGCGGAGAGGTACTTGTACATGGAGCGGAGAGGTACTGTCGATACTTGACATTGAGCGGAGAGGTACTTGTACATGGAGCGGAGAGGTATTTGTACATTGAGCGGAGAGGTACTTGTACATTGAGCGGAGAGGTACTGTCGACACTTGTACATTCAGCGGAGAGCTACTTGTACATGGAGCGGAGAGGTATTTGTACATTGAGCGGAGAGGTACTTGTACATGGAGCGGAGAGGTACTTGTACATAGAGCGGAGAGGTACTTATACATGGAGCGGAGAGGTATTTGTACATTGAGCGGAGAGGTACTTGTACATGGAGCGGAGAGGTACTTGTACATGAGAGCGGAGAGGTATTTGTACATGGAGCGGAAAGGTACTGTCGACACTTGTACATTGAGCGGAGAGCTACTTGTACATGGAGCGGAGAGGTACTTGTACATGAGAGCGGAGAGGTACTTGTACATGGAGCGGAGAGGTATTTGTACATGGAGCGGAGAGGTACTGTCGACACTTGACATTGAGCGGAGAGGTACTTGTACATGGAGCGGAGAGGTACTTGTACATGAGAGCGGAGAGGTATTTGTACATGGAGCGGAGAGGTACTGTCGACACTTGACATTGAGCGGAGAGGTACTTGTACATGGAGCGGAGAGGTACTTGTACATGGAGCGGAGAGGTACTTGTACATGGACCGGAGAGGTACTTGTACATGGAGCGGAGAGGTACTTGTACATTGAGCGGAGAGGTACTTGTACATGGAGCAGAGATGTACTTGTACATGGAGCGGAGAGGTACTTGTACATTGAGCGGAGAGGTACTTGTACATGGAGCGGAGAGGTACTTGTACATGGAGCGGAGAGGTACTTGTACATGGAGCGGAGAGGTACTTGTACATTGAGCGGAGAGGTACTTGTACATGGAGCGGAGAGGTACTTGTACATGGAGCGGAGAGGTACTTGTACATGGAGCGGAGAGGTACTTGTACATGGAGCGGAGATGTACTTGTACATTGAGCGGAGAGGTACTTGTACATGGAGCAGAGATGTACTTGTACATGGAGCGGAGATGTACTTGTACATTGAGCGGAGAGGTACTTGTACATGGAGCGGAGAGGTACTTGTACATGGAGCGGAGATGTACTTGTACATGGAGCGGAGAGGTACTTGTACATGGAGCGGAGATGTACTTGTACATTGAGCGGAGAGGTACTTGTACATGGAGCAGAGATGTACTTGTACATGGAGCGGAGAGGTACTTGTACATGGAGCGGAGAGGTACTTGTACATGGAGCGGAGAGGTACTTGTACATGGAGCGGAGAGGTACTTGTACATTGAGCGGAGAGGTACTTGTACATGGAGCGGAGAGGTACTTGTACATTGAGCGGAGAGGTACTTGTACATGGAGCGGAGAGGTACTTGTACATGGAGCGGAGAGGTACTTGTACATGGAGCGGAGAGGTACTTGTACATGGAGCGGAGAGGTACTTGTACATGGAGCGGAGAGGTACTTGTACATTGAGCGGAGAGGTACTTGTACATGGAGCGGAGAGGTACTTGTACATGTAGCGGAGAGGTGCTTGTACATGGAGCGGAGAGGTACTTGTACATGGAGCGGAGAGGTATTTGTACATGGAGCGGAGAGGTACTTGTACATGGAGCGGAGAGGTACTTGTACATTCAGCGGAGAGGTACTTGTACATTGAGCGGAGAGGTACTTGTAGATGGAGCGGAGAGGTACTGTCGACACTTGTACATTGAGCGGAGAGGTACTTGTACATGGAGCGGAGAGGTACTTGTACATGGAGCGGAGAGGTACTGTCGACACTTGTACATTGAGCGGAGAGGTACTTGTACATGGAGCGGAGAGGTACTTGTACATGGAGCGGAGATGTACTTGTACAGGGAGCGGAGAGGTACTTGTACATTGAGCGGAGAGGTACTTGTACATGGAGCGGAGAGGTACTTGTACATGGAGCGGAGAGGTACTTGTACATGGAGCGGAGAGGTACTTGTACATTGAGCGGAGAGGTACTTGTACATGGAGCGGAGAGGTACTTGTACATGGAGCGGAGAGGTACTTGTACATTGAGCGGAGAGGTACTGGTACATGGAGCGGAGATGTACTTGTACATTGAGCGGAGAGGTACTTGTACATGGAGCGGAGAGGTACTTGTACATTGAGCGGAGAGGTACTTGTACATTGAGCGGAGACGTACTTGTACATTGAGCGGAGATGTACTTGTACATTGAGCGGAGATGTACTTGTACATTGAGCGGAGAGGTACTGGTACATGGAGCGGAGAGGTACTTGTACATGGAGCGGAGAGGTATTTGTACATGGAGCGGAGAGGTATTTGTACATGGAGCGGAGAGGTACTTGTACATTGAGCGGAGAGGTACTTGTACATGGAGCGGAGAGGTACTTGTACATGGAGCGGAGAGGTACTTGTACATTGAGCGGAGATGTACTTGTACATGGAGCGGAGATGTACTTGTACATGGATCGGAGAGGTACTTGTACATGAGAGCGGAGAGGTACTGTCGACACTTGTACATTGAGCGTAGAGGTACTGTCGACACTTGTACATTGAGCGGAGAGGTACTTGTACATGGAGCGGAGAGGTACTGTCGACACTTGTACATTGAGCGGAGAGGTACTTGTACATTGAGCGGAGAGGTACTTGTACATGGAGCGCAGAGGTACTTGTACATTGAGCGGAGAGGTACTTGTACATGGAGCGGAGAGGTACTTGTACATGAGAGCGGAGAGGTACTTGTACATGGAGCGGAGAGGTACTTGTACATTGAGCGGAGAGGTACTGTCGACACTTGTACATTCAGCGGAGAGGTACTTGTACATGGAGCGGAGAGGTACTGTCGATACTTGACATTGAGCGGAGAGGTACTTGTACATGGAGCGGAGAGGTATTTGTACATTGAGCGGAGAGGTACTTGTACATTGAGCGGAGAGGTACTGTCGACACTTGTACATTCAGCGGAGAGCTACTTGTACATGGAGCGGAGAGGTATTTGTACATTGAGCGGAGAGGTACTTGTACATGGAGCGGAGAGGTACTTGTACATAGAGCGGAGAGGTACTTATACATGGAGCGGAGAGGTATTTGTACATTGAGCGGAGAGGTACTTGTACATGGAGCGGAGAGGTACTTGTACATGAGAGCGGAGAGGTATTTGTACATGGAGCGGAAAGGTACCGTCGACACTTGTACATTGAGCGGAGAGCTACTTGTACATGGAGCGGAGAGGTACTTGTACATGAGAGCGGAGAGGTACTTGTACATGGAGCGGAGAGGTATTTGTACATGGAGCGGAGAGGTACTGTCGACACTTGACATTGAGCGGAGAGGTACTTGTACATGGAGCGGAGAGGTACTTGTACATGAGAGCGGAGAGGTATTTGTACATGGAGCGGAGAGGTACTGTCGACACTTGACATTGAGCGGAGAGGTACTTGTACATGGAGCGGAGAGGTACTGTCGATACTTGACATTGAGCGGAGAGGTACTTGTACATGGAGCGGAGAGGTATTTGTACATTGAGCGGAGAGGTACTTGTACATTGAGCGGAGAGGTACTGTCGACACTTGTACATTCAGCGGAGAGCTACTTGTACATGGAGCGGAGAGGTATTTGTACATTGAGCGGAGAGGTACTTGTACATGGAGCGGAGAGGTACTTGTACATAGAGCGGAGAGGTACTTATACATGGAGCGGAGAGGTATTTGTACATTGAGCGGAGAGGTACTTGTACATGGAGCGGAGAGGTACTTGTACATGAGAGCGGAGAGGTATTTGTACATGGAGCGGAAAGGTACTGTCGACACTTGTACATTGAGCGGAGAGCTACTTGTACATGGAGCGGAGAGGTACTTGTACATGAGAGCGGAGAGGTACTTGTACATGGAGCGGAGAGGTATTTGTACATGGAGCGGAGAGGTACTGTCGACACTTGACATTGAGCGGAGAGGTACTTGTACATGGAGCGGAGAGGTACTTGTACATGAGAGCGGAGAGGTATTTGTACATGGAGCGGAGAGGTACTGTCGACACTTGACATTGAGCGGAGAGGTACTTGTACATGGAGCAGAGAGGTACTTGTACATGGAGCGGAGAGGTACTTGTACATGGACCGGAGAGGTACTTGTACATGGAGCGGAGAGGTACTTGTACATGGAGCGGAGAGGTACTTGTACATTGAGCGGAGAGGTACTGGTACATGGAGCGGAGATGTACTTGTACATTGAGCGGAGAGGTACTTGTACATGGAGCGGAGAGGTACTTGTACATTGAGCGGAGAGGTACTTGTACATTGAGCGGAGACGTACTTGTACATTGAGCGGAGATGTACTTGTACATTGAGCGGAGAGGTACTGGTACATGGAGCGGAGAGGTACTTGTACATGGAGCGGAGAGGTATTTGTACATGGAGCGGAGAGGTACTTGTACATTGAGCGGAGAGGTACTTGTACATGGAGCGGAGAGGTACTTGTACATGGAGCGGAGAGGTACTTGTACATGTAGCGGAGAGGTGCTTGTACATGGAGCGGAGAGGTACTTGTACATGGAGCGGAGAGGTACTTGTACATGGAGCGGAGAGGTACTTGTACATTCAGCGGAGAGGTACTTGTACATTGAGCGGAGAGGTACTTGTAGATGGAGCGGAGAGGTACTGTCGACACTTGTACATTGAGCGGAGAGGTACTTGTACATGGAGCGGAGAGGTACTTGTACATGGAGCGGAGAGGTACTGTCGACACTTGTACATTGAGCGGAGAGGTACTTGTACATGGAGCGGAGAGGTACTTGTACATGGAGCGGAGATGTACTTGTACAGGGAGCGGAGAGGTACTTGTACATTGAGCGGAGAGGTACTTGTACATGGAGCGGAGAGGTACTTGTACATGGAGCGGAGAGGTACTTGTACATGGAGCGGAGAGGTACTTGTACATTGAGCGGAGAGGTACTTGTACATGGAGCGGAGAGGTACTTGTACATGGAGCGGAGAGGTACTTGTACATTGAGCGGAGAGGTACTGGTACATGGAGCGGAGATGTACTTGTACATTGAGCGGAGAGGTACTTGTACATGGAGCGGAGAGGTACTTGTACATTGAGCGGAGAGGTACTTGTACATTGAGCGGAGACGTACTTGTACATTGAGCGGAGATGTACTTGTACATTGAGCGGAGATGTACTTGTACATTGAGCGGAGAGGTACTGGTACATGGAGCGGAGAGGTACTTGTACATGGAGCGGAGAGGTATTTGTACATGGAGCGGAGAGGTATTTGTACATGGAGCGGAGAGGTACTTGTACATTGAGCGGAGAGGTACTTGTACATGGAGCGGAGAGGTACTTGTACATGGAGCGGAGAGGTACTTGTACATTGAGCGGAGATGTACTTGTACATGGAGCGGAGATGTACTTGTACATGGATCGGAGAGGTACTTGTACATGAGAGCGGAGAGGTACTGTCGACACTTGTACATTGAGCGTAGAGGTACTGTCGACACTTGTACATTGAGCGGAGAGGTACTTGTACATGGAGCGGAGAGGTACTGTCGACACTTGTACATTGAGCGGAGAGGTACTTGTACATTGAGCGGAGAGGTACTTGTACATGGAGCGCAGAGGTACTTGTACATTGAGCGGAGAGGTACTTGTACATGGAGCGGAGAGGTACTTGTACATGAGAGCGGAGAGGTACTTGTACATGGAGCGGAGAGGTACTTGTACATTGAGCGGAGAGGTACTGTCGACACTTGTACATTCAGCGGAGAGGTACTTGTACATGGAGCGGAGAGGTACTGTCGATACTTGACATTGAGCGGAGAGGTACTTGTACATGGAGCGGAGAGGTATTTGTACATTGAGCGGAGAGGTACTTGTACATTGAGCGGAGAGGTACTGTCGACACTTGTACATTCAGCGGAGAGCTACTTGTACATGGAGCGGAGAGGTATTTGTACATTGAGCGGAGAGGTACTTGTACATGGAGCGGAGAGGTACTTGTACATAGAGCGGAGAGGTACTTATACATGGAGCGGAGAGGTATTTGTACATTGAGCGGAGAGGTACTTGTACATGGAGCGGAGAGGTACTTGTACATGAGAGCGGAGAGGTATTTGTACATGGAGCGGAAAGGTACCGTCGACACTTGTACATTGAGCGGAGAGCTACTTGTACATGGAGCGGAGAGGTACTTGTACATGAGAGCGGAGAGGTACTTGTACATGGAGCGGAGAGGTATTTGTACATGGAGCGGAGAGGTACTGTCGACACTTGACATTGAGCGGAGAGGTACTTGTACATGGAGCGGAGAGGTACTTGTACATGAGAGCGGAGAGGTATTTGTACATGGAGCGGAGAGGTACTGTCGACACTTGACATTGAGCGGAGAGGTACTTGTACATGGAGCGGAGAGGTACTGTCGATACTTGACATTGAGCGGAGAGGTACTTGTACATGGAGCGGAGAGGTATTTGTACATTGAGCGGAGAGGTACTTGTACATTGAGCGGAGAGGTACTGTCGACACTTGTACATTCAGCGGAGAGCTACTTGTACATGGAGCGGAGAGGTATTTGTACATTGAGCGGAGAGGTACTTGTACATGGAGCGGAGAGGTACTTGTACATAGAGCGGAGAGGTACTTATACATGGAGCGGAGAGGTATTTGTACATTGAGCGGAGAGGTACTTGTACATGGAGCGGAGAGGTACTTGTACATGAGAGCGGAGAGGTATTTGTACATGGAGCGGAAAGGTACTGTCGACACTTGTACATTGAGCGGAGAGCTACTTGTACATGGAGCGGAGAGGTACTTGTACATGAGAGCGGAGAGGTACTTGTACATGGAGCGGAGAGGTATTTGTACATGGAGCGGAGAGGTACTGTCGACACTTGACATTGAGCGGAGAGGTACTTGTACATGGAGCGGAGAGGTACTTGTACATGAGAGCGGAGAGGTATTTGTACATGGAGCGGAGAGGTACTGTCGACACTTGACATTGAGCGGAGAGGTACTTGTACATGGAGCGGAGAGGTACTTGTACATGGAGCGGAGAGGTACTTGTACATGGACCGGAGAGGTACTTGTACATGGAGCGGAGAGGTACTTGTACATGGAGCGGAGAGGTACTTGTACATTGAGCGGAGAGGTACTGGTACATGGAGCGGAGATGTACTTGTACATTGAGCGGAGAGGTACTTGTACATGGAGCGGAGAGGTACTTGTACATTGAGCGGAGAGGTACTTGTACATTGAGCGGAGACGTACTTGTACATTGAGCGGAGATGTACTTGTACATTGAGCGGAGAGGTACTGGTACATGGAGCGGAGAGGTACTTGTACATGGAGCGGAGAGGTATTTGTACATGGAGCGGAGAGGTACTTGTACATTGAGCGGAGAGGTACTTGTACATGGAGCGGAGAGGTACTTGTACATGGAGCGGAGAGGTACTTGTACATGTAGCGGAGAGGTGCTTGTACATGGAGCGGAGAGGTACTTGTACATGGAGCGGAGAGGTACTTGTACATGGAGCGGAGAGGTACTTGTACATTCAGCGGAGAGGTACTTGTACATTGAGCGGAGAGGTACTTGTAGATGGAGCGGAGAGGTACTGTCGACACTTGTACATTGAGCGGAGAGGTACTTGTACATGGAGCGGAGAGGTACTTGTACATGGAGCGGAGAGGTACTGTCGACACTTGTACATTGAGCGGAGAGGTACTTGTACATGGAGCGGAGAGGTACTGTCGACACTTGTACATTGAGCGGAGAGGTACTTGTACATTGAGCGGAGAGGTACTTGTACATGGAGCGCAGAGGTACTTGTACATTGAGCGGAGAGGTACTTGTACATGGAGCGGAGAGGTACTTGTACATGAGAGCGGAGAGGTACTTGTACATGGAGCGGAGAGGTACTTGTACATTGAGCGGAGAGGTACTGTCGACACTTGTACATTCAGCGGAGAGGTACTTGTACATGGAGCGGAGAGGTACTGTCGATACTTGACATTGAGCGGAGAGGTACTTGTACATGGAGCGGAGAGGTACTTGTACATGGAGCGGAGAGGTACTTGTACATGGAGCGGAGAGGTACTTGTACATTGAGCGGAGAGGTACTTGTACATGGAGCGGAGAGGTACTTGTACATTGAGCGGAGAGGTACTTGTACATGGAGCGGAGAGGTACTTGTACATGGAGCGGAGAGGTACTTGTACATGGAGCGGAGAGGTACTTGTACATGGAGCGGAGAGGTACTTGTACATTGAGCGGAGATGTACTTGTACATGGAGCGGAGATGTACTTGTACATGGATCGGAGAGGTACTTGTACATGAGAGCGGAGAGGTACTGTCGACACTTGTACATTCAGCGGAGAGGTACTTGTACATTGAGCGTAGAGGTACTGTCGACACTTGTACATTGAGCGGAGAGGTACTTGTACATGGAGCGGAGAGGTACTGTCGACACTTGTACATTGAGCGGAGAGGTACTTGTACATTGAGCGGAGAGGTACTTGTACATGGAGCGCAGAGGTACTTGTACATTGAGCGGAGAGGTACTTGTACATGGAGCGGAGAGGTACTTGTACATGAGAGCGGAGAGGTACTTGTACATGGAGCGGAGAGGTACTTGTACATTGAGCGGAGAGGTACTGTCGACACTTGTACATTCAGCGGAGAGGTACTTGTACATGGAGCGGAGAGGTACTGTCGATACTTGACATTGAGCGGAGAGGTACTTGTACATGGAGCGGAGAGGTATTTGTACATTGAGCGGAGAGGTACTTGTACATTGAGCGGAGAGGTACTGTCGACACTTGTACATTCAGCGGAGAGCTACTTGTACATGGAGCGGAGAGGTATTTGTACATTGAGCGGAGAGGTACTTGTACATGGAGCGGAGAGGTACTTGTACATAGAGCGGAGAGGTACTTATACATGGAGCGGAGAGGTATTTGTACATTGAGCGGAGAGGTACTTGTACATGGAGCGGAGAGGTACTTGTACATGAGAGCGGAGAGGTATTTGTACATGGAGCGGAAAGGTACTGTCGACACTTGTACATTGAGCGGAGAGCTACTTGTACATGGAGCGGAGAGGTACTTGTACATGAGAGCGGAGAGGTACTTGTACATGGAGCGGAGAGGTATTTGTACATGGAGCGGAGAGGTACTGTCGACACTTGACATTGAGCGGAGAGGTACTTGTACATGGAGCGGAGAGGTACTTGTACATGAGAGCGGAGAGGTATTTGTACATGGAGCGGAGAGGTACTGTCGACACTTGACATTGAGCGGAGAGGTACTTGTACATGGAGCGGAGAGGTACTTGTACATGGAGCGGAGAGGTACTTGTACATGGACCGGAGAGGTACTTGTACATGGAGCGGAGAGGTACTTGTACATTGAGCGGAGAGGTACTTGTACATGGAGCAGAGATGTACTTGTACATGGAGCGGAGAGGTACTTGTACATTGAGCGGAGAGGTACTTGTACATGGAGCGGAGAGGTACTTGTACATGGAGCGGAGAGGTACTTGTACATGGAGCGGAGAGGTACTTGTACATTGAGCGGAGAGGTACTTGTACATGGAGCGGAGAGGTACTTGTACATGGAGCGGAGAGGTACTTGTACATGGAGCGGAGAGGTACTTGTACATGGAGCGGAGATGTACTTGTACATTGAGCGGAGAGGTACTTGTACATGGAGCAGAGATGTACTTGTACATGGAGCGGAGATGTACTTGTACATTGAGCGGAGAGGTACTTGTACATGGAGCGGAGAGGTACTTGTACATGGAGCGGAGATGTACTTGTACATGGAGCGGAGAGGTACTTGTACATGGAGCGGAGATGTACTTGTACATTGAGCGGAGAGGTACTTGTACATGGAGCAGAGATGTACTTGTACATGGAGCGGAGAGGTACTTGTACATGGAGCGGAGAGGTACTTGTACATGGAGCGGAGAGGTACTTGTACATGGAGCGGAGAGGTACTTGTACATTGAGCGGAGAGGTACTTGTACATGGAGCGGAGAGGTACTTGTACATTGAGCGGAGAGGTACTTGTACATGGAGCGGAGAGGTACTTGTACATGGAGCGGAGAGGTACTTGTACATGGAGCGGAGAGGTACTTGTACATGGAGCGGAGAGGTACTTGTACATGGAGCGGAGAGGTACTTGTACATTGAGCGGAGAGGTACTTGTACATGGAGCGGAGAGGTACTTGTACATGTAGCGGAGAGGTGCTTGTACATGGAGCGGAGAGGTACTTGTACATGGAGCGGAGAGGTATTTGTACATGGAGCGGAGAGGTACTTGTACATGGAGCGGAGAGGTACTTGTACATTCAGCGGAGAGGTACTTGTACATTGAGCGGAGAGGTACTTGTAGATGGAGCGGAGAGGTACTGTCGACACTTGTACATTGAGCGGAGAGGTACTTGTACATGGAGCGGAGAGGTACTTGTACATGGAGCGGAGAGGTACTGTCGACACTTGTACATTGAGCGGAGAGGTACTTGTACATGGAGCGGAGAGGTACTTGTACATGGAGCGGAGATGTACTTGTACAGGGAGCGGAGAGGTACTTGTACATTGAGCGGAGAGGTACTTGTACATGGAGCGGAGAGGTACTTGTACATGGAGCGGAGAGGTACTTGTACATGGAGCGGAGAGGTACTTGTACATTGAGCGGAGAGGTACTTGTACATGGAGCGGAGAGGTACTTGTACATGGAGCGGAGAGGTACTTGTACATTGAGCGGAGAGGTACTGGTACATGGAGCGGAGATGTACTTGTACATTGAGCGGAGAGGTACTTGTACATGGAGCGGAGAGGTACTTGTACATTGAGCGGAGAGGTACTTGTACATTGAGCGGAGACGTACTTGTACATTGAGCGGAGATGTACTTGTACATTGAGCGGAGATGTACTTGTACATTGAGCGGAGAGGTACTGGTACATGGAGCGGAGAGGTACTTGTACATGGAGCGGAGAGGTATTTGTACATGGAGCGGAGAGGTATTTGTACATGGAGCGGAGAGGTACTTGTACATTGAGCGGAGAGGTACTTGTACATGGAGCGGAGAGGTACTTGTACATGGAGCGGAGAGGTACTTGTACATTGAGCGGAGATGTACTTATACATGGAGCGGAGATGTACTTGTACATGGATCGGAGAGGTACTTGTACATGAGAGCGGAGAGGTACTGTCGACACTTGTACATTGAGCGTAGAGGTACTGTCGACACTTGTACATTGAGCGGAGAGGTACTTGTACATGGAGCGGAGAGGTACTGTCGACACTTGTACATTGAGCGGAGAGGTACTTGTACATTGAGCGGAGAGGTACTTGTACATGGAGCGCAGAGGTACTTGTACATTGAGCGGAGAGGTACTTGTACATGGAGCGGAGAGGTACTTGTACATGAGAGCGGAGAGGTACTTGTACATGGAGCGGAGAGGTACTTGTACATTGAGCGGAGAGGTACTGTCGACACTTGTACATTCAGCGGAGAGGTACTTGTACATGGAGCGGAGAGGTACTGTCGATACTTGACATTGAGCGGAGAGGTACTTGTACATGGAGCGGAGAGGTATTTGTACATTGAGCGGAGAGGTACTTGTACATTGAGCGGAGAGGTACTGTCGACACTTGTACATTCAGCGGAGAGCTACTTGTACATGGAGCGGAGAGGTATTTGTACATTGAGCGGAGAGGTACTTGTACATGGAGCGGAGAGGTACTTGTACATAGAGCGGAGAGGTACTTATACATGGAGCGGAGAGGTATTTGTACATTGAGCGGAGAGGTACTTGTACATGGAGCGGAGAGGTACTTGTACATGAGAGCGGAGAGGTATTTGTACATGGAGCGGAAAGGTACCGTCGACACTTGTACATTGAGCGGAGAGCTACTTGTACATGGAGCGGAGAGGTACTTGTACATGAGAGCGGAGAGGTACTTGTACATGGAGCGGAGAGGTATTTGTACATGGAGCGGAGAGGTACTGTCGACACTTGACATTGAGCGGAGAGGTACTTGTACATGGAGCGGAGAGGTACTTGTACATGAGAGCGGAGAGGTATTTGTACATGGAGCGGAGAGGTACTGTCGACACTTGACATTGAGCGGAGAGGTACTTGTACATGGAGCGGAGAGGTACTTGTACATGGAGCGGAGAGGTACTTGTACATGGACCGGAGAGGTACTTGTACATGGAGCGGAGAGGTACTTGTACATGGAGCGGAGAGGTACTTGTACATTGAGCGGAGAGGTACTGGTACATGGAGCGGAGATGTACTTGTACATTGAGCGGAGAGGTACTTGTACATGGAGCGGAGAGGTACTTGTACATTGAGCGGAGAGGTACTTGTACATTGAGCGGAGACGTACTTGTACATTGAGCGGAGATGTACTTGTACATTGAGCGGAGAGGTACTGGTACATGGAGCGGAGAGGTACTTGTACATGGAGCGGAGAGGTATTTGTACATGGAGCGGAGAGGTATTTGTACATGGAGCGGAGAGGTACTTGTACATTGAGCGGAGAGGTACTTGTACATGGAGCGGAGAGGTACTTGTACATGGAGCGGAGAGGTACTTGTACATGTAGCGGAGAGGTGCTTGTACATGGAGCGGAGAGGTACTTGTACATGGAGCGGAGAGGTACTTGTACATGGAGCGGAGAGGTACTTGTACATTCAGCGGAGAGGTACTTGTACATTGAGCGGAGAGGTACTTGTAGATGGAGCGGAGAGGTACTGTCGACACTTGTACATTGAGCGGAGAGGTACTTGTACATGGAGCGGAGAGGTACTTGTACATGGAGCGGAGAGGTACTGTCGACACTTGTACATTGAGCGGAGAGGTACTTGTACATGGAGCGGAGAGGTACTGTCGACACTTGTACATTGAGCGGAGAGGTACTTGTACATTGAGCGGAGAGGTACTTGTACATGGAGCGCAGAGGTACTTGTACATTGAGCGGAGAGGTACTTGTACATGGAGCGGAGAGGTACTTGTACATGAGAGCGGAGAGGTACTTGTACATGGAGCGGAGAGGTACTTGTACATTGAGCGGAGAGGTACTGTCGACACTTGTACATTCAGCGGAGAGGTACTTGTACATGGAGCGGAGAGGTACTGTCGATACTTGACATTGAGCGGAGAGGTACTTGTACATGGAGCGGAGAGGTACTTGTACATGGAGCGGAGAGGTACTTGTACATGGAGCGGAGAGGTACTTGTACATTGAGCGGAGAGGTACTTGTACATGGAGCGGAGAGGTACTTGTACATTGAGCGGAGAGGTACTTGTACATGGAGCGGAGAGGTACTTGTACATGGAGCGGAGAGGTACTTGTACATGGAGCGGAGAGGTACTTGTACATGGAGCGGAGAGGTACTTGTACATTGAGCGGAGATGTACTTGTACATGGAGCGGAGATGTACTTGTACATGGATCGGAGAGGTACTTGTACATGAGAGCGGAGAGGTACTGTCGACACTTGTACATTCAGCGGAGAGGTACTTGTACATTGAGCGTAGAGGTACTGTCGACACTTGTACATTGAGCGGAGAGGTACTTGTACATGGAGCGGAGAGGTACTGTCGACACTTGTACATTGAGCGGAGAGGTACTTGTACATTGAGCGGAGAGGTACTTGTACATGGAGCGCAGAGGTACTTGTACATTGAGCGGAGAGGTACTTGTACATGGAGCGGAGAGGTACTTGTACATGAGAGCGGAGAGGTACTTGTACATGGAGCGGAGAGGTACTTGTACATTGAGCGGAGAGGTACTGTCGACACTTGTACATTCAGCGGAGAGGTACTTGTACATGGAGCGGAGAGGTACTGTCGATACTTGACATTGAGCGGAGAGGTACTTGTACATGGAGCGGAGAGGTATTTGTACATTGAGCGGAGAGGTACTTGTACATTGAGCGGAGAGGTACTGTCGACACTTGTACATTCAGCGGAGAGCTACTTGTACATGGAGCGGAGAGGTATTTGTACATTGAGCGGAGAGGTACTTGTACATGGAGCGGAGAGGTACTTGTACATAGAGCGGAGAGGTACTTGTACATGGAGCGGAGAGGTACTTGTACATTCAGCGGAGAGGTACTTGTACATTGAGCGGAGAGGTACTTGTAGATGGAGCGGAGAGGTACTGTCGACACTTGTACATTGAGCGGAGAGGTACTTGTACATGGAGCGGAGAGGTACTTGTACATGGAGCGGAGAGGTACTGTCGACACTTGTACATTGAGCGGAGAGGTACTTGTACATGGAGCGGAGAGGTACTTGTACATGGAGCGGAGATGTACTTGTACAGGGAGCGGAGAGGTACTTGTACATTGAGCGGAGAGGTACTTGTACATGGAGCGGAGAGGTACTTGTACATGGAGCGGAGAGGTACTTGTACATGGAGCGGAGAGGTACTTGTACATTGAGCGGAGAGGTACTTGTACATGGAGCGGAGAGGTACTTGTACATGGAGCGGAGAGGTACTTGTACATTGAGCGGAGAGGTACTGGTACATGGAGCGGAGATGTACTTGTACATTGAGCGGAGAGGTACTTGTACATGGAGCGGAGAGGTACTTGTACATTGAGCGGAGAGGTACTTGTACATTGAGCGGAGACGTACTTGTACATTGAGCGGAGATGTACTTGTACATTGAGCGGAGATGTACTTGTACATTGAGCGGAGAGGTACTGGTACATGGAGCGGAGAGGTACTTGTACATGGAGCGGAGAGGTATTTGTACATGGAGCGGAGAGGTATTTGTACATGGAGCGGAGAGGTACTTGTACATTGAGCGGAGAGGTACTTGTACATGGAGCGGAGAGGTACTTGTACATGGAGCGGAGAGGTACTTGTACATTGAGCGGAGATGTACTTGTACATGGAGCGGAGATGTACTTGTACATGGATCGGAGAGGTACTTGTACATGAGAGCGGAGAGGTACTGTCGACACTTGTACATTGAGCGTAGAGGTACTGTCGACACTTGTACATTGAGCGGAGAGGTACTTGTACATGGAGCGGAGAGGTACTGTCGACACTTGTACATTGAGCGGAGAGGTACTTGTACATTGAGCGGAGAGGTACTTGTACATGGAGCGCAGAGGTACTTGTACATTGAGCGGAGAGGTACTTGTACATGGAGCGGAGAGGTACTTGTACATGAGAGCGGAGAGGTACTTGTACATGGAGCGGAGAGGTACTTGTACATTGAGCGGAGAGGTACTGTCGACACTTGTACATTCAGCGGAGAGGTACTTGTACATGGAGCGGAGAGGTACTGTCGATACTTGACATTGAGCGGAGAGGTACTTGTACATGGAGCGGAGAGGTATTTGTACATTGAGCGGAGAGGTACTTGTACATTGAGCGGAGAGGTACTGTCGACACTTGTACATTCAGCGGAGAGCTACTTGTACATGGAGCGGAGAGGTATTTGTACATTGAGCGGAGAGGTACTTGTACATGGAGCGGAGAGGTACTTGTACATAGAGCGGAGAGGTACTTATACATGGAGCGGAGAGGTATTTGTACATTGAGCGGAGAGGTACTTGTACATGGAGCGGAGAGGTACTTGTACATGAGAGCGGAGAGGTATTTGTACATGGAGCGGAAAGGTACCGTCGACACTTGTACATTGAGCGGAGAGCTACTTGTACATGGAGCGGAGAGGTACTTGTACATGAGAGCGGAGAGGTACTTGTACATGGAGCGGAGAGGTATTTGTACATGGAGCGGAGAGGTACTGTCGACACTTGACATTGAGCGGAGAGGTACTTGTACATGGAGCGGAGAGGTACTTGTACATGAGAGCGGAGAGGTATTTGTACATGGAGCGGAGAGGTACTGTCGACACTTGACATTGAGCGGAGAGGTACTTGTACATGGAGCGGAGAGGTACTTGTACATGGAGCGGAGAGGTACTTGTACATGGACCGGAGAGGTACTTGTACATGGAGCGGAGAGGTACTTGTACATGGAGCGGAGAGGTACTTGTACATTGAGCGGAGAGGTACTGGTACATGGAGCGGAGATGTACTTGTACATTGAGCGGAGAGGTACTTGTACATGGAGCGGAGAGGTACTTGTACATTGAGCGGAGAGGTACTTGTACATTGAGCGGAGACGTACTTGTACATTGAGCGGAGATGTACTTGTACATTGAGCGGAGAGGTACTGGTACATGGAGCGGAGAGGTACTTGTACATGGAGCGGAGAGGTATTTGTACATGGAGCGGAGAGGTATTTGTACATGGAGCGGAGAGGTACTTGTACATGGAGCGGAGAGGTACTTGTACATTCAGCGGAGAGGTACTTGTACATTGAGCGGAGAGGTACTTGTAGATGGAGCGGAGAGGTACTGTCGACACTTGTACATTGAGCGGAGAGGTACTTGTACATGGAGCGGAGAGGTACTTGTACATGGAGCGGAGAGGTACTGTCGACACTTGTACATTGAGCGGAGAGGTACTTGTACATGGAGCGGAGAGGTACTTGTACATGGAGCGGAGATGTACTTGTACAGGGAGCGGAGAGGTACTTGTACATTGAGCGGAGAGGTACTTGTACATGGAGCGGAGAGGTACTTGTACATGGAGCGGAGAGGTACTTGTACATGGAGCGGAGAGGTACTTGTACATTGAGCGGAGAGGTACTTGTACATGGAGCGGAGAGGTACTTGTACATGGAGCGGAGAGGTACTTGTACATTGAGCGGAGAGGTACTGGTACATGGAGCGGAGATGTACTTGTACATTGAGCGGAGAGGTACTTGTACATGGAGCGGAGAGGTACTTGTACATTGAGCGGAGAGGTACTTGTACATTGAGCGGAGACGTACTTGTACATTGAGCGGAGATGTACTTGTACATTGAGCGGAGATGTACTTGTACATTGAGCGGAGAGGTACTGGTACATGGAGCGGAGAGGTACTTGTACATGGAGCGGAGAGGTATTTGTACATGGAGCGGAGAGGTATTTGTACATGGAGCGGAGAGGTACTTGTACATTGAGCGGAGAGGTACTTGTACATGGAGCGGAGAGGTACTTGTACATGGAGCGGAGAGGTACTTGTACATTGAGCGGAGATGTACTTGTACATGGAGCGGAGATGTACTTGTACATGGATCGGAGAGGTACTTGTACATGAGAGCGGAGAGGTACTGTCGACACTTGTACATTGAGCGTAGAGGTACTGTCGACACTTGTACATTGAGCGGAGAGGTACTTGTACATGGAGCGGAGAGGTACTGTCGACACTTGTACATTGAGCGGAGAGGTACTTGTACATTGAGCGGAGAGGTACTTGTACATGGAGCGCAGAGGTACTTGTACATTGAGCGGAGAGGTACTTGTACATGGAGCGGAGAGGTACTTGTACATGAGAGCGGAGAGGTACTTGTACATGGAGCGGAGAGGTACTTGTACATTGAGCGGAGAGGTACTGTCGACACTTGTACATTCAGCGGAGAGGTACTTGTACATGGAGCGGAGAGGTACTGTCGATACTTGACATTGAGCGGAGAGGTACTTGTACATGGAGCGGAGAGGTATTTGTACATTGAGCGGAGAGGTACTTGTACATTGAGCGGAGAGGTACTGTCGACACTTGTACATTCAGCGGAGAGCTACTTGTACATGGAGCGGAGAGGTATTTGTACATTGAGCGGAGAGGTACTTGTACATGGAGCGGAGAGGTACTTGTACATAGAGCGGAGAGGTACTTATACATGGAGCGGAGAGGTATTTGTACATTGAGCGGAGAGGTACTTGTACATGGAGCGGAGAGGTACTTGTACATGAGAGCGGAGAGGTATTTGTACATGGAGCGGAAAGGTACCGTCGACACTTGTACATTGAGCGGAGAGCTACTTGTACATGGAGCGGAGAGGTACTTGTACATGAGAGCGGAGAGGTACTTGTACATGGAGCGGAGAGGTATTTGTACATGGAGCGGAGAGGTACTGTCGACACTTGACATTGAGCGGAGAGGTACTTGTACATGGAGCGGAGAGGTACTTGTACATGAGAGCGGAGAGGTATTTGTACATGGAGCGGAGAGGTACTGTCGACACTTGACATTGAGCGGAGAGGTACTTGTACATGGAGCGGAGAGGTACTTGTACATGGAGCGGAGAGGTACTTGTACATGGACCGGAGAGGTACTTGTACATGGAGCGGAGAGGTACTTGTACATGGAGCGGAGAGGTACTTGTACATTGAGCGGAGAGGTACTGGTACATGGAGCGGAGATGTACTTGTACATTGAGCGGAGAGGTACTTGTACATGGAGCGGAGAGGTACTTGTACATTGAGCGGAGAGGTACTTGTACATTGAGCGGAGACGTACTTGTACATTGAGCGGAGATGTACTTGTACATTGAGCGGAGAGGTACTGGTACATGGAGCGGAGAGGTACTTGTACATGGAGCGGAGAGGTATTTGTACATGGAGCGGAGAGGTATTTGTACATGGAGCGGAGAGGTACTTGTACATTGAGCGGAGAGGTACTTGTACATGGAGCGGAGAGGTACTTGTACATGGAGCGGAGAGGTACTTGTACATGTAGCGGAGAGGTGCTTGTACATGGAGCGGAGAGGTACTTGTACATGGAGCGGAGAGGTACTTGTACATGGAGCGGAGAGGTACTTGTACATTCAGCGGAGAGGTACTTGTACATTGAGCGGAGAGGTACTTGTAGATGGAGCGGAGAGGTACTGTCGACACTTGTACATTGAGCGGAGAGGTACTTGTACATGGAGCGGAGAGGTACTTGTACATGGAGCGGAGAGGTACTGTCGACACTTGTACATTGAGCGGAGAGGTACTTGTACATGGAGCGGAGAGGTACTGTCGACACTTGTACATTGAGCGGAGAGGTACTTGTACATTGAGCGGAGAGGTACTTGTACATGGAGCGCAGAGGTACTTGTACATTGAGCGGAGAGGTACTTGTACATGGAGCGGAGAGGTACTTGTACATGAGAGCGGAGAGGTACTTGTACATGGAGCGGAGAGGTACTTGTACATTGAGCGGAGAGGTACTGTCGACACTTGTACATTCAGCGGAGAGGTACTTGTACATGGAGCGGAGAGGTACTGTCGATACTTGACATTGAGCGGAGAGGTACTTGTACATGGAGCGGAGAGGTACTTGTACATGGAGCGGAGAGGTACTTGTACATGGAGCGGAGAGGTACTTGTACATTGAGCGGAGAGGTACTTGTACATGGAGCGGAGAGGTACTTGTACATTGAGCGGAGAGGTACTTGTACATGGAGCGGAGAGGTACTTGTACATGGAGCGGAGAGGTACTTGTACATGGAGCGGAGAGGTACTTGTACATGGAGCGGAGAGGTACTTGTACATTGAGCGGAGATGTACTTGTACATGGAGCGGAGATGTACTTGTACATGGATCGGAGAGGTACTTGTACATGAGAGCGGAGAGGTACTGTCGACACTTGTACATTCAGCGGAGAGGTACTTGTACATTGAGCGTAGAGGTACTGTCGACACTTGTACATTGAGCGGAGAGGTACTTGTACATGGAGCGGAGAGGTACTGTCGACACTTGTACATTGAGCGGAGAGGTACTTGTACATTGAGCGGAGAGGTACTTGTACATGGAGCGCAGAGGTACTTGTACATTGAGCGGAGAGGTACTTGTACATGGAGCGGAGAGGTACTTGTACATGAGAGCGGAGAGGTACTTGTACATGGAGCGGAGAGGTACTTGTACATTGAGCGGAGAGGTACTGTCGACACTTGTACATTCAGCGGAGAGGTACTTGTACATGGAGCGGAGAGGTACTGTCGATACTTGACATTGAGCGGAGAGGTACTTGTACATGGAGCGGAGAGGTATTTGTACATTGAGCGGAGAGGTACTTGTACATTGAGCGGAGAGGTACTGTCGACACTTGTACATTCAGCGGAGAGCTACTTGTACATGGAGCGGAGAGGTATTTGTACATTGAGCGGAGAGGTACTTGTACATGGAGCGGAGAGGTACTTGTACATAGAGCGGAGAGGTACTTATACATGGAGCGGAGAGGTATTTGTACATTGAGCGGAGAGGTACTTGTACATGGAGCGGAGAGGTACTTGTACATGAGAGCGGAGAGGTATTTGTACATGGAGCGGAAAGGTACTGTCGACACTTGTACATTGAGCGGAGAGCTACTTGTACATGGAGCGGAGAGGTACTTGTACATGAGAGCGGAGAGGTACTTGTACATGGAGCGGAGAGGTATTTGTACATGGAGCGGAGAGGTACTGTCGACACTTGACATTGAGCGGAGAGGTACTTGTACATGGAGCGGAGAGGTACTTGTACATGAGAGCGGAGAGGTATTTGTACATGGAGCGGAGAGGTACTGTCGACACTTGACATTGAGCGGAGAGGTACTTGTACATGGAGCGGAGAGGTACTTGTACATTGAGCGGAGAGGTACTTGTACATTGAGCGGAGAGGTACTGTCGACACTTGTACATTCAGCGGAGAGCTACTTGTACATGGAGCGGAGAGGTATTTGTACATTGAGCGGAGAGGTACTTGTACATGGAGCGGAGAGGTACTTGTACATAGAGCGGAGAGGTACTTATACATGGAGCGGAGAGGTATTTGTACATTGAGCGGAGAGGTACTTGTACATGGAGCGGAGAGGTACTTGTACATGAGAGCGGAGAGGTATTTGTACATGGAGCGGAAAGGTACCGTCGACACTTGTACATTGAGCGGAGAGCTACTTGTACATGGAGCGGAGAGGTACTTGTACATGAGAGCGGAGAGGTACTTGTACATGGAGCGGAGAGGTATTTGTACATGGAGCGGAGAGGTACTGTCGACACTTGACATTGAGCGGAGAGGTACTTGTACATGGAGCGGAGAGGTACTTGTACATGAGAGCGGAGAGGTATTTGTACATGGAGCGGAGAGGTACTGTCGACACTTGACATTGAGCGGAGAGGTACTTGTACATGGAGCGGAGAGGTACTTGTACATGGAGCGGAGAGGTACTTGTACATGGACCGGAGAGGTACTTGTACATGGAGCGGAGAGGTACTTGTACATGGAGCGGAGAGGTACTTGTACATTGAGCGGAGAGGTACTGGTACATGGAGCGGAGATGTACTTGTACATTGAGCGGAGAGGTACTTGTACATGGAGCGGAGAGGTACTTGTACATTGAGCGGAGAGGTACTTGTACATTGAGCGGAGACGTACTTGTACATTGAGCGGAGATGTACTTGTACATTGAGCGGAGAGGTACTGGTACATGGAGCGGAGAGGTACTTGTACATGGAGCGGAGAGGTATTTGTACATGGAGCGGAGAGGTATTTGTACATGGAGCGGAGAGGTACTTGTACATTGAGCGGAGAGGTACTTGTACATGGAGCGGAGAGGTACTTGTACATGGAGCGGAGAGGTACTTGTACATGTAGCGGAGAGGTGCTTGTACATGGAGCGGAGAGGTACTTGTACATGGAGCGGAGAGGTACTTGTACATGGAGCGGAGAGGTACTTGTACATTCAGCGGAGAGGTACTTGTACATTGAGCGGAGAGGTACTTGTAGATGGAGCGGAGAGGTACTGTCGACACTTGTACATTGAGCGGAGAGGTACTTGTACATGGAGCGGAGAGGTACTTGTACATGGAGCGGAGAGGTACTGTCGACACTTGTACATTGAGCGGAGAGGTACTTGTACATGGAGCGGAGAGGTACTGTCGACACTTGTACATTGAGCGGAGAGGTACTTGTACATTGAGCGGAGAGGTACTTGTACATGGAGCGCAGAGGTACTTGTACATTGAGCGGAGAGGTACTTGTACATGGAGCGGAGAGGTACTTGTACATGAGAGCGGAGAGGTACTTGTACATGGAGCGGAGAGGTACTTGTACATTGAGCGGAGAGGTACTGTCGACACTTGTACATTCAGCGGAGAGGTACTTGTACATGGAGCGGAGAGGTACTGTCGATACTTGACATTGAGCGGAGAGGTACTTGTACATGGAGCGGAGAGGTACTTGTACATGGAGCGGAGAGGTACTTGTACATGGAGCGGAGAGGTACTTGTACATTGAGCGGAGAGGTACTTGTACATGGAGCGGAGAGGTACTTGTACATTGAGCGGAGAGGTACTTGTACATGGAGCGGAGAGGTACTTGTACATGGAGCGGAGAGGTACTTGTACATGGAGCGGAGAGGTACTTGTACATGGAGCGGAGAGGTACTTGTACATTGAGCGGAGATGTACTTGTACATGGAGCGGAGATGTACTTGTACATGGATCGGAGAGGTACTTGTACATGAGAGCGGAGAGGTACTGTCGACACTTGTACATTCAGCGGAGAGGTACTTGTACATTGAGCGTAGAGGTACTGTCGACACTTGTACATTGAGCGGAGAGGTACTTGTACATGGAGCGGAGAGGTACTGTCGACACTTGTACATTGAGCGGAGAGGTACTTGTACATTGAGCGGAGAGGTACTTGTACATGGAGCGCAGAGGTACTTGTACATTGAGCGGAGAGGTACTTGTACATGGAGCGGAGAGGTACTTGTACATGAGAGCGGAGAGGTACTTGTACATGGAGCGGAGAGGTACTTGTACATTGAGCGGAGAGGTACTGTCGACACTTGTACATTCAGCGGAGAGGTACTTGTACATGGAGCGGAGAGGTACTGTCGATACTTGACATTGAGCGGAGAGGTACTTGTACATGGAGCGGAGAGGTATTTGTACATTGAGCGGAGAGGTACTTGTACATTGAGCGGAGAGGTACTGTCGACACTTGTACATTCAGCGGAGAGCTACTTGTACATGGAGCGGAGAGGTATTTGTACATTGAGCGGAGAGGTACTTGTACATGGAGCGGAGAGGTACTTGTACATAGAGCGGAGAGGTACTTATACATGGAGCGGAGAGGTATTTGTACATTGAGCGGAGAGGTACTTGTACATGGAGCGGAGAGGTACTTGTACATGAGAGCGGAGAGGTATTTGTACATGGAGCGGAAAGGTACTGTCGACACTTGTACATTGAGCGGAGAGCTACTTGTACATGGAGCGGAGAGGTACTTGTACATGAGAGCGGAGAGGTACTTGTACATGGAGCGGAGAGGTATTTGTACATGGAGCGGAGAGGTACTGTCGACACTTGACATTGAGCGGAGAGGTACTTGTACATGGAGCGGAGAGGTACTTGTACATGAGAGCGGAGAGGTATTTGTACATGGAGCGGAGAGGTACTGTCGACACTTGACATTGAGCGGAGAGGTACTTGTACATGGAGCGGAGAGGTACTTGTACATGGAGCGGAGAGGTACTTGTACATGGACCGGAGAGGTACTTGTACATGGAGCGGAGAGGTACTTGTACATTGAGCGGAGAGGTACTTGTACATGGAGCAGAGATGTACTTGTACATGGAGCGGAGAGGTACTTGTACATTGAGCGGAGAGGTACTTGTACATGGAGCGGAGAGGTACTTGTACATGGAGCGGAGAGGTACTTGTACATGGAGCGGAGAGGTACTTGTACATTGAGCGGAGAGGTACTTGTACATGGAGCGGAGAGGTACTTGTACATGGAGCGGAGAGGTACTTGTACATGGAGCGGAGAGGTACTTGTACATGGAGCGGAGATGTACTTGTACATTGAGCGGAGAGGTACTTGTACATGGAGCAGAGATGTACTTGTACATGGAGCGGAGATGTACTTGTACATTGAGCGGAGAGGTACTTGTACATGGAGCGGAGAGGTACTTGTACATGGAGCGGAGATGTACTTGTACATGGAGCGGAGAGGTACTTGTACATGGAGCGGAGATGTACTTGTACATTGAGCGGAGAGGTACTTGTACATGGAGCAGAGATGTACTTGTACATGGAGCGGAGAGGTACTTGTACATGGAGCGGAGAGGTACTTGTACATGGAGCGGAGAGGTACTTGTACATGGAGCGGAGAGGTACTTGTACATTGAGCGGAGAGGTACTTGTACATGGAGCGGAGAGGTACTTGTACATTGAGCGGAGAGGTACTTGTACATGGAGCGGAGAGGTACTTGTACATGGAGCGGAGAGGTACTTGTACATGGAGCGGAGAGGTACTTGTACATGGAGCGGAGAGGTACTTGTACATGGAGCGGAGAGGTACTTGTACATTGAGCGGAGATGTACTTGTACATGGAGCGGAGATGTACTTGTACATGGATCGGAGAGGTACTTGTACATGAGAGCGGAGAGGTACTGTCGACACTTGTACATTGAGCGTAGAGGTACTGTCGACACTTGTACATTGAGCGGAGAGGTACTTGTACATGGAGCGGAGAGGTACTGTCGACACTTGTACATTGAGCGGAGAGGTACTTGTACATTGAGCGGAGAGGTACTTGTACATGGAGCGCAGAGGTACTTGTACATTGAGCGGAGAGGTACTTGTACATGGAGCGGAGAGGTACTTGTACATGAGAGCGGAGAGGTACTTGTACATGGAGCGGAGAGGTACTTGTACATTGAGCGGAGAGGTACTGTCGACACTTGTACATTCAGCGGAGAGGTACTTGTACATGGAGCGGAGAGGTACTGTCGATACTTGACATTGAGCGGAGAGGTACTTGTACATGGAGCGGAGAGGTATTTGTACATTGAGCGGAGAGGTACTTGTACATTGAGCGGAGAGGTACTGTCGACACTTGTACATTCAGCGGAGAGCTACTTGTACATGGAGCGGAGAGGTATTTGTACATTGAGCGGAGAGGTACTTGTACATGGAGCGGAGAGGTACTTGTACATAGAGCGGAGAGGTACTTATACATGGAGCGGAGAGGTATTTGTACATTGAGCGGAGAGGTACTTGTACATGGAGCGGAGAGGTACTTGTACATGAGAGCGGAGAGGTATTTGTACATGGAGCGGAAAGGTACTGTCGACACTTGTACATTGAGCGGAGAGCTACTTGTACATGGAGCGGAGAGGTACTTGTACATGAGAGCGGAGAGGTACTTGTACATGGAGCGGAGAGGTATTTGTACATGGAGCGGAGAGGTACTGTCGACACTTGACATTGAGCGGAGAGGTACTTGTACATGGAGTGGAGAGGTACTTGTACATGAGAGCGGAGAGGTATTTGTACATGGAGCGGAGAGGTACTGTCGACACTTGACATTGAGCGGAGAGGTACTTGTACATGGAGCGGAGAGGTACTTGTACATGGAGCGGAGAGGTACTTGTACATGGACCGGAGAGGTACTTGTACATGGAGCGGAGAGGTACTTGTACATGGAGCGGAGAGGTACTTGTACATTGAGCGGAGAGGTACTGGTACATGGAGCGGAGATGTACTTGTACATTGAGCGGAGAGGTACTTGTACATGGAGCGGAGAGGTACTTGTACATTGAGCGGAGAGGTACTTGTACATTGAGCGGAGACGTACTTGTACATTGAGCGGAGATGTACTTGTACATTGAGCGGAGATGTACTTGTACATTGAGCGGAGAGGTACTGGTACATGGAGCGGAGAGGTACTTGTACATGGAGCGGAGAGGTATTTGTACATGGAGCGGAGAGGTATTTGTACATGGAGCGGAGAGGTACTTGTACATTGAGCGGAGAGGTACTTGTACATGGAGCGGAGAGGTACTTGTACATGGAGCGGAGAGGTACTTGTACATGTAGCGGAGAGGTGCTTGTACATGGAGCGGAGAGGTACTTGTACATGGAGCGGAGAGGTATTTGTACATGGAGCGGAGAGGTACTTGTACATGGAGCGGAGAGGTACTTGTACATTCAGCGGAGAGGTACTTGTACATTGAGCGGAGAGGTACTTGTAGATGGAGCGGAGAGGTACTGTCGACACTTGTACATTGAGCGGAGAGGTACTTGTACATGGAGCGGAGAGGTACTTGTACATGGAGCGGAGAGGTACTGTCGACACTTGTACATTGAGCGGAGAGGTACTTGTACATGGAGCGGAGAGGTACTTGTACATGGAGCGGAGATGTACTTGTACAGGGAGCGGAGAGGTACTTGTACATTGAGCGGAGAGGTACTTGTACATGGAGCGGAGAGGTACTTGTACATGGAGCGGAGAGGTACTTGTACATGGAGCGGAGAGGTACTTGTACATTGAGCGGAGAGGTACTTGTACATGGAGCGGAGAGGTACTTGTACATGGAGCGGAGAGGTACTTGTACATGGAGCGGAGAGGTACTTGTACATTGAGCGGAGAGGTACTTGTACATGGAGCGGAGAGGTACTTGTACATGGAGCGGAGAGGTACTTGTACATGGAGCAGAGAGGTACTTGTACATGGAGCGGAGAGGTACTTGTACATTGAGCGGAGATGTACTTGTACATGGAGCGGAGATGTACTTGTACATGGATCGGAGAGGTACTTGTACATGAGAGCGGAGAGGTACTGTCGACACTTGTACATTGAGCGTAGAGGTACTGTCGACACTTGTACATTGAGCGGAGAGGTACTTGTACATGGAGCGGAGAGGTACTGTCGACACTTGTACATTGAGCGGAGAGGTACTTGTACATTGAGCGGAGAGGTACTTGTACATGGAGCGCAGAGGTACTTGTACATTGAGCGGAGAGGTACTTGTACATGGAGCGGAGAGGTACTTGTACATGAGAGCGGAGAGGTACTTGTACATGGAGCGGAGAGGTACTTGTACATTGAGCGGAGAGGTACTGTCGACACTTGTACATTCAGCGGAGAGGTACTTGTACATGGAGCGGAGAGGTACTGTCGATACTTGACATTGAGCGGAGAGGTACTTGTACATGGAGCGGAGAGGTACTTGTACATGGAGCGGAGAGGTACTTGTACATGGAGCGGAGAGGTACTTGTACATTGAGCGGAGAGGTACTTGTACATGGAGCGGAGAGGTACTTGTACATTGAGCGGAGAGGTACTTGTACATGGAGCGGAGAGGTACTTGTACATGGAGCGGAGAGGTACTTGTACATGAAGCGGAGAGGTACTTGTACATGGAGCGGAGAGGTACTTGTACATTGAGCGGAGATGTACTTGTACATGGAGCGGAGATGTACTTGTACATGGATCGGAGAGGTACTTGTACATGAGAGCGGAGAGGTACTGTCGACACTTGTACATTCAGCGGAGAGGTACTTGTACATTGAGCGTAGAGGTACTGTCGACACTTGTACATTGAGCGGAGAGGTACTTGTACATGGAGCGGAGAGGTACTGTCGACACTTGTACATTGAGCGGAGAGGTACTTGTACATTGAGCGGAGAGGTACTTGTACATGGAGCGCAGAGGTACTTGTACATTGAGCGGAGAGGTACTTGTACATGGAGCGGAGAGGTACTTGTACATGAGAGCGGAGAGGTACTTGTACATGGAGCGGAGAGGTACTTGTACATTGAGCGGAGAGGTACTGTCGACACTTGTACATTCAGCGGAGAGGTACTTGTACATGGAGCGGAGAGGTACTGTCGATACTTGACATTGAGCGGAGAGGTACTTGTACATGGAGCGGAGAGGTATTTGTACATTGAGCGGAGAGGTACTTGTACATTGAGCGGAGAGGTACTGTCGACACTTGTACATTCAGCGGAGAGCTACTTGTACATGGAGCGGAGAGGTATTTGTACATTGAGCGGAGAGGTACTTGTACATGGAGCGGAGAGGTACTTGTACATAGAGCGGAGAGGTACTTATACATGGAGCGGAGAGGTATTTGTACATTGAGCGGAGAGGTACTTGTACATGGAGCGGAGAGGTACTTGTACATGAGAGCGGAGAGGTATTTGTACATGGAGCGGAAAGGTACTGTCGACACTTGTACATTGAGCGGAGAGCTACTTGTACATGGAGCGGAGAGGTACTTGTACATGAGAGCGGAGAGGTACTTGTACATGGAGCGGAGAGGTATTTGTACATGGAGCGGAGAGGTACTGTCGACACTTGACATTGAGCGGAGAGGTACTTGTACATGGAGTGGAGAGGTACTTGTACATGAGAGCGGAGAGGTATTTGTACATGGAGCGGAGAGGTACTGTCGACACTTGACATTGAGCGGAGAGGTACTTGTACATGGAGCGGAGAGGTACTTGTACATGGAGCGGAGAGGTACTTGTACATGGACCGGAGAGGTACTTGTACATGGAGCGGAGAGGTACTTGTACATGGAGCGGAGAGGTACTTGTACATTGAGCGGAGAGGTACTGGTACATGGAGCGGAGATGTACTTGTACATTGAGCGGAGAGGTACTTGTACATGGAGCGGAGAGGTACTTGTACATTGAGCGGAGAGGTACTTGTACATTGAGCGGAGACGTACTTGTACATTGAGCGGAGATGTACTTGTACATTGAGCGGAGATGTACTTGTACATTGAGCGGAGAGGTACTGGTACATGGAGCGGAGAGGTACTTGTACATGGAGCGGAGAGGTATTTGTACATGGAGCGGAGAGGTATTTGTACATGGAGCGGAGAGGTACTTGTACATTGAGCGGAGAGGTACTTGTACATGGAGCGGAGAGGTACTTGTACATGGAGCGGAGAGGTACTTGTACATGTAGCGGAGAGGTGCTTGTACATGGAGCGGAGAGGTACTTGTACATGGAGCGGAGAGGTATTTGTACATGGAGCGGAGAGGTACTTGTACATGGAGCGGAGAGGTACTTGTACATTCAGCGGAGAGGTACTTGTACATTGAGCGGAGAGGTACTTGTAGATGGAGCGGAGAGGTACTGTCGACACTTGTACATTGAGCGGAGAGGTACTTGTACATGGAGCGGAGAGGTACTTGTACATGGAGCGGAGAGGTACTGTCGACACTTGTACATTGAGCGGAGAGGTACTTGTACATGGAGCGGAGAGGTACTTGTACATGGAGCGGAGATGTACTTGTACAGGGAGCGGAGAGGTACTTGTACATTGAGCGGAGAGGTACTTGTACATGGAGCGGAGAGGTACTTGTACATGGAGCGGAGAGGTACTTGTACATGGAGCGGAGAGGTACTTGTACATTGAGCGGAGAGGTACTTGTACATGGAGCGGAGAGGTACTTGTACATGGAGCGGAGAGGTACTTGTACATTGAGCGGAGAGGTACTGGTACATGGAGCGGAGATGTACTTGTACATTGAGCGGAGAGGTACTTGTACATGGAGCGGAGAGGTACTTGTACATTGAGCGGAGAGGTACTTGTACATTGAGCGGAGACGTACTTGTACATTGAGCGGAGATGTACTTGTACATTGAGCGGAGATGTACTTGTACATTGAGCGGAGAGGTACTGGTACATGGAGCGGAGAGGTACTTGTACATGGAGCGGAGAGGTATTTGTACATGGAGCGGAGAGGTATTTGTACATGGAGCGGAGAGGTACTTGTACATTGAGCGGAGAGGTACTTGTACATGGAGCGGAGAGGTACTTGTACATGGAGCGGAGAGGTACTTGTACATTGAGCGGAGATGTACTTGTACATGGAGCGGAGATGTACTTGTACATGGATCGGAGAGGTACTTGTACATGAGAGCGGAGAGGTACTGTCGACACTTGTACATTGAGCGTAGAGGTACTGTCGACACTTGTACATTGAGCGGAGAGGTACTTGTACATGGAGCGGGGAGGTACTGTCGACACTTGTACATTGAGCGGAGAGGTACTTGTACATGGAGCGGAGAGGTACTTGTACATGGAGCGGAGAGGTACTGTCGACACTTGTACATTGAGCGGAGAGGTACTTGTACATGGAGCGGAGAGGTACTTGTACATGGAGCGGAGATGTACTTGTACAGGGAGCGGAGAGGTACTTGTACATTGAGCGGAGAGGTACTTGTACATGGAGCGGAGAGGTACTTGTACATGGAGCGGAGAGGTACTTGTACATGGAGCGGAGAGGTACTTGTACATTGAGCGGAGAGGTACTTGTACATGGAGCGGAGAGGTACTTGTACATGGAGCGGAGAGGTACTTGTACATTGAGCGGAGAGGTACTGGTACATGGAGCGGAGATGTACTTGTACATTGAGCGGAGAGGTACTTGTACATGGAGCGGAGAGGTACTTGTACATTGAGCGGAGAGGTACTTGTACATTGAGCGGAGACGTACTTGTACATTGAGCGGAGATGTACTTGTACATTGAGCGGAGATGTACTTGTACATTGAGCGGAGAGGTACTGGTACATGGAGCGGAGAGGTACTTGTACATGGAGCGGAGAGGTATTTGTACATGGAGCGGAGAGGTATTTGTACATGGAGCGGAGAGGTACTTGTACATTGAGCGGAGAGGTACTTGTACATGGAGCGGAGAGGTACTTGTACATGGAGCGGAGAGGTACTTGTACATTGAGCGGAGATGTACTTGTACATGGAGCGGAGATGTACTTGTACATGGATCGGAGAGGTACTTGTACATGAGAGCGGAGAGGTACTGTCGACACTTGTACATTGAGCGGAGAGGTACTTGTACATGGAGCGGAGAGGTACTTGTACATGGAGCGGAGAGGTACTTGTACATTGAGCGGAGATGTACTTGTACATGGAGCGGAGATGTACTTGTACATGGATCGGAGAGGTACTTGTACATGAGAGCGGAGAGGTACTGTCGACACTTGTACATTGAGCGTAGAGGTACTGTCGACACTTGTACATTGAGCGGAGAGGTACTTGTACATGGAGCGGAGAGGTACTGTCGACACTTGTACATTGAGCGGAGAGGTACTTGTACATTGAGCGGAGAGGTACTTGTACATGGAGCGCAGAGGTACTTGTACATTGAGCGGAGAGGTACTTGTACATGGAGCGGAGAGGTACTTGTACATGAGAGCGGAGAGGTACTTGTACATGGAGCGGAGAGGTACTTGTACATTGAGCGGAGAGGTACTGTCGACACTTGTACATTCAGCGGAGAGGTACTTGTACATGGAGCGGAGAGGTACTGTCGATACTTGACATTGAGCGGAGAGGTACTTGTACATGGAGCGGAGAGGTATTTGTACATTGAGCGGAGAGGTACTTGTACATTGAGCGGAGAGGTACTGTCGACACTTGTACATTCAGCGGAGAGCTACTTGTACATGGAGCGGAGAGGTATTTGTACATTGAGCGGAGAGGTACTTGTACATGGAGCGGAGAGGTACTTGTACATAGAGCGGAGAGGTACTTATACATGGAGCGGAGAGGTATTTGTACATTGAGCGGAGAGGTACTTGTACATGGAGCGGAGAGGTACTTGTACATGAGAGCGGAGAGGTATTTGTACATGGAGCGGAAAGGTACCGTCGACACTTGTACATTGAGCGGAGAGCTACTTGTACATGGAGCGGAGAGGTACTTGTACATGAGAGCGGAGAGGTACTTGTACATGGAGCGGAGAGGTATTTGTACATGGAGCGGAGAGGTACTGTCGACACTTGACATTGAGCGGAGAGGTACTTGTACATGGAGCGGAGAGGTACTTGTACATGAGAGCGGAGAGGTATTTGTACATGGAGCGGAGAGGTACTGTCGACACTTGACATTGAGCGGAGAGGTACTTGTACATGGAGCGGAGAGGTACTTGTACATGGAGCGGAGAGGTACTTGTACATGGACCGGAGAGGTACTTGTACATGGAGCGGAGAGGTACTTGTACATGGAGCGGAGAGGTACTTGTACATTGAGCGGAGAGGTACTGGTACATGGAGCGGAGATGTACTTGTACATTGAGCGGAGAGGTACTTGTACATGGAGCGGAGAGGTACTTGTACATTGAGCGGAGAGGTACTTGTACATTGAGCGGAGACGTACTTGTACATTGAGCGGAGATGTACTTGTACATTGAGCGGAGAGGTACTGGTACATGGAGCGGAGAGGTACTTGTACATGGAGCGGAGAGGTATTTGTACATGGAGCGGAGAGGTATTTGTACATGGAGCGGAGAGGTACTTGTACATTGAGCGGAGAGGTACTTGTACATGGAGCGGAGAGGTACTTGTACATGGAGCGGAGAGGTACTTGTACATGTAGCGGAGAGGTGCTTGTACATGGAGCGGAGAGGTACTTGTACATGGAGCGGAGAGGTACTTGTACATGGAGCGGAGAGGTACTTGTACATTCAGCGGAGAGGTACTTGTACATTGAGCGGAGAGGTACTTGTAGATGGAGCGGAGAGGTACTGTCGACACTTGTACATTGAGCGGAGAGGTACTTGTACATGGAGCGGAGAGGTACTTGTACATGGAGCGGAGAGGTACTGTCGACACTTGTACATTGAGCGGAGAGGTACTTGTACATGGAGCGGAGAGGTACTGTCGACACTTGTACATTGAGCGGAGAGGTACTTGTACATTGAGCGGAGAGGTACTTGTACATGGAGCGCAGAGGTACTTGTACATTGAGCGGAGAGGTACTTGTACATGGAGCGGAGAGGTACTTGTACATGAGAGCGGAGAGGTACTTGTACATGGAGCGGAGAGGTACTTGTACATTGAGCGGAGAGGTACTGTCGACACTTGTACATTCAGCGGAGAGGTACTTGTACATGGAGCGGAGAGGTACTGTCGATACTTGACATTGAGCGGAGAGGTACTTGTACATGGAGCGGAGAGGTACTTGTACATGGAGCGGAGAGGTACTTGTACATGGAGCGGAGAGGTACTTGTACATTGAGCGGAGAGGTACTTGTACATGGAGCGGAGAGGTACTTGTACATTGAGCGGAGAGGTACTTGTACATGGAGCGGAGAGGTACTTGTACATGGAGCGGAGAGGTACTTGTACATGGAGCGGAGAGGTACTTGTACATGGAGCGGAGAGGTACTTGTACATTGAGCGGAGATGTACTTGTACATGGAGCGGAGATGTACTTGTACATGGATCGGAGAGGTACTTGTACATGAGAGCGGAGAGGTACTGTCGACACTTGTACATTCAGCGGAGAGGTACTTGTACATTGAGCGTAGAGGTACTGTCGACACTTGTACATTGAGCGGAGAGGTACTTGTACATGGAGCGGAGAGGTACTGTCGACACTTGTACATTGAGCGGAGAGGTACTTGTACATTGAGCGGAGAGGTACTTGTACATGGAGCGCAGAGGTACTTGTACATTGAGCGGAGAGGTACTTGTACATGGAGCGGAGAGGTACTTGTACATGAGAGCGGAGAGGTACTTGTACATGGAGCGGAGAGGTACTTGTACATTGAGCGGAGAGGTACTGTCGACACTTGTACATTCAGCGGAGAGGTACTTGTACATGGAGCGGAGAGGTACTGTCGATACTTGACATTGAGCGGAGAGGTACTTGTACATGGAGCGGAGAGGTATTTGTACATTGAGCGGAGAGGTACTTGTACATTGAGCGGAGAGGTACTGTCGACACTTGTACATTCAGCGGAGAGCTACTTGTACATGGAGCGGAGAGGTATTTGTACATTGAGCGGAGAGGTACTTGTACATGGAGCGGAGAGGTACTTGTACATAGAGCGGAGAGGTACTTGTACATGGAGCGGAGAGGTACTTGTACATTCAGCGGAGAGGTACTTGTACATTGAGCGGAGAGGTACTTGTAGATGGAGCGGAGAGGTACTGTCGACACTTGTACATTGAGCGGAGAGGTACTTGTACATGGAGCGGAGAGGTACTTGTACATGGAGCGGAGAGGTACTGTCGACACTTGTACATTGAGCGGAGAGGTACTTGTACATGGAGCGGAGAGGTACTTGTACATGGAGCGGAGATGTACTTGTACAGGGAGCGGAGAGGTACTTGTACATTGAGCGGAGAGGTACTTGTACATGGAGCGGAGAGGTACTTGTACATGGAGCGGAGAGGTACTTGTACATGGAGCGGAGAGGTACTTGTACATTGAGCGGAGAGGTACTTGTACATGGAGCGGAGAGGTACTTGTACATGGAGCGGAGAGGTACTTGTACATTGAGCGGAGAGGTACTGGTACATGGAGCGGAGATGTACTTGTACATTGAGCGGAGAGGTACTTGTACATGGAGCGGAGAGGTACTTGTACATTGAGCGGAGAGGTACTTGTACATTGAGCGGAGACGTACTTGTACATTGAGCGGAGATGTACTTGTACATTGAGCGGAGATGTACTTGTACATTGAGCGGAGAGGTACTGGTACATGGAGCGGAGAGGTACTTGTACATGGAGCGGAGAGGTATTTGTACATGGAGCGGAGAGGTATTTGTACATGGAGCGGAGAGGTACTTGTACATTGAGCGGAGAGGTACTTGTACATGGAGCGGAGAGGTACTTGTACATGGAGCGGAGAGGTACTTGTACATTGAGCGGAGATGTACTTGTACATGGAGCGGAGATGTACTTGTACATGGATCGGAGAGGTACTTGTACATGAGAGCGGAGAGGTACTGTCGACACTTGTACATTGAGCGTAGAGGTACTGTCGACACTTGTACATTGAGCGGAGAGGTACTTGTACATGGAGCGGAGAGGTACTGTCGACACTTGTACATTGAGCGGAGAGGTACTTGTACATTGAGCGGAGAGGTACTTGTACATGGAGCGCAGAGGTACTTGTACATTGAGCGGAGAGGTACTTGTACATGGAGCGGAGAGGTACTTGTACATGAGAGCGGAGAGGTACTTGTACATGGAGCGGAGAGGTACTTGTACATTGAGCGGAGAGGTACTGTCGACACTTGTACATTCAGCGGAGAGGTACTTGTACATGGAGCGGAGAGGTACTGTCGATACTTGACATTGAGCGGAGAGGTACTTGTACATGGAGCGGAGAGGTATTTGTACATTGAGCGGAGAGGTACTTGTACATTGAGCGGAGAGGTACTGTCGACACTTGTACATTCAGCGGAGAGCTACTTGTACATGGAGCGGAGAGGTATTTGTACATTGAGCGGAGAGGTACTTGTACATGGAGCGGAGAGGTACTTGTACATAGAGCGGAGAGGTACTTATACATGGAGCGGAGAGGTATTTGTACATTGAGCGGAGAGGTACTTGTACATGGAGCGGAGAGGTACTTGTACATGAGAGCGGAGAGGTATTTGTACATGGAGCGGAAAGGTACCGTCGACACTTGTACATTGAGCGGAGAGCTACTTGTACATGGAGCGGAGAGGTACTTGTACATGGAGCGGAGAGGTATTTGTACATGGAGCGGAGAGGTACTGTCGACACTTGACATTGAGCGGAGATGTACTTGTACATGGAGCGGAGACGTACTTGTACATGAGAGCGGAGAGGTATTTGTACATGGAGCGGAGAGGTACTGTCGACACTTGACATTGAGCGGAGAGGTACTTGTACATGGAGCGGAGAGGTACTTGTACATGGAGCGGAGAGGTACTTGTACATGGACCGGAGAGGTACTTGTACATGGAGCGGAGAGGTACTTGTACATGGAGCGGAGAGGTACTTGTACATTGAGCGGAGAGGTACTGGTACATGGAGCGGAGATGTACTTGTACATTGAGCGGAGAGGTACTTGTACATGGAGCGGAGAGGTACTTGTACATTGAGCGGAGAGGTACTTGTACATTGAGCGGAGACGTACTTGTACATTGAGCGGAGATGTACTTGTACATTGAGCGGAGAGGTACTGGTACATGGAGCGGAGAGGTACTTGTACATGGAGCGGAGAGGTATTTGTACATGGAGCGGAGAGGTATTTGTACATGGAGCGGAGAGGTACTTGTACATTGAGCGGAGAGGTACTTGTACATGGAGCGGAGAGGTACTTGTACATGGAGCGGAGAGGTACTTGTACATGTAGCGGAGAGGTGCTTGTACATGGAGCGGAGAGGTACTTGTACATGGAGCGGAGAGGTACTTGTACATGGAGCGGAGAGGTACTTGTACATTCAGCGGAGAGGTACTTGTACATTGAGCGGAGAGGTACTTGTAGATGGAGCGGAGAGGTACTGTCGACACTTGTACATTGAGCGGAGAGGTACTTGTACATGGAGCGGAGAGGTACTTGTACATGGAGCGGAGAGGTACTGTCGACACTTGTACATTGAGCGGAGAGGTACTTGTACATGGAGCGGAGAGGTACTGTCGACACTTGTACATTGAGCGGAGAGGTACTTGTACATTGAGCGGAGAGGTACTTGTACATGGAGCGCAGAGGTACTTGTACATTGAGCGGAGAGGTACTTGTACATGGAGCGGAGAGGTACTTGTACATGAGAGCGGAGAGGTACTTGTACATGGAGCGGAGAGGTACTTGTACATTGAGCGGAGAGGTACTGTCGACACTTGTACATTCAGCGGAGAGGTACTTGTACATGGAGCGGAGAGGTACTGTCGATACTTGACATTGAGCGGAGAGGTACTTGTACATGGAGCGGAGAGGTACTTGTACATGGAGCGGAGAGGTACTTGTACATGGAGCGGAGAGGTACTTGTACATTGAGCGGAGAGGTACTTGTACATGGAGCGGAGAGGTACTTGTACATTGAGCGGAGAGGTACTTGTACATGGAGCGGAGAGGTACTTGTACATGGAGCGGAGAGGTACTTGTACATGGAGCGGAGAGGTACTTGTACATGGAGCGGAGAGGTACTTGTACATTGAGCGGAGATGTACTTGTACATGGAGCGGAGATGTACTTGTACATGGATCGGAGAGGTACTTGTACATGAGAGCGGAGAGGTACTGTCGACACTTGTACATTCAGCGGAGAGGTACTTGTACATTGAGCGTAGAGGTACTGTCGACACTTGTACATTGAGCGGAGAGGTACTTGTACATGGAGCGGAGAGGTACTGTCGACACTTGTACATTGAGCGGAGAGGTACTTGTACATTGAGCGGAGAGGTACTTGTACATGGAGCGCAGAGGTACTTGTACATTGAGCGGAGAGGTACTTGTACATGGAGCGGAGAGGTACTTGTACATGAGAGCGGAGAGGTACTTGTACATGGAGCGGAGAGGTACTTGTACATTGAGCGGAGAGGTACTGTCGACACTTGTACATTCAGCGGAGAGGTACTTGTACATGGAGCGGAGAGGTACTGTCGATACTTGACATTGAGCGGAGAGGTACTTGTACATGGAGCGGAGAGGTATTTGTACATTGAGCGGAGAGGTACTTGTACATTGAGCGGAGAGGTACTGTCGACACTTGTACATTCAGCGGAGAGCTACTTGTACATGGAGCGGAGAGGTATTTGTACATTGAGCGGAGAGGTACTTGTACATGGAGCGGAGAGGTACTTGTACATAGAGCGGAGAGGTACTTATACATGGAGCGGAGAGGTATTTGTACATTGAGCGGAGAGGTACTTGTACATGGAGCGGAGAGGTACTTGTACATGAGAGCGGAGAGGTATTTGTACATGGAGCGGAAAGGTACTGTCGACACTTGTACATTGAGCGGAGAGCTACTTGTACATGGAGCGGAGAGGTACTTGTACATGAGAGCGGAGAGGTACTTGTACATGGAGCGGAGAGGTATTTGTACATGGAGCGGAGAGGTACTGTCGACACTTGACATTGAGCGGAGAGGTACTTGTACATGGAGCGGAGAGGTACTTGTACATGAGAGCGGAGAGGTATTTGTACATGGAGCGGAGAGGTACTGTCGACACTTGACATTGAGCGGAGAGGTACTTGTACATGGAGCGGAGAGGTACTTGTACATGGAGCGGAGAGGTACTTGTACATGGACCGGAGAGGTACTTGTACATGGAGCGGAGAGGTACTTGTACATTGAGCGGAGAGGTACTTGTACATGGAGCAGAGATGTACTTGTACATGGAGCGGAGAGGTACTTGTACATTGAGCGGAGAGGTACTTGTACATGGAGCGGAGAGGTACTTGTACATGGAGCGGAGAGGTACTTGTACATGGAGCGGAGAGGTACTTGTACATTGAGCGGAGAGGTACTTGTACATGGAGCGGAGAGGTACTTGTACATGGAGCGGAGAGGTACTTGTACATGGAGCGGAGAGGTACTTGTACATGGAGCGGAGATGTACTTGTACATTGAGCGGAGAGGTACTTGTACATGGAGCAGAGATGTACTTGTACATGGAGCGGAGATGTACTTGTACATTGAGCGGAGAGGTACTTGTACATGGAGCGGAGAGGTACTTGTACATGGAGCGGAGATGTACTTGTACATGGAGCGGAGAGGTACTTGTACATGGAGCGGAGATGTACTTGTACATTGAGCGGAGAGGTACTTGTACATGGAGCGGAGATGTACTTGTACATGGAGCGGAGAGGTACTTGTACATGGAGCGGAGAGGTACTTGTACATGGAGCGGAGAGGTACTTGTACATGGAGCGGAGAGGTACTTGTACATTGAGCGGAGAGGTACTTGTACATGGAGCGGAGAGGTACTTGTACATTGAGCGGAGAGGTACTTGTACATGGAGCGGAGAGGTACTTGTACATGGAGCGGAGAGGTACTTGTACATGGAGCGGAGAGGTACTTGTACATGGAGCGGAGAGGTACTTGTACATGGAGCGGAGAGGTACTTGTACATTGAGCGGAGATGTACTTGTACATGGAGCGGAGATGTACTTGTACATGGATCGGAGAGGTACTTGTACATGAGAGCGGAGAGGTACTGTCGACACTTGTACATTGAGCGTAGAGGTACTGTCGACACTTGTACATTGAGCGGAGAGGTACTTGTACATGGAGCGGAGAGGTACTGTCGACACTTGTACATTGAGCGGAGAGGTACTTGTACATTGAGCGGAGAGGTACTTGTACATGGAGCGCAGAGGTACTTGTACATTGAGCGGAGAGGTACTTGTACATGGAGCGGAGAGGTACTTGTACATGAGAGCGGAGAGGTACTTGTACATGGAGCGGAGAGGTACTTGTACATTGAGCGGAGAGGTACTGTCGACACTTGTACATTCAGCGGAGAGGTACTTGTACATGGAGCGGAGAGGTACTGTCGATACTTGACATTGAGCGGAGAGGTACTTGTACATGGAGCGGAGAGGTATTTGTACATTGAGCGGAGAGGTACTTGTACATTGAGCGGAGAGGTACTGTCGACACTTGTACATTCAGCGGAGAGCTACTTGTACATGGAGCGGAGAGGTATTTGTACATTGAGCGGAGAGGTACTTGTACATGGAGCGGAGAGGTACTTGTACATAGAGCGGAGAGGTACTTATACATGGAGCGGAGAGGTATTTGTACATTGAGCGGAGAGGTACTTGTACATGGAGCGGAGAGGTACTTGTACATGAGAGCGGAGAGGTATTTGTACATGGAGCGGAAAGGTACTGTCGACACTTGTACATTGAGCGGAGAGCTACTTGTACATGGAGCGGAGAGGTACTTGTACATGAGAGCGGAGAGGTACTTGTACATGGAGCGGAGAGGTATTTGTACATGGAGCGGAGAGGTACTGTCGACACTTGACATTGAGCGGAGAGGTACTTGTACATGGAGTGGAGAGGTACTTGTACATGAGAGCGGAGAGGTATTTGTACATGGAGCGGAGAGGTACTGTCGACACTTGACATTGAGCGGAGAGGTACTTGTACATGGAGCGGAGAGGTACTTGTACATGGAGCGGAGAGGTACTTGTACATGGACCGGAGAGGTACTTGTACATGGAGCGGAGAGGTACTTGTACATGGAGCGGAGAGGTACTTGTACATTGAGCGGAGAGGTACTGGTACATGGAGCGGAGATGTACTTGTACATTGAGCGGAGAGGTACTTGTACATGGAGCGGAGAGGTACTTGTACATTGAGCGGAGAGGTACTTGTACATTGAGCGGAGACGTACTTGTACATTGAGCGGAGATGTACTTGTACATTGAGCGGAGATGTACTTGTACATTGAGCGGAGAGGTACTGGTACATGGAGCGGAGAGGTACTTGTACATGGAGCGGAGAGGTATTTGTACATGGAGCGGAGAGGTATTTGTACATGGAGCGGAGAGGTACTTGTACATTGAGCGGAGAGGTACTTGTACATGGAGCGGAGAGGTACTTGTACATGGAGCGGAGAGGTACTTGTACATGTAGCGGAGAGGTGCTTGTACATGGAGCGGAGAGGTACTTGTACATGGAGCGGAGAGGTATTTGTACATGGAGCGGAGAGGTACTTGTACATGGAGCGGAGAGGTACTTGTACATTCAGCGGAGAGGTACTTGTACATTGAGCGGAGAGGTACTTGTAGATGGAGCGGAGAGGTACTGTCGACACTTGTACATTGAGCGGAGAGGTACTTGTACATGGAGCGGAGAGGTACTTGTACATGGAGCGGAGAGGTACTGTCGACACTTGTACATTGAGCGGAGAGGTACTTGTACATGGAGCGGAGAGGTACTTGTACATGGAGCGGAGATGTACTTGTACAGGGAGCGGAGAGGTACTTGTACATTGAGCGGAGAGGTACTTGTACATGGAGCGGAGAGGTACTTGTACATGGAGCGGAGAGGTACTTGTACATGGAGCGGAGAGGTACTTGTACATTGAGCGGAGAGGTACTTGTACATGGAGCGGAGAGGTACTTGTACATGGAGCGGAGAGGTACTTGTACATGGAGCGGAGAGGTACTTGTACATTGAGCGGAGAGGTACTTGTACATGGAGCGGAGAGGTACTTGTACATGGAGCGGAGAGGTACTTGTACATGGAGCGGAGAGGTACTTGTACATGGAGCGGAGAGGTACTTGTACATTGAGCGGAGATGTACTTGTACATGGAGCGGAGATGTACTTGTACATGGATCGGAGAGGTACTTGTACATGAGAGCGGAGAGGTACTGTCGACACTTGTACATTGAGCGTAGAGGTACTGTCGACACTTGTACATTGAGCGGAGAGGTACTTGTACATGGAGCGGAGAGGTACTGTCGACACTTGTACATTGAGCGGAGAGGTACTTGTACATTGAGCGGAGAGGTACTTGTACATGGAGCGCAGAGGTACTTGTACATTGAGCGGAGAGGTACTTGTACATGGAGCGGAGAGGTACTTGTACATGAGAGCGGAGAGGTACTTGTACATGGAGCGGAGAGGTACTTGTACATTGAGCGGAGAGGTACTGTCGACACTTGTACATTCAGCGGAGAGGTACTTGTACATGGAGCGGAGAGGTACTGTCGATACTTGACATTGAGCGGAGAGGTACTTGTACATGGAGCGGAGAGGTACTTGTACATGGAGCGGAGAGGTACTTGTACATGGAGCGGAGAGGTACTTGTACATTGAGCGGAGAGGTACTTGTACATGGAGCGGAGAGGTACTTGTACATTGAGCGGAGAGGTACTTGTACATGGAGCGGAGAGGTACTTGTACATGGAGCGGAGAGGTACTTGTACATGAAGCGGAGAGGTACTTGTACATGGAGCGGAGAGGTACTTGTACATTGAGCGGAGATGTACTTGTACATGGAGCGGAGATGTACTTGTACATGGATCGGAGAGGTACTTGTACATGAGAGCGGAGAGGTACTGTCGACACTTGTACATTCAGCGGAGAGGTACTTGTACATTGAGCGTAGAGGTACTGTCGACACTTGTACATTGAGCGGAGAGGTACTTGTACATGGAGCGGAGAGGTACTGTCGACACTTGTACATTGAGCGGAGAGGTACTTGTACATTGAGCGGAGAGGTACTTGTACATGGAGCGCAGAGGTACTTGTACATTGAGCGGAGAGGTACTTGTACATGGAGCGGAGAGGTACTTGTACATGAGAGCGGAGAGGTACTTGTACATGGAGCGGAGAGGTACTTGTACATTGAGCGGAGAGGTACTGTCGACACTTGTACATTCAGCGGAGAGGTACTTGTACATGGAGCGGAGAGGTACTGTCGATACTTGACATTGAGCGGAGAGGTACTTGTACATGGAGCGGAGAGGTATTTGTACATTGAGCGGAGAGGTACTTGTACATTGAGCGGAGAGGTACTGTCGACACTTGTACATTCAGCGGAGAGCTACTTGTACATGGAGCGGAGAGGTATTTGTACATTGAGCGGAGAGGTACTTGTACATGGAGCGGAGAGGTACTTGTACATAGAGCGGAGAGGTACTTATACATGGAGCGGAGAGGTATTTGTACATTGAGCGGAGAGGTACTTGTACATGGAGCGGAGAGGTACTTGTACATGAGAGCGGAGAGGTATTTGTACATGGAGCGGAAAGGTACTGTCGACACTTGTACATTGAGCGGAGAGCTACTTGTACATGGAGCGGAGAGGTACTTGTACATGAGAGCGGAGAGGTACTTGTACATGGAGCGGAGAGGTATTTGTACATGGAGCGGAGAGGTACTGTCGACACTTGACATTGAGCGGAGAGGTACTTGTACATGGAGTGGAGAGGTACTTGTACATGAGAGCGGAGAGGTATTTGTACATGGAGCGGAGAGGTACTGTCGACACTTGACATTGAGCGGAGAGGTACTTGTACATGGAGCGGAGAGGTACTTGTACATGGAGCGGAGAGGTACTTGTACATGGACCGGAGAGGTACTTGTACATGGAGCGGAGAGGTACTTGTACATGGAGCGGAGAGGTACTTGTACATTGAGCGGAGAGGTACTGGTACATGGAGCGGAGATGTACTTGTACATTGAGCGGAGAGGTACTTGTACATGGAGCGGAGAGGTACTTGTACATTGAGCGGAGAGGTACTTGTACATTGAGCGGAGACGTACTTGTACATTGAGCGGAGATGTACTTGTACATTGAGCGGAGATGTACTTGTACATTGAGCGGAGAGGTACTGGTACATGGAGCGGAGAGGTACTTGTACATGGAGCGGAGAGGTATTTGTACATGGAGCGGAGAGGTATTTGTACATGGAGCGGAGAGGTACTTGTACATTGAGCGGAGAGGTACTTGTACATGGAGCGGAGAGGTACTTGTACATGGAGCGGAGAGGTACTTGTACATGTAGCGGAGAGGTGCTTGTACATGGAGCGGAGAGGTACTTGTACATGGAGCGGAGAGGTATTTGTACATGGAGCGGAGAGGTACTTGTACATGGAGCGGAGAGGTACTTGTACATTCAGCGGAGAGGTACTTGTACATTGAGCGGAGAGGTACTTGTAGATGGAGCGGAGAGGTACTGTCGACACTTGTACATTGAGCGGAGAGGTACTTGTACATGGAGCGGAGAGGTACTTGTACATGGAGCGGAGAGGTACTGTCGACACTTGTACATTGAGCGGAGAGGTACTTGTACATGGAGCGGAGAGGTACTTGTACATGGAGCGGAGATGTACTTGTACAGGGAGCGGAGAGGTACTTGTACATTGAGCGGAGAGGTACTTGTACATGGAGCGGAGAGGTACTTGTACATGGAGCGGAGAGGTACTTGTACATGGAGCGGAGAGGTACTTGTACATTGAGCGGAGAGGTACTTGTACATGGAGCGGAGAGGTACTTGTACATGGAGCGGAGAGGTACTTGTACATTGAGCGGAGAGGTACTGGTACATGGAGCGGAGATGTACTTGTACATTGAGCGGAGAGGTACTTGTACATGGAGCGGAGAGGTACTTGTACATTGAGCGGAGAGGTACTTGTACATTGAGCGGAGACGTACTTGTACATTGAGCGGAGATGTACTTGTACATTGAGCGGATATGTACTTGTACATTGAGCGGAGAGGTACTGGTACATGGAGCGGAGAGGTACTTGTACATGGAGCGGAGAGGTATTTGTACATGGAGCGGAGAGGTATTTGTACATGGAGCGGAGAGGTACTTGTACATTGAGCGGAGAGGTACTTGTACATGGAGCGGAGAGGTACTTGTACATGGAGCGGAGAGGTACTTGTACATTGAGCGGAGATGTACTTGTACATGGAGCGGAGATGTACTTGTACATGGATCGGAGAGGTACTTGTACATGAGAGCGGAGAGGTACTGTCGACACTTGTACATTGAGCGTAGAGGTACTGTCGACACTTGTACATTGAGCGGAGAGGTACTTGTACATGGAGCGGAGAGGTACTGTCGACACTTGTACATTGAGCGGAGAGGTACTTGTACATGGAGCGGAGAGGTACTTGTACATGGAGCGGAGAGGTACTGTCGACACTTGTACATTGAGCGGAGAGGTACTTGTACATGGAGCGGAGAGGTACTTGTACATGGAGCGGAGATGTACTTGTACAGGGAGCGGAGAGGTACTTGTACATTGAGCGGAGAGGTACTTGTACATGGAGCGGAGAGGTACTTGTACATGGAGCGGAGAGGTACTTGTACATGGAGCGGAGAGGTACTTGTACATTGAGCGGAGAGGTACTTGTACATGGAGCGGAGAGGTACTTGTACATGGAGCGGAGAGGTACTTGTACATTGAGCGGAGAGGTACTGGTACATGGAGCGGAGATGTACTTGTACATTGAGCGGAGAGGTACTTGTACATGGAGCGGAGAGGTACTTGTACATTGAGCGGAGAGGTACTTGTACATTGAGCGGAGACGTACTTGTACATTGAGCGGAGATGTACTTGTACATTGAGCGGAGATGTACTTGTACATTGAGCGGAGAGGTACTGGTACATGGAGCGGAGAGGTACTTGTACATGGAGCGGAGAGGTATTTGTACATGGAGCGGAGAGGTATTTGTACATGGAGCGGAGAGGTACTTGTACATTGAGCGGAGAGGTACTTGTACATGGAGCGGAGAGGTACTTGTACATGGAGCGGAGAGGTACTTGTACATTGAGCGGAGATGTACTTGTACATGGAGCGGAGATGTACTTGTACATGGATCGGAGAGGTACTTGTACATGAGAGCGGAGAGGTACTGTCGACACTTGTACATTGAGCGTAGAGGTACTGTCGACACTTGTACATTGAGCGGAGAGGTACTTGTACATGGAGCGGAGAGGTACTGTCGACACTTGTACATTGAGCGGAGAGGTACTTGTACATTGAGCGGAGAGGTACTTGTACATGGAGCGCAGAGGTACTTGTACATTGAGCGGAGAGGTACTTGTACATGGAGCGGAGAGGTACTTGTACATGAGAGCGGAGAGGTACTTGTACATGGAGCGGAGAGGTACTTGTACATTGAGCGGAGAGGTACTGTCGACACTTGTACATTCAGCGGAGAGGTACTTGTACATGGAGCGGAGAGGTACTGTCGATACTTGACATTGAGCGGAGAGGTACTTGTACATGGAGCGGAGAGGTATTTGTACATTGAGCGGAGAGGTACTTGTACATTGAGCGGAGAGGTACTGTCGACACTTGTACATTCAGCGGAGAGCTACTTGTACATGGAGCGGAGAGGTATTTGTACATTGAGCGGAGAGGTACTTGTACATGGAGCGGAGAGGTACTTGTACATAGAGCGGAGAGGTACTTATACATGGAGCGGAGAGGTATTTGTACATTGAGCGGAGAGGTACTTGTACATGGAGCGGAGAGGTACTTGTACATGAGAGCGGAGAGGTATTTGTACATGGAGCGGAAAGGTACCGTCGACACTTGTACATTGAGCGGAGAGCTACTTGTACATGGAGCGGAGAGGTACTTGTACATGAGAGCGGAGAGGTACTTGTACATGGAGCGGAGAGGTATTTGTACATGGAGCGGAGAGGTACTGTCGACACTTGACATTGAGCGGAGAGGTACTTGTACATGGAGCGGAGAGGTACTTGTACATGAGAGCGGAGAGGTATTTGTACATGGAGCGGAGAGGTACTGTCGACACTTGACATTGAGCGGAGAGGTACTTGTACATGGAGCGGAGAGGTACTTGTACATGAGAGCGGAGAGGTACTGTCGACACTTGTACATTGAGCGTAGAGGTACTGTCGACACTTGTACATTGAGCGGAGAGGTACTTGTACATGGAGCGGAGAGGTACTGTCGACACTTGTACATTGAGCGGAGAGGTACTTGTACATGGAGCGGAGAGGTACTTGTACATGGAGCGGAGAGGTACTGTCGACACTTGTACATTGAGCGGAGAGGTACTTGTACATGGAGCGGAGAGGTACTTGTACATGGAGCGGAGATGTACTTGTACAGGGAGCGGAGAGGTACTTGTACATTGAGCGGAGAGGTACTTGTACATGGAGCGGAGAGGTACTTGTACATGGAGCGGAGAGGTACTTGTACATGGAGCGGAGAGGTACTTGTACATTGAGCGGAGAGGTACTTGTACATGGAGCGGAGAGGTACTTGTACATGGAGCGGAGAGGTACTTGTACATTGAGCGGAGAGGTACTGGTACATGGAGCGGAGATGTACTTGTACATTGAGCGGAGAGGTACTTGTACATGGAGCGGAGAGGTACTTGTACATTGAGCGGAGAGGTACTTGTACATTGAGCGGAGACGTACTTGTACATTGAGCGGAGATGTACTTGTACATTGAGCGGAGATGTACTTGTACATTGAGCGGAGAGGTACTGGTACATGGAGCGGAGAGGTACTTGTACATGGAGCGGAGAGGTATTTGTACATGGAGCGGAGAGGTATTTGTACATGGAGCGGAGAGGTACTTGTACATTGAGCGGAGAGGTACTTGTACATGGAGCGGAGAGGTACTTGTACATGGAGCGGAGAGGTACTTGTACATTGAGCGGAGATGTACTTGTACATGGAGCGGAGATGTACTTGTACATGGATCGGAGAGGTACTTGTACATGAGAGCGGAGAGGTACTGTCGACACTTGTACATTGAGCGTAGAGGTACTGTCGACACTTGTACATTGAGCGGAGAGGTACTTGTACATGGAGCGGAGAGGTACTGTCGACACTTGTACATTGAGCGGAGAGGTACTTGTACATTGAGCGGAGAGGTACTTGTACATGGAGCGCAGAGGTACTTGTACATTGAGCGGAGAGGTACTTGTACATGGAGCGGAGAGGTACTTGTACATGAGAGCGGAGAGGTACTTGTACATGGAGCGGAGAGGTACTTGTACATTGAGCGGAGAGGTACTGTCGACACTTGTACATTCAGCGGAGAGGTACTTGTACATGGAGCGGAGAGGTACTGTCGATACTTGACATTGAGCGGAGAGGTACTTGTACATGGAGCGGAGAGGTATTTGTACATTGAGCGGAGAGGTACTTGTACATTGAGCGGAGAGGTACTGTCGACACTTGTACATTCAGCGGAGAGCTACTTGTACATGGAGCGGAGAGGTATTTGTACATTGAGCGGAGAGGTACTTGTACATGGAGCGGAGAGGTACTTGTACATAGAGCGGAGAGGTACTTATACATGGAGCGGAGAGGTATTTGTACATTGAGCGGAGAGGTACTTGTACATGGAGCGGAGAGGTACTTGTACATGAGAGCGGAGAGGTATTTGTACATGGAGCGGAAAGGTACCGTCGACACTTGTACATTGAGCGGAGAGCTACTTGTACATGGAGCGGAGAGGTACTTGTACATGAGAGCGGAGAGGTACTTGTACATGGAGCGGAGAGGTATTTGTACATGGAGCGGAGAGGTACTGTCGACACTTGACATTGAGCGGAGAGGTACTTGTACATGGAGCGGAGAGGTACTTGTACATGAGAGCGGAGAGGTATTTGTACATGGAGCGGAGAGGTACTGTCGACACTTGACATTGAGCGGAGAGGTACTTGTACATGGAGCGGAGAGGTACTTGTACATGGAGCGGAGAGGTACTTGTACATGGACCGGAGAGGTACTTGTACATGGAGCGGAGAGGTACTTGTACATGGAGCGGAGAGGTACTTGTACATTGAGCGGAGAGGTACTGGTACATGGAGCGGAGATGTACTTGTACATTGAGCGGAGAGGTACTTGTACATGGAGCGGAGAGGTACTTGTACATTGAGCGGAGAGGTACTTGTACATTGAGCGGAGACGTACTTGTACATTGAGCGGAGATGTACTTGTACATTGAGCGGAGAGGTACTGGTACATGGAGCGGAGAGGTACTTGTACATGGAGCGGAGAGGTATTTGTACATGGAGCGGAGAGGTATTTGTACATGGAGCGGAGAGGTACTTGTACATTGAGCGGAGAGGTACTTGTACATTGAGCGGAGAGGTACTTGTACATGGAGCGGAGAGGTACTTGTACATGGAGCGGAGAGGTACTTGTACATGTAGCGGAGAGGTGCTTGTACATGGAGCGGAGAGGTACTTGTACATGGAGCGGAGAGGTACTTGTACATGGAGCGGAGAGGTACTTGTACATTCAGCGGAGAGGTACTTGTACATTGAGCGGAGAGGTACTTGTAGATGGAGCGGAGAGGTACTGTCGACACTTGTACATTGAGCGGAGAGGTACTTGTACATGGAGCGGAGAGGTACTTGTACATGGAGCGGAGAGGTACTGTCGACACTTGTACATTGAGCGGAGAGGTACTTGTACATGGAGCGGAGAGGTACTGTCGACACTTGTACATTGAGCGGAGAGGTACTTGTACATTGAGCGGAGAGGTACTTGTACATGGAGCGCAGAGGTACTTGTACATTGAGCGGAGAGGTACTTGTACATGGAGCGGAGAGGTACTTGTACATGAGAGCGGAGAGGTACTTGTACATGGAGCGGAGAGGTACTTGTACATTGAGCGGAGAGGTACTGTCGACACTTGTACATTGAGCGGAGAGGTACTTGTACATGGAGCGGAGAGGTACTGTCGACACTTGTACATTGAGCGGAGAGGTACTTGTAGATGGAGCGGAGAGGTACTGTCGACACTTGTACATTGAGCGGAGAGGTACTTGTACATGGAGCGGAGAGGTACTTGTACATGGAGCGGAGAGGTACTGTCGACACTTGTACATTGAGCGGAGAGGTACTTGTACATGGAGCGGAGAGGTACTGTCGACACTTGTACATTGAGCGGAGAGGTACTTGTACATTGAGCGGAGAGGTACTTGTACATGGAGCGCAGAGGTACTTGTACATTGAGCGGAGAGGTACTTGTACATGGAGCGGAGAGGTACTTGTACATGAGAGCGGAGAGGTACTTGTACATGGAGCGGAGAGGTACTTGTACATTGAGCGGAGAGGTACTGTCGACACTTGTACATTCAGCGGAGAGGTACTTGTACATGGAGCGGAGAGGTACTGTCGATACTTGACATTGAGCGGAGAGGTACTTGTACATGGAGCGGAGAGGTACTTGTACATGGAGCGGAGAGGTACTTGTACATGGAGCGGAGAGGTACTTGTACATTGAGCGGAGAGGTACTTGTACATGGAGCGGAGAGGTACTTGTACATTGAGCGGAGAGGTACTTGTACATGGAGCGGAGAGGTACTTGTACATGGAGCGGAGAGGTACTTGTACATGGAGCGGAGAGGTACTTGTACATGGAGCGGAGAGGTACTTGTACATTGAGCGGAGATGTACTTGTACATGGAGCGGAGATGTACTTGTACATGGATCGGAGAGGTACTTGTACATGAGAGCGGAGAGGTACTGTCGACACTTGTACATTCAGCGGAGAGGTACTTGTACATTGAGCGTAGAGGTACTGTCGACACTTGTACATTGAGCGGAGAGGTACTTGTACATGGAGCGGAGAGGTACTGTCGACACTTGTACATTGAGCGGAGAGGTACTTGTACATTGAGCGGAGAGGTACTTGTACATGGAGCGCAGAGGTACTTGTACATTGAGCGGAGAGGTACTTGTACATGGAGCGGAGAGGTACTTGTACATGAGAGCGGAGAGGTACTTGTACATGGAGCGGAGAGGTACTTGTACATTGAGCGGAGAGGTACTGTCGACACTTGTACATTCAGCGGAGAGGTACTTGTACATGGAGCGGAGAGGTACTGTCGATACTTGACATTGAGCGGAGAGGTACTTGTACATGGAGCGGAGAGGTATTTGTACATTGAGCGGAGAGGTACTTGTACATTGAGCGGAGAGGTACTGTCGACACTTGTACATTCAGCGGAGAGCTACTTGTACATGGAGCGGAGAGGTATTTGTACATTGAGCGGAGAGGTACTTGTACATGGAGCGGAGAGGTACTTGTACATAGAGCGGAGAGGTACTTATACATGGAGCGGAGAGGTATTTGTACATTGAGCGGAGAGGTACTTGTACATGGAGCGGAGAGGTACTTGTACATGAGAGCGGAGAGGTATTTGTACATGGAGCGGAAAGGTACTGTCGACACTTGTACATTGAGCGGAGAGCTACTTGTACATGGAGCGGAGAGGTACTTGTACATGAGAGCGGAGAGGTACTTGTACATGGAGCGGAGAGGTATTTGTACATGGAGCGGAGAGGTACTGTCGACACTTGACATTGAGCGGAGAGGTACTTGTACATGGAGCGGAGAGGTACTTGTACATGAGAGCGGAGAGGTATTTGTACATGGAGCGGAGAGGTACTGTCGACACTTGACATTGAGCGGAGAGGTACTTGTACATGGAGCGGAGAGGTACTTGTACATGGAGCGGAGAGGTACTTGTACATGGACCGGAGAGGTACTTGTACATGGAGCGGAGAGGTACTTGTACATTGAGCGGAGAGGTACTTGTACATGGAGCAGAGATGTACTTGTACATGGAGCGGAGAGGTACTTGTACATTGAGCGGAGAGGTACTTGTACATGGAGCGGAGAGGTACTTGTACATGGAGCGGAGAGGTACTTGTACATGGAGCGGAGAGGTACTTGTACATTGAGCGGAGAGGTACTTGTACATGGAGCGGAGAGGTACTTGTACATGGAGCGGAGAGGTACTTGTACATGGAGCGGAGAGGTACTTGTACATGGAGCGGAGATGTACTTGTACATTGAGCGGAGAGGTACTTGTACATGGAGCAGAGATGTACTTGTACATGGAGCGGAGATGTACTTGTACATTGAGCGGAGAGGTACTTGTACATGGAGCGGAGAGGTACTTGTACATGGAGCGGAGATGTACTTGTACATGGAGCGGAGAGGTACTTGTACATGGAGCGGAGATGTACTTGTACATTGAGCGGAGAGGTACTTGTACATGGAGCAGAGATGTACTTGTACATGGAGCGGAGAGGTACTTGTACATGGAGCGGAGAGGTACTTGTACATGGAGCGGAGAGGTACTTGTACATGGAGCGGAGAGGTACTTGTACATTGAGCGGAGAGGTACTTGTACATGGAGCGGAGAGGTACTTGTACATTGAGCGGAGAGGTACTTGTACATGGAGCGGAGAGGTACTTGTACATGGAGCGGAGAGGTACTTGTACATGGAGCGGAGAGGTACTTGTACATGGAGCGGAGAGGTACTTGTACATGGAGCGGAGAGGTACTTGTACATTGAGCGGAGATGTACTTGTACATGGAGCGGAGATGTACTTGTACATGGATCGGAGAGGTACTTGTACATGAGAGCGGAGAGGTACTGTCGACACTTGTACATTGAGCGTAGAGGTACTGTCGACACTTGTACATTGAGCGGAGAGGTACTTGTACATGGAGCGGAGAGGTACTGTCGACACTTGTACATTGAGCGGAGAGGTACTTGTACATTGAGCGGAGAGGTACTTGTACATGGAGCGCAGAGGTACTTGTACATTGAGCGGAGAGGTACTTGTACATGGAGCGGAGAGGTACTTGTACATGAGAGCGGAGAGGTACTTGTACATGGAGCGGAGAGGTACTTGTACATTGAGCGGAGAGGTACTGTCGACACTTGTACATTCAGCGGAGAGGTACTTGTACATGGAGCGGAGAGGTACTGTCGATACTTGACATTGAGCGGAGAGGTACTTGTACATGGAGCGGAGAGGTATTTGTACATTGAGCGGAGAGGTACTTGTACATTGAGCGGAGAGGTACTGTCGACACTTGTACATTCAGCGGAGAGCTACTTGTACATGGAGCGGAGAGGTATTTGTACATTGAGCGGAGAGGTACTTGTACATGGAGCGGAGAGGTACTTGTACATAGAGCGGAGAGGTACTTATACATGGAGCGGAGAGGTATTTGTACATTGAGCGGAGAGGTACTTGTACATGGAGCGGAGAGGTACTTGTACATGAGAGCGGAGAGGTATTTGTACATGGAGCGGAAAGGTACTGTCGACACTTGTACATTGAGCGGAGAGCTACTTGTACATGGAGCGGAGAGGTACTTGTACATGAGAGCGGAGAGGTACTTGTACATGGAGCGGAGAGGTATTTGTACATGGAGCGGAGAGGTACTGTCGACACTTGACATTGAGCGGAGAGGTACTTGTACATGGAGTGGAGAGGTACTTGTACATGAGAGCGGAGAGGTATTTGTACATGGAGCGGAGAGGTACTGTCGACACTTGACATTGAGCGGAGAGGTACTTGTACATGGAGCGGAGAGGTACTTGTACATGGAGCGGAGAGGTACTTGTACATGGACCGGAGAGGTACTTGTACATGGAGCGGAGAGGTACTTGTACATGGAGCGGAGAGGTACTTGTACATTGAGCGGAGAGGTACTGGTACATGGAGCGGAGATGTACTTGTACATTGAGCGGAGAGGTACTTGTACATGGAGCGGAGAGGTACTTGTACATTGAGCGGAGAGGTACTTGTACATTGAGCGGAGACGTACTTGTACATTGAGCGGAGATGTACTTGTACATTGAGCGGAGATGTACTTGTACATTGAGCGGAGAGGTACTGGTACATGGAGCGGAGAGGTACTTGTACATGGAGCGGAGAGGTATTTGTACATGGAGCGGAGAGGTATTTGTACATGGAGCGGAGAGGTACTTGTACATTGAGCGGAGAGGTACTTGTACATGGAGCGGAGAGGTACTTGTACATGGAGCGGAGAGGTACTTGTACATGTAGCGGAGAGGTGCTTGTACATGGAGCGGAGAGGTACTTGTACATGGAGCGGAGAGGTATTTGTACATGGAGCGGAGAGGTACTTGTACATGGAGCGGAGAGGTACTTGTACATTCAGCGGAGAGGTACTTGTACATTGAGCGGAGAGGTACTTGTAGATGGAGCGGAGAGGTACTGTCGACACTTGTACATTGAGCGGAGAGGTACTTGTACATGGAGCGGAGAGGTACTTGTACATGGAGCGGAGAGGTACTGTCGACACTTGTACATTGAGCGGAGAGGTACTTGTACATGGAGCGGAGAGGTACTTGTACATGGAGCGGAGATGTACTTGTACAGGGAGCGGAGAGGTACTTGTACATTGAGCGGAGAGGTACTTGTACATGGAGCGGAGAGGTACTTGTACATGGAGCGGAGAGGTACTTGTACATGGAGCGGAGAGGTACTTGTACATTGAGCGGAGAGGTACTTGTACATGGAGCGGAGAGGTACTTGTACATGGAGCGGAGAGGTACTTGTACATGGAGCGGAGAGGTACTTGTACATGAGAGCGGAGAGGTACTGTCGACACTTGTACATTGAGCGTAGAGGTACTGTCGACACTTGTACATTGAGCGGAGAGGTACTTGTACATGGAGCGGAGAGGTACTGTCGACACTTGTACATTGAGCGGAGAGGTACTTGTACATTGAGCGGAGAGGTACTTGTACATGGAGCGCAGAGGTACTTGTACATTGAGCGGAGAGGTACTTGTACATGGAGCGGAGAGGTACTTGTACATGAGAGCGGAGAGGTACTTGTACATGGAGCGGAGAGGTACTTGTACATTGAGCGGAGAGGTACTGTCGACACTTGTACATTCAGCGGAGAGGTACTTGTACATGGAGCGGAGAGGTACTGTCGATACTTGACATTGAGCGGAGAGGTACTTGTACATGGAGCGGAGAGGTATTTGTACATTGAGCGGAGAGGTACTTGTACATTGAGCGGAGAGGTACTGTCGACACTTGTACATTCAGCGGAGAGCTACTTGTACATGGAGCGGAGAGGTATTTGTACATTGAGCGGAGAGGTACTTGTACATGGAGCGGAGAGGTACTTGTACATAGAGCGGAGAGGTACTTATACATGGAGCGGAGAGGTATTTGTACATTGAGCGGAGAGGTACTTGTACATGGAGCGGAGAGGTACTTGTACATGAGAGCGGAGAGGTATTTGTACATGGAGCGGAAAGGTACTGTCGACACTTGTACATTGAGCGGAGAGCTACTTGTACATGGAGCGGAGAGGTACTTGTACATGAGAGCGGAGAGGTACTTGTACATGGAGCGGAGAGGTATTTGTACATGGAGCGGAGAGGTACTGTCGACACTTGACATTGAGCGGAGAGGTACTTGTACATGGAGTGGAGAGGTACTTGTACATGAGAGCGGAGAGGTATTTGTACATGGAGCGGAGAGGTACTGTCGACACTTGACATTGAGCGGAGAGGTACTTGTACATGGAGCGGAGAGGTACTTGTACATGGAGCGGAGAGGTACTTGTACATGGACCGGAGAGGTACTTGTACATGGAGCGGAGAGGTACTTGTACATGGAGCGGAGAGGTACTTGTACATTGAGCGGAGAGGTACTGGTACATGGAGCGGAGATGTACTTGTACATTGAGCGGAGAGGTACTTGTACATGGAGCGGAGAGGTACTTGTACATTGAGCGGAGAGGTACTTGTACATTGAGCGGAGACGTACTTGTACATTGAGCGGAGATGTACTTGTACATTGAGCGGAGATGTACTTGTACATTGAGCGGAGAGGTACTGGTACATGGAGCGGAGAGGTACTTGTACATGGAGCGGAGAGGTATTTGTACATGGAGCGGAGAGGTATTTGTACATGGAGCGGAGAGGTACTTGTACATTGAGCGGAGAGGTACTTGTACATGGAGCGGAGAGGTACTTGTACATGGAGCGGAGAGGTACTTGTACATGTAGCGGAGAGGTGCTTGTACATGGAGCGGAGAGGTACTTGTACATGGAGCGGAGAGGTATTTGTACATGGAGCGGAGAGGTACTTGTACATGGAGCGGAGAGGTACTTGTACATTCAGCGGAGAGGTACTTGTACATTGAGCGGAGAGGTACTTGTAGATGGAGCGGAGAGGTACTGTCGACACTTGTACATTGAGCGGAGAGGTACTTGTACATGGAGCGGAGAGGTACTTGTACATGGAGCGGAGAGGTACTGTCGACACTTGTACATTGAGCGGAGAGGTACTTGTACATGGAGCGGAGAGGTACTTGTACATGGAGCGGAGATGTACTTGTACAGGGAGCGGAGAGGTACTTGTACATTGAGCGGAGAGGTACTTGTACATGGAGCGGAGAGGTACTTGTACATGGAGCGGAGAGGTACTTGTACATGGAGCGGAGAGGTACTTGTACATTGAGCGGAGAGGTACTTGTACATGGAGCGGAGAGGTACTTGTACATGGAGCGGAGAGGTACTTGTACATGGAGCGGAGAGGTACTTGTACATTGAGCGGAGAGGTACTTGTACATGGAGCGGAGAGGTACTTGTACATGGAGCGGAGAGGTACTTGTACATGGAGCGGAGAGGTACTTGTACATGGAGCGGAGAGGTACTTGTACATTGAGCGGAGATGTACTTGTACATGGAGCGGAGATGTACTTGTACATGGATCGGAGAGGTACTTGTACATGAGAGCGGAGAGGTACTGTCGACACTTGTACATTGAGCGTAGAGGTACTGTCGACACTTGTACATTGAGCGGAGAGGTACTTGTACATGGAGCGGAGAGGTACTGTCGACACTTGTACATTGAGCGGAGAGGTACTTGTACATTGAGCGGAGAGGTACTTGTACATGGAGCGCAGAGGTACTTGTACATTGAGCGGAGAGGTACTTGTACATGGAGCGGAGAGGTACTTGTACATGAGAGCGGAGAGGTACTTGTACATGGAGCGGAGAGGTACTTGTACATTGAGCGGAGAGGTACTGTCGACACTTGTACATTCAGCGGAGAGGTACTTGTACATGGAGCGGAGAGGTACTGTCGATACTTGACATTGAGCGGAGAGGTACTTGTACATGGAGCGGAGAGGTACTTGTACATGGAGCGGAGAGGTACTTGTACATGGAGCGGAGAGGTACTTGTACATTGAGCGGAGAGGTACTTGTACATGGAGCGGAGAGGTACTTGTACATTGAGCGGAGAGGTACTTGTACATGGAGCGGAGAGGTACTTGTACATGGAGCGGAGAGGTACTTGTACATGAAGCGGAGAGGTACTTGTACATGGAGCGGAGAGGTACTTGTACATTGAGCGGAGATGTACTTGTACATGGAGCGGAGATGTACTTGTACATGGATCGGAGAGGTACTTGTACATGAGAGCGGAGAGGTACTGTCGACACTTGTACATTCAGCGGAGAGGTACTTGTACATTGAGCGTAGAGGTACTGTCGACACTTGTACATTGAGCGGAGAGGTACTTGTACATGGAGCGGAGAGGTACTGTCGACACTTGTACATTGAGCGGAGAGGTACTTGTACATTGAGCGGAGAGGTACTTGTACATGGAGCGCAGAGGTACTTGTACATTGAGCGGAGAGGTACTTGTACATGGAGCGGAGAGGTACTTGTACATGAGAGCGGAGAGGTACTTGTACATGGAGCGGAGAGGTACTTGTACATTGAGCGGAGAGGTACTGTCGACACTTGTACATTCAGCGGAGAGGTACTTGTACATGGAGCGGAGAGGTACTGTCGATACTTGACATTGAGCGGAGAGGTACTTGTACATGGAGCGGAGAGGTATTTGTACATTGAGCGGAGAGGTACTTGTACATTGAGCGGAGAGGTACTGTCGACACTTGTACATTCAGCGGAGAGCTACTTGTACATGGAGCGGAGAGGTATTTGTACATTGAGCGGAGAGGTACTTGTACATGGAGCGGAGAGGTACTTGTACATAGAGCGGAGAGGTACTTATACATGGAGCGGAGAGGTATTTGTACATTGAGCGGAGAGGTACTTGTACATGGAGCGGAGAGGTACTTGTACATGAGAGCGGAGAGGTATTTGTACATGGAGCGGAAAGGTACTGTCGACACTTGTACATTGAGCGGAGAGCTACTTGTACATGGAGCGGAGAGGTACTTGTACATGAGAGCGGAGAGGTACTTGTACATGGAGCGGAGAGGTATTTGTACATGGAGCGGAGAGGTACTGTCGACACTTGACATTGAGCGGAGAGGTACTTGTACATGGAGTGGAGAGGTACTTGTACATGAGAGCGGAGAGGTATTTGTACATGGAGCGGAGAGGTACTGTCGACACTTGACATTGAGCGGAGAGGTACTTGTACATGGAGCGGAGAGGTACTTGTACATGGAGCGGAGAGGTACTTGTACATGGACCGGAGAGGTACTTGTACATGGAGCGGAGAGGTACTTGTACATGGAGCGGAGAGGTACTTGTACATTGAGCGGAGAGGTACTGGTACATGGAGCGGAGATGTACTTGTACATTGAGCGGAGAGGTACTTGTACATGGAGCGGAGAGGTACTTGTACATTGAGCGGAGAGGTACTTGTACATTGAGCGGAGACGTACTTGTACATTGAGCGGAGATGTACTTGTACATTGAGCGGAGATGTACTTGTACATTGAGCGGAGAGGTACTGGTACATGGAGCGGAGAGGTACTTGTACATGGAGCGGAGAGGTATTTGTACATGGAGCGGAGAGGTATTTGTACATGGAGCGGAGAGGTACTTGTACATTGAGCGGAGAGGTACTTGTACATGGAGCGGAGAGGTACTTGTACATGGAGCGGAGAGGTACTTGTACATGTAGCGGAGAGGTGCTTGTACATGGAGCGGAGAGGTACTTGTACATGGAGCGGAGAGGTATTTGTACATGGAGCGGAGAGGTACTTGTACATGGAGCGGAGAGGTACTTGTACATTCAGCGGAGAGGTACTTGTACATTGAGCGGAGAGGTACTTGTAGATGGAGCGGAGAGGTACTGTCGACACTTGTACATTGAGCGGAGAGGTACTTGTACATGGAGCGGAGAGGTACTTGTACATGGAGCGGAGAGGTACTGTCGACACTTGTACATTGAGCGGAGAGGTACTTGTACATGGAGCGGAGAGGTACTTGTACATGGAGCGGAGATGTACTTGTACAGGGAGCGGAGAGGTACTTGTACATTGAGCGGAGAGGTACTTGTACATGGAGCGGAGAGGTACTTGTACATGGAGCGGAGAGGTACTTGTACATGGAGCGGAGAGGTACTTGTACATTGAGCGGAGAGGTACTTGTACATGGAGCGGAGAGGTACTTGTACATGGAGCGGAGAGGTACTTGTACATTGAGCGGAGAGGTACTGGTACATGGAGCGGAGATGTACTTGTACATTGAGCGGAGAGGTACTTGTACATGGAGCGGAGAGGTACTTGTACATTGAGCGGAGAGGTACTTGTACATTGAGCGGAGACGTACTTGTACATTGAGCGGAGATGTACTTGTACATTGAGCGGAGATGTACTTGTACATTGAGCGGAGAGGTACTGGTACATGGAGCGGAGAGGTACTTGTACATGGAGCGGAGAGGTATTTGTACATGGAGCGGAGAGGTATTTGTACATGGAGCGGAGAGGTACTTGTACATTGAGCGGAGAGGTACTTGTACATGGAGCGGAGAGGTACTTGTACATGGAGCGGAGAGGTACTTGTACATTGAGCGGAGATGTACTTGTACATGGAGCGGAGATGTACTTGTACATGGATCGGAGAGGTACTTGTACATGAGAGCGGAGAGGTACTGTCGACACTTGTACATTGAGCGTAGAGGTACTGTCGACACTTGTACATTGAGCGGAGAGGTACTTGTACATGGAGCGGAGAGGTACTGTCGACACTTGTACATTGAGCGGAGAGGTACTTGTACATTGAGCGGAGAGGTACTTGTACATGGAGCGCAGAGGTACTTGTACATTGAGCGGAGAGGTACTTGTACATGGAGCGGAGAGGTACTTGTACATGAGAGCGGAGAGGTACTTGTACATGGAGCGGAGAGGTACTTGTACATGGAGCGGAGAGGTACTGTCGATACTTGACATTGAGCGGAGAGGTACTTGTACATGGAGCGGAGAGGTATTTGTACATTGAGCGGAGAGGTACTTGTACATTGAGCGGAGAGGTACTGTCGACACTTGTACATTCAGCGGAGAGCTACTTGTACATGGAGCGGAGAGGTATTTGTACATTGAGCGGAGAGGTACTTGTACATGGAGCAGAGAGGTACTTGTACATAGAGCGGAGAGGTACTTATACATGGAGCGGAGAGGTATTTGTACATTGAGCGGAGAGGTACTTGTACATGGAGCGGAGAGGTACTTGTACATGAGAGCGGAGAGGTATTTGTACATGGAGCGGAAAGGTACTGTCGACACTTGTACATTGAGCGGAGAGCTACTTGTACATGGAGCGGAGAGGTACTTGTACATGAGAGCGGAGAGGTACTTGTACATGGAGCGGAGAGGTATTTGTACATGGAGCGGAGAGGTACTGTCGACACTTGACATTGAGCGGAGAGGTACTTGTACATGGAGCGGAGAGGTACTTGTACATGAGAGCGGAGAGGTATTTGTACATGGAGCGGAGAGGTACTGTCGACACTTGACATTGAGCGGAGAGGTACTTGTACATGGAGCGGAGAGGTACTTGTACATGGAGCGGAGAGGTACTTGTACATGGACCGGAGAGGTACTTGTACATGGAGCGGAGAGGTACTTGTACATGGAGCGGAGAGGTACTTGTACATTGAGCGGAGAGGTACTGGTACATGGAGCGGAGATGTACTTGTACATTGAGCGGAGAGGTACTTGTACATGGAGCGGAGAGGTACTTGTACATTGAGCGGAGAGGTACTTGTACATTGAGCGGAGACGTACTTGTACATTGAGCGGAGATGTACTTGTACATTGAGCGGAGAGGTACTGGTACATGGAGCGGAGAGGTACTTGTACATGGAGCGGAGAGGTATTTGTACATGGAGCGGAGAGGTATTTGTACATGGAGCGGAGAGGTACTTGTACATTGAGCGGAGAGGTACTTGTACATGGAGCGGAGAGGTACTTGTACATGGAGCGGAGAGGTACTTGTACATGTAGCGGAGAGGTGCTTGTACATGGAGCGGAGAGGTACTTGTACATGGAGCGGAGAGGTACTTGTACATGGAGCGGAGAGGTACTTGTACATTCAGCGGAGAGGTACTTGTACATTGAGCGGAGAGGTACTTGTAGATGGAGCGGAGAGGTACTGTCGACACTTGTACATTGAGCGGAGAGGTACTTGTACATGGAGCGGAGAGGTACTTGTACATGGAGCGGAGAGGTACTGTCGACACTTGTACATTGAGCGGAGAGGTACTTGTACATGGAGCGGAGAGGTACTTGTACATGGAGCGGAGATGTACTTGTACAGGGAGCGGAGAGGTACTTCTACATTGAGCGGAGAGGTACTTGTACATGGAGCGGAGAGGTACTTGTACATGGAGCGGAGAGGTACTTGTACATGGAGCGGAGAGGTACTTGTACATTGAGCGGAGAGGTACTTGTACATGGAGCGGAGAGGTACTTGTACATGGAGCGGAGAGGTACTTGTACATGGAGCGGAGAGGTACTTGTACATTGAGCGGAGAGGTACTTGTACATGGAGCGGAGAGGTACTTGTACATGGAGCGGAGAGGTACTTATACATGGAGCGGAGAGGTACTTGTACATGGAGCGGAGAGGTACTTGTACATTGAGCGGAGATGTACTTGTACATGGAGCGGAGATGTACTTGTACATGGATCGGAGAGGTACTTGTACATGAGAGCGGAGAGGTACTGTCGACACTTGTACATTGAGCGTAGAGGTACTGTCGACACTTGTACATTGAGCGGAGAGGTACTTGTACATGGAGCGGAGAGGTACTGTCGACACTTGTACATTGAGCGGAGAGGTACTTGTACATTGAGCGGAGAGGTACTTGTACATGGAGCGCAGAGGTACTTGTACATTGAGCGGAGAGGTACTTGTACATGGAGCGGAGAGGTACTTGTACATGAGAGCGGAGAGGTACTTGTACATGGAGCGGAGAGGTACTTGTACATTGAGCGGAGAGGTACTGTCGACACTTGTACATTCAGCGGAGAGGTACTTGTACATGGAGCGGAGAGGTACTGTCGATACTTGACATTGAGCGGAGAGGTACTTGTACATGGAGCGGAGAGGTACTTGTACATGGAGCGGAGAGGTACTTGTACATGGAGCGGAGAGGTACTTGTACATTGAGCGGAGAGGTACTTGTACATGGAGCGGAGAGGTACTTGTACATTGAGCGGAGAGGTACTTGTACATGGAGCGGAGAGGTACTTGTACATGGAGCGGAGAGGTACTTGTACATGGAGCGGAGAGGTACTTGTACATGGAGCGGAGAGGTACTTGTACATTGAGCGGAGATGTACTTGTACATGGAGCGGAGATGTACTTGTACATGGATCGGAGAGGTACTTGTACATGAGAGCGGAGAGGTACTGTCGACACTTGTACATTCAGCGGAGAGGTACTTGTACATTGAGCGTAGAGGTACTGTCGACACTTGTACATTGAGCGGAGAGGTACTTGTACATGGAGCGGAGAGGTACTGTCGACACTTGTACATTGAGCGGAGAGGTACTTGTACATTGAGCGGAGAGGTACTTGTACATGGAGCGCAGAGGTACTTGTACATTGAGCGGAGAGGTACTTGTACATGGAGCGGAGAGGTACTTGTACATGAGAGCGGAGAGGTACTTGTACATGGAGCGGAGAGGTACTTGTACATTGAGCGGAGAGGTACTGTCGACACTTGTACATTCAGCGGAGAGGTACTTGTACATGGAGCGGAGAGGTACTGTCGATACTTGACATTGAGCGGAGAGGTACTTGTACATGGAGCGGAGAGGTATTTGTACATTGAGCGGAGAGGTACTTGTACATTGAGCGGAGAGGTACTGTCGACACTTGTACATTCAGCGGAGAGCTACTTGTACATGGAGCGGAGAGGTATTTGTACATTGAGCGGAGAGGTACTGTCGACACTTGTACATTGAGCGGAGAGCTACTTGTACATGGAGCGGAGAGGTACTTGTACATGAGAGCGGAGAGGTACTTGTACATGGAGCGGAGAGGTATTTGTACATGGAGCGGAGAGGTACTGTCGACACTTGACATTGAGCGGAGAGGTACTTGTACATGGAGCGGAGAGGTACTTGTACATGAGAGCGGAGAGGTATTTGTACATGGAGCGGAGAGGTACTGTCGACACTTGACATTGAGCGGAGAGGTACTTGTACATGGAGCGGAGAGGTACTTGTACATGGAGCGGAGAGGTACTTGTACATGGACCGGAGAGGTACTTGTACATGGAGCGGAGAGGTACTTGTACATGGAGCGGAGAGGTACTTGTACATTGAGCGGAGAGGTACTGGTACATGGAGCGGAGATGTACTTGTACATTGAGCGGAGAGGTACTTGTACATGGAGCGGAGAGGTACTTGTACATTGAGCGGAGAGGTACTTGTACATTGAGCGGAGACGTACTTGTACATTGAGCGGAGATGTACTTGTACATTGAGCGGAGAGGTACTGGTACATGGAGCGGAGAGGTACTTGTACATGGAGCGGAGAGGTATTTGTACATGGAGCGGAGAGGTATTTGTACATGGAGCGGAGAGGTACTTGTACATTGAGCGGAGAGGTACTTGTACATGGAGCGGAGAGGTACTTGTACATGGAGCGGAGAGGTACTTGTACATGTAGCGGAGAGGTGCTTGTACATGGAGCGGAGAGGTACTTGTACATGGAGCGGAGAGGTACTTGTACATGGAGCGGAGAGGTACTTGTACATTCAGCGGAGAGGTACTTGTACATTGAGCGGAGAGGTACTTGTAGATGGAGCGGAGAGGTACTGTCGACACTTGTACATTGAGCGGAGAGGTACTTGTACATGGAGCGGAGAGGTACTTGTACATGGAGCGGAGAGGTACTGTCGACACTTGTACATTGAGCGGAGAGGTACTTGTACATGGAGCGGAGAGGTACTTGTACATGGAGCGGAGATGTACTTGTACAGGGAGCGGAGAGGTACTTCTACATTGAGCGGAGAGGTACTTGTACATGGAGCGGAGAGGTACTTGTACATGGAGCGGAGAGGTACTTGTACATGGAGCGGAGAGGTACTTGTACATTGAGCGGAGAGGTACTTGTACATGGAGCGGAGAGGTACTTGTACATGGAGCGGAGAGGTACTTGTACATGGAGCGGAGAGGTACTTGTACATTGAGCGGAGAGGTACTTGTACATGGAGCGGAGAGGTACTTGTACATGGAGCGGAGAGGTACTTATACATGGAGCGGAGAGGTACTTGTACATGGAGCGGAGAGGTACTTGTACATTGAGCGGAGATGTACTTGTACATGGAGCGGAGATGTACTTGTACATGGATCGGAGAGGTACTTGTACATGAGAGCGGAGAGGTACTGTCGACACTTGTACATTGAGCGTAGAGGTACTGTCGACACTTGTACATTGAGCGGAGAGGTACTTGTACATGGAGCGGAGAGGTACTGTCGACACTTGTACATTGAGCGGAGAGGTACTTGTACATTGAGCGGAGAGGTACTTGTACATGGAGCGCAGAGGTACTTGTACATTGAGCGGAGAGGTACTTGTACATGGAGCGGAGAGGTACTTGTACATGAGAGCGGAGAGGTACTTGTACATGGAGCGGAGAGGTACTTGTACATTGAGCGGAGAGGTACTGTCGACACTTGTACATTCAGCGGAGAGGTACTTGTACATGGAGCGGAGAGGTACTGTCGATACTTGACATTGAGCGGAGAGGTACTTGTACATGGAGCGGAGAGGTACTTGTACATGGAGCGGAGAGGTACTTGTACATGGAGCGGAGAGGTACTTGTACATTGAGCGGAGAGGTACTTGTACATGGAGCGGAGAGGTACTTGTACATTGAGCGGAGAGGTACTTGTACATGGAGCGGAGAGGTACTTGTACATGGAGCGGAGAGGTACTTGTACATGGAGCGGAGAGGTACTTGTACATGGAGCGGAGAGGTACTTGTACATTGAGCGGAGATGTACTTGTACATGGAGCGGAGATGTACTTGTACATGGATCGGAGAGGTACTTGTACATGAGAGCGGAGAGGTACTGTCGACACTTGTACATTCAGCGGAGAGGTACTTGTACATTGAGCGTAGAGGTACTGTCGACACTTGTACATTGAGCGGAGAGGTACTTGTACATGGAGCGGAGAGGTACTGTCGACACTTGTACATTGAGCGGAGAGGTACTTGTACATTGAGCGGAGAGGTACTTGTACATGGAGCGCAGAGGTACTTGTACATTGAGCGGAGAGGTACTTGTACATGGAGCGGAGAGGTACTTGTACATGAGAGCGGAGAGGTACTTGTACATGGAGCGGAGAGGTACTTGTACATTGAGCGGAGAGGTACTGTCGACACTTGTACATTCAGCGGAGAGGTACTTGTACATGGAGCGGAGAGGTACTGTCGATACTTGACATTGAGCGGAGAGGTACTTGTACATGGAGCGGAGAGGTATTTGTACATTGAGCGGAGAGGTACTTGTACATTGAGCGGAGAGGTACTGTCGACACTTGTACATTCAGCGGAGAGCTACTTGTACATGGAGCGGAGAGGTATTTGTACATTGAGCGGAGAGGTACTTGTACATGGAGCGGAGAGGTACTTGTACATAGAGCGGAGAGGTACTTATACATGGAGCGGAGAGGTATTTGTACATTGAGCGGAGAGGTACTTGTACATGGAGCGGAGAGGTACTTGTACATGAGAGCGGAGAGGTATTTGTACATGGAGCGGAAAGGTACTGTCGACACTTGTACATTGAGCGGAGAGCTACTTGTACATGGAGCGGAGAGGTACTTGTACATGAGAGCGGAGAGGTACTTGTACATGGAGCGGAGAGGTATTTGTACATGGAGCGGAGAGGTACTGTCGACACTTGACATTGAGCGGAGAGGTACTTGTACATGGAGCGGAGAGGTACTTGTACATGAGAGCGGAGAGGTATTTGTACATGGAGCGGAGAGGTACTGTCGACACTTGACATTGAGCGGAGAGGTACTTGTACATGGAGCGGAGAGGTACTGTCGACACTTGTACATTGAGCGGAGAGGTACTTGTACATGGAGCGGAGAGGTACTTGTACATGGAGCGGAGATGTACTTGTACAGGGAGCGGAGAGGTACTTGTACATTGAGCGGAGAGGTACTTGTACATGGAGCGGAGAGGTACTTGTACATGGAGCGGAGAGGTACTTGTACATGGAGCGGAGAGGTACTTGTACATTGAGCGGAGAGGTACTTGTACATGGAGCGGAGAGGTACTTGTACATGGAGCGGAGAGGTACTTGTACTTTGAGCGGAGAGGTACTGGTACATGGAGCGGAGATGTACTTGTACATTGAGCGGAGAGGTACTTGTACATGGAGCGGAGAGGTACTTGTACATTGAGCGGAGAGGTACTTGTACATTGAGCGGAGACGTACTTGTACATTGAGCGGAGATGTACTTGTACATTGAGCGGAGATGTACTTGTACATTGAGCGGAGAGGTACTGGTACATGGAGCGGAGAGGTACTTGTACATGGAGCGGAGAGGTATTTGTACATGGAGCGGAGAGGTATTTGTACATGGAGCGGAGAGGTACTTGTACATTGAGCGGAGAGGTACTTGTACATGGAGCGGAGAGGTACTTGTACATGGAGCGGAGAGGTACTTGTACATTGAGCGGAGATGTACTTGTACATGGAGCGGAGATGTACTTGTACATGGATCGGAGAGGTACTTGTACATGAGAGCGGAGAGGTACTGTCGACACTTGTACATTGAGCGTAGAGGTACTGTCGACACTTGTACATTGAGCGGAGAGGTACTTGTACATGGAGCGGAGAGGTACTGTCGACACTTGTACATTGAGCGGAGAGGTACTTGTACATTGAGCGGAGAGGTACTTGTACATGGAGCGCAGAGGTACTTGTACATTGAGCGGAGAGGTACTTGTACATGGAGCGGAGAGGTACTTGTACATGAGAGCGGAGAGGTACTTGTACATGGAGCGGAGAGGTACTTGTACATGGAGCGGAGAGGTACTGTCGATACTTGACATTGAGCGGAGAGGTACTTGTACATGGAGCGGAGAGGTATTTGTACATTGAGCGGAGAGGTACTTGTACATTGAGCGGAGAGGTACTGTCGACACTTGTACATTCAGCGGAGAGCTACTTGTACATGGAGCGGAGAGGTATTTGTACATTGAGCGGAGAGGTACTTGTACATGGAGCAGAGAGGTACTTGTACATAGAGCGGAGAGGTACTTATACATGGAGCGGAGAGGTATTTGTACATTGAGCGGAGAGGTACTTGTACATGGAGCGGAGAGGTACTTGTACATGAGAGCGGAGAGGTATTTGTACATGGAGCGGAAAGGTACTGTCGACACTTGTACATTGAGCGGAGAGCTACTTGTACATGGAGCGGAGAGGTACTTGTACATGAGAGCGGAGAGGTACTTGTACATGGAGCGGAGAGGTATTTGTACATGGAGCGGAGAGGTACTGTCGACACTTGACATTGAGCGGAGAGGTACTTGTACATGGAGCGGAGAGGTACTTGTACATGAGAGCGGAGAGGTATTTGTACATGGAGCGGAGAGGTACTGTCGACACTTGACATTGAGCGGAGAGGTACTTGTACATGGAGCGGAGAGGTACTTGTACATGGAGCGGAGAGGTACTTGTACATGGACCGGAGAGGTACTTGTACATGGAGCGGAGAGGTACTTGTACATGGAGCGGAGAGGTACTTGTACATTGAGCGGAGAGGTACTGGTACATGGAGCGGAGATGTACTTGTACATTGAGCGGAGAGGTACTTGTACATGGAGCGGAGAGGTACTTGTACATTGAGCGGAGAGGTACTTGTACATTGAGCGGAGACGTACTTGTACATTGAGCGGAGATGTACTTGTACATTGAGCGGAGAGGTACTGGTACATGGAGCGGAGAGGTACTTGTACATGGAGCGGAGAGGTATTTGTACATGGAGCGGAGAGGTATTTGTACATGGAGCGGAGAGGTACTTGTACATTGAGCGGAGAGGTACTTGTACATGGAGCGGAGAGGTACTTGTACATGGAGCGGAGAGGTACTTGTACATGTAGCGGAGAGGTGCTTGTACATGGAGCGGAGAGGTACTTGTACATGGAGCGGAGAGGTACTTGTACATGGAGCGGAGAGGTACTTGTACATTCAGCGGAGAGGTACTTGTACATTGAGCGGAGAGGTACTTGTAGATGGAGCGGAGAGGTACTGTCGACACTTGTACATTGAGCGGAGAGGTACTTGTACATGGAGCGGAGAGGTACTTGTACATGGAGCGGAGAGGTACTGTCGACACTTGTACATTGAGCGGAGAGGTACTTGTACATGGAGCGGAGAGGTACTTGTACATGGAGCGGAGATGTACTTGTACAGGGAGCGGAGAGGTACTTCTACATTGAGCGGAGAGGTACTTGTACATGGAGCGGAGAGGTACTTGTACATGGAGCGGAGAGGTACTTGTACATGGAGCGGAGAGGTACTTGTACATTGAGCGGAGAGGTACTTGTACATGGAGCGGAGAGGTACTTGTACATGGAGCGGAGAGGTACTTGTACATGGAGCGGAGAGGTACTTGTACATTGAGCGGAGAGGTACTTGTACATGGAGCGGAGAGGTACTTGTACATGGAGCGGAGAGGTACTTATACATGGAGCGGAGAGGTACTTGTACATGGAGCGGAGAGGTACTTGTACATTGAGCGGAGATGTACTTGTACATGGAGCGGAGATGTACTTGTACATGGATCGGAGAGGTACTTGTACATGAGAGCGGAGAGGTACTGTCGACACTTGTACATTGAGCGTAGAGGTACTGTCGACACTTGTACATTGAGCGGAGAGGTACTTGTACATGGAGCGGAGAGGTACTGTCGACACTTGTACATTGAGCGGAGAGGTACTTGTACATTGAGCGGAGAGGTACTTGTACATGGAGCGCAGAGGTACTTGTACATTGAGCGGAGAGGTACTTGTACATGGAGCGGAGAGGTACTTGTACATGAGAGCGGAGAGGTACTTGTACATGGAGCGGAGAGGTACTTGTACATTGAGCGGAGAGGTACTGTCGACACTTGTACATTCAGCGGAGAGGTACTTGTACATGGAGCGGAGAGGTACTGTCGATACTTGACATTGAGCGGAGAGGTACTTGTACATGGAGCGGAGAGGTACTTGTACATGGAGCGGAGAGGTACTTGTACATGGAGCGGAGAGGTACTTGTACATTGAGCGGAGAGGTACTTGTACATGGAGCGGAGAGGTACTTGTACATTGAGCGGAGAGGTACTTGTACATGGAGCGGAGAGGTACTTGTACATGGAGCGGAGAGGTACTTGTACATGGAGCGGAGAGGTACTTGTACATGGAGCGGAGAGGTACTTGTACATGGAGCGGAGAGGTACTTGTACATTGAGCGGAGATGTACTTGTACATGGAGCGGAGATGTACTTGTACATGGATCGGAGAGGTACTTGTACATGAGAGCGGAGAGGTACTGTCGACACTTGTACATTGAGCGTAGAGGTACTGTCGACACTTGTACATTGAGCGGAGAGGTACTTGTACATGGAGCGGAGAGGTACTGTCGACACTTGTACATTGAGCGGAGAGGTACTTGTACATTGAGCGGAGAGGTACTTGTACATGGAGCGCAGAGGTACTTGTACATTGAGCGGAGAGGTACTTGTACATGGAGCGGAGAGGTACTTGTACATGAGAGCGGAGAGGTACTTGTACATGGAGCGGAGAGGTACTTGTACATTGAGCGGAGAGGTACTGTCGACACTTGTACATTCAGCGGAGAGGTACTTGTACATGGAGCGGAGAGGTACTGTCGATACTTGACATTGAGCGGAGAGGTACTTGTACATGGAGCGGAGAGGTATTTGTACATTGAGCGGAGAGGTACTTGTACATTGAGCGGAGAGGTACTGTCGACACTTGTACATTCAGCGGAGAGCTACTTGTACATGGAGCGGAGAGGTATTTGTACATTGAGCGGAGAGGTACTTGTACATGGAGCGGAGAGGTACTTGTACATAGAGCGGAGAGGTACTTATACATGGAGCGGAGAGGTATTTGTACATTGAGCGGAGAGGTACTTGTACATGGAGCGGAGAGGTACTTGTACATGAGAGCGGAGAGGTATTTGTACATGGAGCGGAAAGGTACTGTCGACACTTGTACATTGAGCGGAGAGCTACTTGTACATGGAGCGGAGAGGTACTTGTACATGAGAGCGGAGAGGTACTTGTACATGGAGCGGAGAGGTATTTGTACATGGAGCGGAGAGGTACTGTCGACACTTGACATTGAGCGGAGAGGTACTTGTACATGGAGCGGAGAGGTACTTGTACATGAGAGCGGAGAGGTATTTGTACATGGAGTGGAGAGGTACTGTCGACACTTGACATTGAGCGGAGAGGTACTTGTACATGGAGCGGAGAGGTACTTGTACATGGAGCGGAGAGGTACTTGTACATGGACCGGAGAGGTACTTGTACATGGAGCGGAGAGGTACTTGTACATGGAGCGGAGATGTACTTGTACATTGAGCGGAGAGGTACTTGTACATGGAGCAGAGATGTACTTGTACATGGAGCGGAGATGTACTTGTACATTGAGCGGAGAGGTACTTGTACATGGAGCGGAGAGGTACTTGTACATGGAGCGGAGATGTACTTGTACATGGAGCGGAGAGGTACTTGTACATGGAGCGGAGATGTACTTGTACATTGAGCGGAGAGGTACTTGTACATGGAGCAGAGATGTACTTGTACATGGAGCGGAGAGGTACTTGTACATGGAGCGGAGAGGTACTTGTACATGGAGCGGAGAGGTACTTGTACATGGAGCGGAGAGGTACTTGTACATTGAGCGGAGATGTACTTGTACATGGAGCGGAGAGGTACTTGTACATTGAGCGGAGAGGTACTTGTACATGGAGCGGAGAGGTACTTGTACATGGAGCGGAGAGGTACTTGTACATGGAGCGGAGAGGTACTTGTACATGGAGCGGAGAGGTACTTGTACATTGAGCGGAGATGTACTTGTACATGGAGCGGAGATGTACTTGTACATGGATCGGAGAGGTACTTGTACATGAGAGCGGAGAGGTACTGTCGACACTTGTACATTGAGCGTAGAGGTACTGTCGACACTTGTACATTGAGCGGAGAGGTACTTGTACATGGAGCGGAGAGGTACTGTCGACACTTGTACATTGAGCGGAGAGGTACTTGTACATTGAGCGGAGAGGTACTTGTACATGGAGCGCAGAGGTACTTGTACATTGAGCGGAGAGGTACTTGTACATGGAGCGGAGAGGTACTTGTACATGAGAGCGGAGAGGTACTTGTACATGGAGCGGAGAGGTACTGTCGACACTTGACATTGAGCGGAGAGGTACTTGTACATGGAGCGGAGAGGTACTTGTACATGGAGCGGAGAGGTACTTGTACATGGACCGGAGAGGTACTTGTACATGGAGCGGAGAGGTACTTGTACATGGAGCGGAGAGGTACTTGTACATTGAGCGGAGAGGTACTGGTACATGGAGCGGAGATGTACTTGTACATTGAGCGGAGAGGTACTTGTACATGGAGCGGAGAGGTACTTGTACATTGAGCGGAGAGGTACTTGTACATTGAGCGGAGACGTACTTGTACATTGAGCGGAGATGTACTTGTACATTGAGCGGAGAGGTACTGGTACATGGAGCGGAGAGGTACTTGTACATGGAGCGGAGAGGTATTTGTACATGGAGCGGAGAGGTATTTGTACATGGAGCGGAGAGGTACTTGTACATTGAGCGGAGAGGTACTTGTACATGGAGCGGAGAGGTACTTGTACATGGAGCGGAGAGGTACTTGTACATGTAGCGGAGAGGTGCTTGTACATGGAGCGGAGAGGTACTTGTACATGGAGCGGAGAGGTACTTGTACATGGAGCGGAGAGGTACTTGTACATTCAGCGGAGAGGTACTTGTACATTGAGCGGAGAGGTACTTGTAGATGGAGCGGAGAGGTACTGTCGACACTTGTACATTGAGCGGAGAGGTACTTGTACATGGAGCGGAGAGGTACTTGTACATGGAGCGGAGAGGTACTGTCGACACTTGTACATTGAGCGGAGAGGTACTTGTACATGGAGCGGAGAGGTACTTGTACATGGAGCGGAGATGTACTTGTACAGGGAGCGGAGAGGTACTTCTACATTGAGCGGAGAGGTACTTGTACATGGAGCGGAGAGGTACTTGTACATGGAGCGGAGAGGTACTTGTACATGGAGCGGAGAGGTACTTGTACATTGAGCGGAGAGGTACTTGTACATGGAGCGGAGAGGTACTTGTACATGGAGCGGAGAGGTACTTGTACATGGAGCGGAGAGGTACTTGTACATTGAGCGGAGAGGTACTTGTACATGGAGCGGAGAGGTACTTGTACATGGAGCGGAGAGGTACTTATACATGGAGCGGAGAGGTACTTGTACATGGAGCGGAGAGGTACTTGTACATTGAGCGGAGATGTACTTGTACATGGAGCGGAGATGTACTTGTACATGGATCGGAGAGGTACTTGTACATGAGAGCGGAGAGGTACTGTCGACACTTGTACATTGAGCGTAGAGGTACTGTCGACACTTGTACATTGAGCGGAGAGGTACTTGTACATGGAGCGGAGAGGTACTGTCGACACTTGTACATTGAGCGGAGAGGTACTTGTACATTGAGCGGAGAGGTACTTGTACATGGAGCGCAGAGGTACTTGTACATTGAGCGGAGAGGTACTTGTACATGGAGCGGAGAGGTACTTGTACATGAGAGCGGAGAGGTACTTGTACATGGAGCGGAGAGGTACTTGTACATTGAGCGGAGAGGTACTGTCGACACTTGTACATTCAGCGGAGAGGTACTTGTACATGGAGCGGAGAGGTACTGTCGATACTTGACATTGAGCGGAGAGGTACTTGTACATGGAGCGGAGAGGTACTTGTACATGGAGCGGAGAGGTACTTGTACATGGAGCGGAGAGGTACTTGTACATTGAGCGGAGAGGTACTTGTACATGGAGCGGAGAGGTACTTGTACATTGAGCGGAGAGGTACTTGTACATGGAGCGGAGAGGTACTTGTACATGGAGCGGAGAGGTACTTGTACATGGAGCGGAGAGGTACTTGTACATGGAGCGGAGAGGTACTTGTACATTGAGCGGAGATGTACTTGTACATGGAGCGGAGATGTACTTGTACATGGATCGGAGAGGTACTTGTACATGAGAGCGGAGAGGTACTGTCGACACTTGTACATTCAGCGGAGAGGTACTTGTACATTGAGCGTAGAGGTACTGTCGACACTTGTACATTGAGCGGAGAGGTACTTGTACATGGAGCGGAGAGGTACTGTCGACACTTGTACATTGAGCGGAGAGGTACTTGTACATTGAGCGGAGAGGTACTTGTACATGGAGCGCAGAGGTACTTGTACATTGAGCGGAGAGGTACTTGTACATGGAGCGGAGAGGTACTTGTACATGAGAGCGGAGAGGTACTTGTACATGGAGCGGAGAGGTACTTGTACATTGAGCGGAGAGGTACTGTCGACACTTGTACATTCAGCGGAGAGGTACTTGTACATGGAGCGGAGAGGTACTGTCGATACTTGACATTGAGCGGAGAGGTACTTGTACATGGAGCGGAGAGGTATTTGTACATTGAGCGGAGAGGTACTTGTACATTGAGCGGAGAGGTACTGTCGACACTTGTACATTCAGCGGAGAGCTACTTGTACATGGAGCGGAGAGGTATTTGTACATTGAGCGGAGAGGTACTTGTACATGGAGCGGAGAGGTACTTGTACATAGAGCGGAGAGGTACTTATACATGGAGCGGAGAGGTATTTGTACATTGAGCGGAGAGGTACTTGTACATGGAGCGGAGAGGTACTTGTACATGAGAGCGGAGAGGTATTTGTACATGGAGCGGAAAGGTACTGTCGACACTTGTACATTGAGCGGAGAGCTACTTGTACATGGAGCGGAGAGGTACTTGTACATGAGAGCGGAGAGGTACTTGTACATGGAGCGGAGAGGTATTTGTACATGGAGCGGAGAGGTACTGTCGACACTTGACATTGAGCGGAGAGGTACTTGTACATGGAGCGGAGAGGTACTTGTACATGAGAGCGGAGAGGTATTTGTACATGGAGCGGAGAGGTACTGTCGACACTTGACATTGAGCGGAGAGGTACTTGTACATGGAGCGGAGAGGTACTTGTACATGGAGCGGAGAGGTACTTGTACATGGACCGGAGAGGTACTTGTACATGGAGCGGAGAGGTACTTGTACATGGAGCGGAGATGTACTTGTACATTGAGCGGAGAGGTACTTGTACATGGAGCAGAGATGTACTTGTACATGGAGCGGAGATGTACTTGTACATTGAGCGGAGAGGTACTTGTACATGGAGCGGAGAGGTACTTGTACATGGAGCGGAGATGTACTTGTACATGGAGCGGAGAGGTACTTGTACATGGAGCGGAGATGTACTTGTACATTGAGCGGAGAGGTACTTGTACATGGAGCAGAGATGTACTTGTACATGGAGCGGAGAGGTACTTGTACATGGAGCGGAGAGGTACTTGTACATGGAGCGGAGAGGTACTTGTACATGGAGCGGAGAGGTACTTGTACATTGAGCGGAGATGTACTTGTACATGGAGCGGAGAGGTACTTGTACATTGAGCGGAGAGGTACTTGTACATGGAGCGGAGAGGTACTTGTACATGGAGCGGAGAGGTACTTGTACATGGAGCGGAGAGGTACTTGTACATGGAGCGGAGAGGTACTTGTACATTGAGCGGAGATGTACTTGTACATGGAGCGGAGATGTACTTGTACATGGATCGGAGAGGTACTTGTACATGAGAGCGGAGAGGTACTGTCGACACTTGTACATTGAGCGTAGAGGTACTGTCGACACTTGTACATTGAGCGGAGAGGTACTTGTACATGGAGCGGAGAGGTACTGTCGACACTTGTACATTGAGCGGAGAGGTACTTGTACATTGAGCGGAGAGGTACTTGTACATGGAGCGCAGAGGTACTTGTACATTGAGCGGAGAGGTACTTGTACATGGAGCGGAGAGGTACTTGTACATGAGAGCGGAGAGGTACTTGTACATGGAGCGGAGAGGTACTGTCGACACTTGTACATTCAGCGGAGAGGTACTTGTACATGGAGCGGAGAGGTACTGTCGATACTTGACATTGAGCGGAGAGGTACTTGTACATGGAGCGGAGAGGTATTTGTACATTGAGCGGAGAGGTACTTGTACATTGAGCGGAGAGGTACTATCGACACTTGTACATTCAGCGGAGAGCTACTTGTACATGGAGCGGAGAGGTATTTGTACATTGAGCAGAGAGGTACTTGTACATGGAGCGGAGAGGTACTTGTACATAGAGCGGAGAGGTACTTATACATGGAGCGGAGAGGTATTTGTACATTGAGCGGAGAGGTACTTGTACATGGAGCGGAGAGGTACTTGTACATGAGAGCGGAGAGGTATTTGTACATGGAGCGGAAAGGTACTGTCGACACTTGTACATTGAGCGGAGAGCTACTTGTACATGGAGCGGAGAGGTACTTGTACATGAGAGCGGAGAGGTACTTGTACATGGAGCGGAGAGGTATTTGTACATGGAGCGGAGAGGTACTGTCGACACTTGACATTGAGCGGAGAGGTACTTGTACATGGAGCGGAGAGGTACTTGTACATGAGAGCGGAGAGGTATTTGTACATGGAGCGGAGAGGTACTGTCGACACTTGACATTGAGCGGAGAGGTACTTGTACATGGAGCGGAGAGGTACTTGTACATGGAGCGGAGAGGTACTTGTACATGGACCGGAGAGGTACTTGTACATGGAGCGGAGAGGTACTTGTACATGGAGCGGAGATGTACTTGTACATTGAGCGGAGAGGTACTTGTACATGGAGCAGAGATGTACTTGTACATGGAGCGGAGATGTACTTGTACATTGAGCGGAGAGGTACTTGTACATGGAGCGGAGAGGTACTTGTACATGGAGCGGAGATGTACTTGTACATGGAGCGGAGAGGTACTTGTACATGGAGCAGAGATGTACTTGTACATGGAGCGGAGAGGTACTTGTACATGGAGCGGAGAGGTACTTGTACATGGAGCGGAGAGGTACTTGTACATGGAGCGGAGAGGTACTTGTACATTGAGCGGAGAGGTACTTGTACATGGAGCGGAGAGGTACTTGTACATTGAGCGGAGAGGTACTTGTACATGGAGCGGAGAGGTACTTGTACATGGAGCGGAGAGGTACTTGTACATGGAGCGGAGAGGTACTTGTACATGGAGCGGAGAGGTACTTGTACATGGAGCGGAGAGGTACTTGTACATTGAGCGGAGATGTACTTGTACATGGAGCGGAGATGTACTTGTACATGGATCGGAGAGGTACTTGTACATGAGAGCGGAGAGGTACTGTCGACACTTGTACATTGGGCGTAGAGGTACTGTCGACACTTGTACATTGAGCGGAGAGGTACTTGTACATGGAGCGGAGAGGTACTGTCGACACTTGTACATTGAGCGGAGAGGTACTTGTACATTGAGCGGAGAGGTACTTGTACATGGAGCGCAGAGGTACTTGTACATTGAGCGGAGAGGTACTTGTACATGGAGCGGAGAGGTACTTGTACATGAGAGCGGAGAGGTACTTGTACATGGAGCGGAGAGGTACTTGTACATTGAGCGGAGAGGTACTGTCGACACTTGTACATTCAGCGGAGAGGTACTTGTACATGGAGCGGAGAGGTACTGTCGATACTTGACATTGAGCGGAGAGGTACTTGTACATGGAGCGGAGAGGTATTTGTACATTGAGCGGAGAGGTACTTGTACATTGAGCGGAGAGGTACTGTCGACACTTGTACATTCAGCGGAGAGCTACTTGTACATGGAGCGGAGAGGTATTTGTACATTGAGCGGAGAGGTACTTGTACATGGAGCGGAGAGGTACTTGTACATAGAGCGGAGAGGTACTTATACATGGAGCGGAGAGGTATTTGTACATTGAGCGGAGAGGTACTTGTACATGGAGCGGAGAGGTACTTGTACATGAGAGCGGAGAGGTATTTGTACATGGAGCGGAAAGGTACTGTCGACACTTGTACATTGAGCGGAGAGCTACTTGTACATGGAGCGGAGAGGTACTTGTACATGAGAGCGGAGAGGTACTTGTACATGGAGCGGAGAGGTATTTGTACATGGAGCGGAGAGGTACTGTCGACACTTGACATTGAGCGGAGAGGTACTTGTACATGGAGTGGAGAGGTACTTGTACATGAGAGCGGAGAGGTATTTGTACATGGAGCGGAGAGGTACTGTCGACACTTGACATTGAGCGGAGAGGTACTTGTACATGGAGTGGAGAGGTACTTGTACATGGAGCGGAGAGGTACTTGTACATGGACCGGAGAGGTACTTGTACATGGAGCGGAGAGGTACTTGTACATGGAGCGGAGAGGTACTTGTACATTGAGCGGAGAGGTACTGGTACATGGAGCGGAGATGTACTTGTACATTGAGCGGAGAGGTACTTGTACATGGAGCGGAGAGGTACTTGTACATTGAGCGGAGAGGTACTTGTACATTGAGCGGAGACGTACTTGTACATTGAGCGGAGATGTACTTGTACATTGAGCGGAGATGTACTTGTACATTGAGCGGAGAGGTACTGGTACATGGAGCGGAGAGGTACTTGTACATGGAGCGGAGAGGTATTTGTACATGGAGCGGAGAGGTATTTGTACATGGAGCGGAGAGGTACTTGTACATTGAGCGGAGAGGTACTTGTACATGGAGCGGAGAGGTACTTGTACATGGAGCGGAGAGGTACTTGTACATGTAGCGGAGAGGTGCTTGTACATGGAGCGGAGAGGTACTTGTACATGGAGCGGAGAGGTATTTGTACATGGAGCGGAGAGGTACTTGTACATGGAGCGGAGAGGTACTTGTACATTCAGCGGAGAGGTACTTGTACATTGAGCGGAGAGGTACTTGTAGATGGAGCGGAGAGGTACTGTCGACACTTGTACATTGAGCGGAGAGGTACTTGTACATGGAGCGGAGAGGTACTTGTACATGGAGCGGAGAGGTACTGTCGACACTTGTACATTGAGCGGAGAGGTACTTGTACATGGAGCGGAGAGGTACTTGTACATGGAGCGGAGATGTACTTGTACAGGGAGCGGAGAGGTACTTGTACATTGAGCGGAGAGGTACTTGTACATGGAGCGGAGAGGTACTTGTACATGGAGCGGAGAGGTACTTGTACATGGAGCGGAGAGGTACTTGTACATTGAGCGGAGAGGTACTTGTACATGGAGCGGAGAGGTACTTGTACATGGAGCGGAGAGGTACTTGTACATGGAGCGGAGAGGTACTTGTACATTGAGCGGAGAGGTACTTGTACATGGAGCGGAGAGGTACTTGTACATGGAGCGGAGAGGTACTTGTACATGGAGCGGAGAGGTACTTGTACATGGAGCGGAGAGGTACTTGTACATTGAGCGGAGATGTACTTGTACATGGAGCGGAGATGTACTTGTACATGGATCGGAGAGGTACTTGTACATGAGAGCGGAGAGGTACTGTCGACACTTGTACATTGAGCGTAGAGGTACTGTCGACACTTGTACATTGAGCGGAGAGGTACTTGTACATGGAGCGGAGAGGTACTGTCGACACTTGTACATTGAGCGGAGAGGTACTTGTACATTGAGCGGAGAGGTACTTGTACATGGAGCGCAGAGGTACTTGTACATTGAGCGGAGAGGTACTTGTACATGGAGCGGAGAGGTACTTGTACATGAGAGCGGAGAGGTACTTGTACATGGAGCGGAGAGGTACTTGTACATTGAGCGGAGAGGTACTGTCGACACTTGTACATTCAGCGGAGAGGTACTTGTACATGGAGCGGAGAGGTACTGTCGATACTTGACATTGAGCGGAGAGGTACTTGTACATGGAGCGGAGAGGTACTTGTACATGGAGCGGAGAGGTACTTGTACATGGAGCGGAGAGGTACTTGTACATTGAGCGGAGAGGTACTTGTACATGGAGCGGAGAGGTACTTGTACATTGAGCGGAGAGGTACTTGTACATGGAGCGGAGAGGTACTTGTACATGGAGCGGAGAGGTACTTGTACATGAAGCGGAGAGGTACTTGTACATGGAGCGGAGAGGTACTTGTACATTGAGCGGAGATGTACTTGTACATGGAGCGGAGATGTACTTGTACATGGATCGGAGAGGTACTTGTACATGAGAGCAGAGAGGTACTGTCGACACTTGTACATTCAGCGGAGAGGTACTTGTACATTGAGCGTAGAGGTACTGTCGACACTTGTACATTGAGCGGAGAGGTACTTGTACATGGAGCGGAGAGGTACTGTCGACACTTGTACATTGAGCGGAGAGGTACTTGTACATTGAGCGGAGAGGTACTTGTACATGGAGCGCATAGGTACTTGTACATTGAGCGGAGAGGTACTTGTACATGGAGCGGAGAGGTACTTGTACATGAGAGCGGAGAGGTACTTGTACATGGAGCGGAGAGGTACTTGTACATTGAGCGGAGAGGTACTGTCGACACTTGTACATTCAGCGGAGAGGTACTTGTACATGGAGCGGAGAGGTACTGTCGATACTTGACATTGAGCGGAGAGGTACTTGTACATGGAGCGGAGAGGTATTTGTACATTGAGCGGAGAGGTACTTGTACATTGAGCGGAGAGGTACTGTCGACACTTGTACATTCAGCGGAGAGCTACTTGTACATGGAGCGGAGAGGTATTTGTACATTGAGCGGAGAGGTACTTGTACATGGAGCGGAGAGGTACTTGTACATAGAGCGGAGAGGTACTTATACATGGAGCGGAGAGGTATTTGTACATTGAGCGGAGAGGTACTTGTACATGGAGCGGAGAGGTACTTGTACATGAGAGCGGAGAGGTATTTGTACATGGAGCGGAAAGGTACTGTCGACACTTGTACATTGAGCGGAGAGCTACTTGTACATGGAGCGGAGAGGTACTTGTACATGAGAGCGGAGAGGTACTTGTACATGGAGCGGAGAGGTATTTGTACATGGAGCGGAGAGGTACTGTCGACACTTGACATTGAGCGGAGAGGTACTTGTACATGGAGCGGAGAGGTACTTGTACATGAGAGCGGAGAGGTATTTGTACATGGAGCGGAGAGGTACTGTCGACACTTGACATTGAGCGGAGAGGTACTTGTACATGGAGCGGAGAGGTACTTGTACATGGAGCGGAGAGGTACTTGTACATGGACCGGAGAGGTACTTGTACATGGAGCGGAGAGGTACTTGTACATGGAGCGGAGATGTACTTGTACATTGAGCGGAGAGGTACTTGTACATGGAGCAGAGATGTACTTGTACATGGAGCGGAGATGTACTTGTACATTGAGCGGAGAGGTACTTGTACATGGAGCGGAGAGGTACTTGTACATGGAGCGGAGATGTACTTGTACATGGAGCGGAGAGGTACTTGTACATGGAGCGGAGATGTACTTGTACATTGAGCGGAGAGGTACTTGTACATGGAGCAGAGATGTACTTGTACATGGAGCGGAGAGGTACTTGTACATGGAGCGGAGAGGTACTTGTACATGGAGCGGAGAGGTACTTGTACATGGAGCGGAGAGGTACTTGTACATTGAGCGGAGATGTACTTGTACATGGAGCGGAGAGGTACTTGTACATTGAGCGGAGAGGTACTTGTACATGGAGCGGAGAGGTACTTGTACATGGAGCGGAGAGGTACTTGTACATGGAGCGGAGAGGTACTTGTACATGGAGCGGAGAGGTACTTGTACATTGAGCGGAGATGTACTTGTACATGGAGCGGAGATGTACTTGTACATGGATCGGAGAGGTACTTGTACATGAGAGCGGAGAGGTACTGTCGACACTTGTACATTGAGCGTAGAGGTACTGTCGACACTTGTACATTGAGCGGAGAGGTACTTGTACATGGAGCGGAGAGGTACTGTCGACACTTGTACATTGAGCGGAGAGGTACTTGTACATTGAGCGGAGAGGTACTTGTACATGGAGCGCAGAGGTACTTGTACATTGAGCGGAGAGGTACTTGTACATGGAGCGGAGAGGTACTTGTACATGAGAGCGGAGAGGTACTTGTACATGGAGCGGAGAGGTACTGTCGACACTTGTACATTCAGCGGAGAGGTACTTGTACATGGAGCGGAGAGGTACTGTCGATACTTGACATTGAGCGGAGAGGTACTTGTACATGGAGCGGAGAGGTATTTGTACATTGAGCGGAGAGGTACTTGTACATTGAGCGGAGAGGTACTGTCGACACTTGTACATTCAGCGGAGAGCTACTTGTACATGGAGCGGAGAGGTATTTGTACATTGAGCGGAGAGGTACTTGTACATGGAGCGGAGAGGTACTTGTACATAGAGCGGAGAGGTACTTATACATGGAGCGGAGAGGTATTTGTACATTGAGCGGAGAGGTACTTGTACATGGAGCGGAGAGGTACTTGTACATGAGAGCGGAGAGGTATTTGTACATGGAGCGGAAAGGTACTGTCGACACTTGTACATTGAGCGGAGAGCTACTTGTACATGGAGCGGAGAGGTACTTGTACATGAGAGCGGAGAGGTACTTGTACATGGAGCGGAGAGGTATTTGTACATGGAGCGGAGAGGTACTGTCGACACTTGACATTGAGCGGAGAGGTACTTGTACATGGAGCGGAGAGGTACTTGTACATGAGAGCGGAGAGGTATTTGTACATGGAGCGGAGAGGTACTGTCGACACTTGACATTGAGCGGAGAGGTACTTGTACATGGAGCGGAGAGGTACTTGTACATGGAGCGGAGAGGTACTTGTACATGGACCGGAGAGGTACTTGTACATGGAGCGGAGAGGTACTTGTACATGGAGCGGAGATGTACTTGTACATTGAGCGGAGAGGTACTTGTACATGGAGCAGAGATGTACTTGTACATGGAGCGGAGATGTACTTGTACATTGAGCGGAGAGGTACTTGTACATGGAGCGGAGAGGTACTTGTACATGGAGCGGAGATGTACTTGTACATGGAGCGGAGAGGTACTTGTACATGGAGCGGAGATGTACTTGTACATTGAGCGGAGAGGTACTTGTACATGGAGCAGAGATGTACTTGTACATGGAGCGGAGAGGTACTTGTACATGGAGCGGAGAGGTACTTGTACATGGAGCGGAGAGGTACTTGTACATGGAGCGGAGAGGTACTTGTACATTGAGCGGAGAGGTACTTGTACATGGAGCGGAGAGGTACTTGTACATTGAGCGGAGAGGTACTTGTACATGGAGCGGAGAGGTACTTGTACATGGAGCGGAGAGGTACTTGTACATGGAGCGGAGAGGTACTTGTACATGGAGCGGAGAGGTACTTGTACATGGAGCGGAGAGGTACTTGTACATTGAGCGGAGATGTACTTGTACATGGAGCGGAGATGTACTTGTACATGGATCGGAGAGGTACTTGTACATGAGAGCGGAGAGGTACTGTCGACACTTGTACATTGAGCGTAGAGGTACTGTCGACACTTGTACATTGAGCGGAGAGGTACTTGTACATGGAGCGGAGAGGTACTGTCGACACTTGTACATTGAGCGGAGAGGTACTTGTACATTGAGCGGAGAGGTACTTGTACATGGAGCGCAGAGGTACTTGTACATTGAGCGGAGAGGTACTTGTACATGGAGCGGAGAGGTACTTGTACATGAGAGCGGAGAGGTACTTGTACATGGAGCGGAGAGGTACTTGTACATTGAGCGGAGAGGTACTGTCGACACTTGTACATTCAGCGGAGAGGTACTTGTACATGGAGCGGAGAGGTACTGTCGATACTTGACATTGAGCGGAGAGGTACTTGTACATGGAGCGGAGAGGTATTTGTACATTGAGCGGAGAGGTACTTGTACATTGAGCGGAGAGGTACTGTCGACACTTGTACATTCAGCGGAGAGCTACTTGTACATGGAGCGGAGAGGTATTTGTACATTGAGCGGAGAGGTACTTGTACATGGAGCGGAGAGGTACTTGTACATAGAGCGGAGAGGTACTTATACATGGAGCGGAGAGGTATTTGTACATTGAGCGGAGAGGTACTTGTACATGGAGCGCAGAGGTACTTGTACATTGAGCGGAGAGGTACTTGTACATGGAGCGGAGAGGTACTTGTACATGAGAGCGGAGAGGTACTTGTACATGGAGCGGAGAGGTACTGTCGACACTTGTACATTCAGCGGAGAGGTACTTGTACATGGAGCGGAGAGGTACTGTCGATACTTGACATTGAGCGGAGAGGTACTTGTACATGGAGCGGAGAGGTATTTGTACATTGAGCGGAGAGGTACTTGTACATTGAGCGGAGAGGTACTGTCGACACTTGTACATTCAGCGGAGAGCTACTTGTACATGGAGCGGAGAGGTATTTGTACATTGAGCGGAGAGGTACTTGTACATGGAGCGGAGAGGTACTTGTACATAGAGCGGAGAGGTACTTATACATGGAGCGGAGAGGTATTTGTACATTGAGCGGAGAGGTACTTGTACATGGAGCGGAGAGGTACTTGTACATGAGAGCGGAGAGGTATTTGTACATGGAGCGGAAAGGTACTGTCGACACTTGTACATTGAGCGGAGAGCTACTTGTACATGGAGCGGAGAGGTACTTGTACATGAGAGCGGAGAGGTACTTGTACATGGAGCGGAGAGGTATTTGTACATGGAGCGGAGAGGTACTGTCGACACTTGACATTGAGCGGAGAGGTACTTGTACATGGAGCGGAGAGGTACTTGTACATGAGAGCGGAGAGGTATTTGTACATGGAGCGGAGAGGTACTGTCGACACTTGACATTGAGCGGAGAGGTACTTGTACATGGAGCGGAGAGGTACTTGTACATGGAGCGGAGAGGTACTTGTACATGGACCGGAGAGGTACTTGTACATGGAGCGGAGAGGTACTTGTACATGGAGCGGAGATGTACTTGTACATTGAGCGGAGAGGTACTTGTACATGGAGCAGAGATGTACTTGTACATGGAGCGGAGATGTACTTGTACATTGAGCGGAGAGGTACTTGTACATGGAGCGGAGAGGTACTTGTACATGGAGCGGAGATGTACTTGTACATGGAGCGGAGAGGTACTTGTACATGGAGCGGAGATGTACTTGTACATTGAGCGGAGAGGTACTTGTACATGGAGCAGAGATGTACTTGTACATGGAGCGGAGAGGTACTTGTACATGGAGCGGAGAGGTACTTGTACATGGAGCGGAGAGGTACTTGTACATGGAGCGGAGAGGTACTTGTACATTGAGCGGAGAGGTACTTGTACATGGAGCGGAGAGGTACTTGTACATTGAGCGGAGAGGTACTTGTACATGGAGCGGAGAGGTACTTGTACATGGAGCGGAGAGGTACTTGTACATGGAGCGGAGAGGTACTTGTACATGGAGCGGAGAGGTACTTGTACATGGAGCGGAGAGGTACTTGTACATTGAGCGGAGATGTACTTGTACATGGAGCGGAGATGTACTTGTACATGGATCGGAGAGGTACTTGTACATGAGAGCGGAGAGGTACTGTCGACACTTGTACATTGAGCGTAGAGGTACTGTCGACACTTGTACATTGAGCGGAGAGGTACTTGTACATGGAGCGGAGAGGTACTGTCGACACTTGTACATTGAGCGGAGAGGTACTTGTACATTGAGCGGAGAGGTACTTGTACATGGAGCGCAGAGGTACTTGTACATTGAGCGGAGAGGTACTTGTACATGGAGCGGAGAGGTACTTGTACATGAGAGCGGAGAGGTACTTGTACATGGAGCGGAGAGGTACTTGTACATTGAGCGGAGAGGTACTGTCGACACTTGTACATTCAGCGGAGAGGTACTTGTACATGGAGCGGAGAGGTACTGTCGATACTTGACATTGAGCGGAGAGGTACTTGTACATGGAGCGGAGAGGTATTTGTACATTGAGCGGAGAGGTACTTGTACATTGAGCGGAGAGGTACTGTCGACACTTGTACATTCAGCGGAGAGCTACTTGTACATGGAGCGGAGAGGTATTTGTACATTGAGCGGAGAGGTACTTGTACATGGAGCGGAGAGGTACTTGTACATAGAGCGGAGAGGTACTTATACATGGAGCGGAGAGGTATTTGTACATTGAGCGGAGAGGTACTTGTACATGGAGCGCAGAGGTACTTGTACATTGAGCGGAGAGGTACTTGTACATGGAGCGGAGAGGTACTTGTACATGAGAGCGGAGAGGTACTTGTACATGGAGCGGAGAGGTACTGTCGACACTTGTACATTCAGCGGAGAGGTACTTGTACATGGAGCGGAGAGGTACTGTCGATACTTGACATTGAGCGGAGAGGTACTTGTACATGGAGCGGAGAGGTATTTGTACATTGAGCGGAGAGGTACTTGTACATTGAGCGGAGAGGTACTGTCGACACTTGTACATTCAGCGGAGAGCTACTTGTACATGGAGCGGAGAGGTATTTGTACATTGAGCGGAGAGGTACTTGTACATGGAGCGGAGAGGTACTTGTACATAGAGCGGAGAGGTACTTATACATGGAGCGGAGAGGTATTTGTACATTGAGCGGAGAGGTACTTGTACATGGAGCGGAGAGGTACTTGTACATGAGAGCGGAGAGGTATTTGTACATGGAGCGGAAAGGTACTGTCGACACTTGTACATTGAGCGGAGAGCTACTTGTACATGGAGCGGAGAGGTACTTGTACATGAGAGCGGAGAGGTACTTGTACATGGAGCGGAGAGGTATTTGTACATGGAGCGGAGAGGTACTGTCGACACTTGACATTGAGCGGAGAGGTACTTGTACATGGAGCGGAGAGGTACTTGTACATGAGAGCGGAGAGGTATTTGTACATGGAGCGGAGAGGTACTGTCGACACTTGACATTGAGCGGAGAGGTACTTGTACATGGAGCGGAGAGGTACTTGTACATGGAGCGGAGAGGTACTTGTACATGGACCGGAGAGGTACTTGTACATGGAGCGGAGAGGTACTTGTACATGGAGCGGAGATGTACTTGTACATTGAGCGGAGAGGTACTTGTACATGGAGCAGAGATGTACTTGTACATGGAGCGGAGATGTACTTGTACATTGAGCGGAGAGGTACTTGTACATGGAGCGGAGAGGTACTTGTACATGGAGCGGAGATGTACTTGTACATGGAGCGGAGAGGTACTTGTACATGGAGCGGAGATGTACTTGTACATTGAGCGGAGAGGTACTTGTACATGGAGCAGAGATGTACTTGTACATGGAGCGGAGAGGTACTTGTACATGGAGCGGAGAGGTACTTGTACATGGAGCGGAGAGGTACTTGTACATGGAGCGGAGAGGTACTTGTACATTGAGCGGAGAGGTACTTGTACATGGAGCGGAGAGGTACTTGTACATTGAGCGGAGAGGTACTTGTACATGGAGCGGAGAGGTACTTGTACATGGAGCGGAGAGGTACTTGTACATGGAGCGGAGAGGTACTTGTACATGGAGCGGAGAGGTACTTGTACATGGAGCGGAGAGGTACTTGTACATTGAGCGGAGATGTACTTGTACATGGAGCGGAGATGTACTTGTACATGGATCGGAGAGGTACTTGTACATGAGAGCGGAGAGGTACTGTCGACACTTGTACATTGAGCGTAGAGGTACTGTCGACACTTGTACATTGAGCGGAGAGGTACTTGTACATGGAGCGGAGAGGTACTGTCGACACTTGTACATTGAGCGGAGAGGTACTTGTACATTGAGCGGAGAGGTACTTGTACATGGAGCGCAGAGGTACTTGTACATTGAGCAGAGAGGTACTTGTACATGGAGCGGAGAGGTACTTGTACATGAGAGCGGAGAGGTACTTGTACATGGAGCGGAGAGGTACTTGTACATTGAGCGGAGAGGTACTGTCGACACTTGTACATTCAGCGGAGAGGTACTTGTACATGGAGCGGAGAGGTACTGTCGATACTTGACATTGAGCGGAGAGGTACTTGTACATGGAGCGGAGAGGTATTTGTACATTGAGCGGAGAGGTACTTGTACATTGAGCGGAGAGGTACTGTCGACACTTGTACATTCAGCGGAGAGCTACTTGTACATGGAGCGGAGAGGTATTTGTACATTGAGCGGAGAGGTACTTGTACATGGAGCGGAGAGGTACTTGTACATAGAGCGGAGAGGTACTTATACATGGAGCGGAGAGGTATTTGTACATTGAGCGGAGAGGTACTTGTACATGGAGCGGAGAGGTACTTGTACATGAGAGCGGAGAGGTATTTGTACATGGAGCGGAAAGGTACTGTCGACACTTGTACATTGAGCGGAGAGCTACTTGTACATGGAGCGGAGAGGTACTTGTACATGAGAGCGGAGAGGTACTTGTACATGGAGCGGAGAGGTATTTGTACATGGAGCGGAGAGGTACTGTCGACACTTGACATTGAGCGGAGAGGTACTTGTACATGGAGCGGAGAGGTACTTGTACATGAGAGCGGAGAGGTATTTGTACATGGAGCGGAGAGGTACTGTCGACACTTGACATTGAGCGGAGAGGTACTTGTACATGGAGCGGAGAGGTACTTGTACATGGAGCGGAGAGGTACTTGTACATGGACCGGAGAGGTACTTGTACATGGAGCGGAGAGGTACTTGTACATGGAGCGGAGATGTACTTGTACATTGAGCGGAGAGGTACTTGTACATGGAGCAGAGATGTACTTGTACATGGAGCGGAGATGTACTTGTACATTGAGCGGAGAGGTACTTGTACATGGAGCGGAGAGGTACTTGTACATGGAGCGGAGATGTACTTGTACATGGAGCGGAGAGGTACTTGTACATGGAGCGGAGATGTACTTGTACATTGAGCGGAGAGGTACTTGTACATTGAGCGGAGAGGTACTGTCGACACTTGTACATTCAGCGGAGAGCTACTTGTACATGGAGCGGAGAGGTATTTGTACATTGAGCGGAGAGGTACTTGTACATGGAGCGGAGAGGTACTTGTACATAGAGCGGAGAGGTACTTATACATGGAGCGGAGAGGTATTTGTACATTGAGCGGAGAGGTACTTGTACATGGAGCGGAGAGGTACTTGTACATGAGAGCGGAGAGGTATTTGTACATGGAGCGGAAAGGTACTGTCGACACTTGTACATTGAGCGGAGAGCTACTTGTACATGGAGCGGAGAGGTACTTGTACATGAGAGCGGAGAGGTACTTGTACATGGAGCGGAGAGGTATTTGTACATGGAGCGGAGAGGTACTGTCGACACTTGACATTGAGCGGAGAGGTACTTGTACATGGAGCGGAGAGGTACTTGTACATGAGAGCGGAGAGGTATTTGTACATGGAGCGGAGAGGTACTGTCGACACTTGACATTGAGCGGAGAGGTACTTGTACATGGAGCGGAGAGGTACTTGTACATGGAGCGGAGAGGTACTTGTACATGGACCGGAGAGGTACTTGTACATGGAGCGGAGAGGTACTTGTACATGGAGCGGAGATGTACTTGTACATTGAGCGGAGAGGTACTTGTACATGGAGCAGAGATGTACTTGTACATGGAGCGGAGATGTACTTGTACATTGAGCGGAGAGGTACTTGTACATGGAGCGGAGAGGTACTTGTACATGGAGCGGAGATGTACTTGTACATGGAGCGGAGAGGTACTTGTACATGGAGCGGAGATGTACTTGTACATTGAGCGGAGAGGTACTTGTACATGGAGCAGAGATGTACTTGTACATGGAGCGGAGAGGTACTTGTACATGGAGCGGAGAGGTACTTGTACATGGAGCGGAGAGGTACTTGTACATGGAGCCGAGAGGTACTTGTACATTGAGCGGAGAGGTACTTGTACATTGAGCGGAGAGGTACTTGTACATGGAGCTAGGGCTGGGTATCGAGTTTCGATACTTACTTGGCACCGAAATGGAAACATCGATACTAAGGGGTATCGAAGCCTCCCTTGTCAATCGATACCAATTTTCGATACCAAAACAAAACAGCGTCATTGAGCCTATAAGCATGCGACATGCTTGCACGCCGCGCTCTAATACGGCTGGTGATTGGCTGTCATGTAGAGGCATGCAGGAAACGTTACGCCCACTTTAGCCGGTGTGTTTGTTGTGACTGTGAGCCAGGCGTGCGGTGCGGATAGTATACAAGAAGTTAGCCACTCAAGCTACTCCTATCCTGGATTACCATATGGCGAAGATGATGAAAAGCAGGAAAAGAAACAGAAACAACACGGACTGGTTTCCACAGACAAGAGAAATAATTGAGAGGTGGGTCAGCTCAGCTTACCGCAAGTTAGCGGTTATCAGATCCCTCAGTCTGACAAATCCATGCATCTGGCTGTGAGTTGTAGCATTAGATCGTTTAATTAATTGCCGCCGTAACGTTATGCGCAAGCGGGCATTGTGTATTTTTAGCAACTCGTTAACAAACGCTGATGTCATGATAGTTTGTTGAATGTAAATGCGATTCATTTATATTGATTGGCTAGTCAGTGAAGTTGAGCTGTCTCGTCAGATTTGACAAGAATGACGTTCTGTTGCAGCAGTGAGCACACTGATCTGCAACGCTAGCGTTAATGTTTAATTAATTAGCGTTATGTGCAAGCGGGCAGTTATCGCCCATGTATTTTTAGCAACTCGTTAACAAACGCTGATGTCATGATAGTTTGTTGAATATGAATGCGATTCACTTTGTGGCATATAAGGCTATATTGATAGGCTAGTCAATGCTCAACTAGTCTTCCATGCATGAAGTGGAGCCATCTCATCAGTTTGTACAAGAATAGAGTTCTGTTGCATCAGTGAGCATTAAACCCTGATTTGCAACTCTCTGTTTTGCACTGAAAACTATTCCACTGATTTATTTGTTTTAGCTACATTTCTTTCCTTTGTAGTACTCCAATATTTTTTGTAGGGACGGCAATACGTTTAGAGAACTTAAAGTTATGTTAAATACAGTAGGTTTAATTTTTTTCTGCTGTAAAACTTAAGATGGGGGGAAACTAAAGATTTGTAAAATAATTTCAATGTGTAATGCAGTTTTATTTTTGTTAAAATGGATTTTTCTAAAAATTGGTATCGAAAAAAGTATCGTTCAGGAACCGGTATCGAAATCCAAGTATCGAAACGGTATCGATATCGAAAAATTTTGAACGATACCCAGCCCTACATGGAGCGCAGATGTACTTGTACATTGAGCGGAGAGGTACTGGTACATGGAGCGGAGATGTACTTGTACATTGAGCGGAGAGGTACTTGTACATTGAGCGGAGAGGTACTTGTACATGGAGCGGAGATGTACTTGTACATTGAGCGGAGAGGTACTGGTACATGGAGCGGAGATGTACTTGTACATTGAGCGGAGAGGTACTTGTACATGGAGTGGAGATGTACTTGTACATTGAGCGGAGAGGTACTGGTACATGGAGCGGAGATGTACTTGTACATTGAGCGGAGAGGTACTTGTACATGGAGTGGAGATGTACTTGTACATTGAGCGGAGAGGTACTGGTACATGGAGCGGAGATGTACTTGTACATTGAGCGGAGAGGTACTTGTACATGGAGTGGAGATGTACTTGTACATGGAGCGGAGATGTACTTGTACATTGAGCGGAGAGGTACTTGTACATGGAGCGGAGATGTACTTGTACATGGAGCGGAGAGGTACTTGTACATTGAGCGGAGAGGTACTTGTACATGGAGCGGAGAGGTACTTGTACATGGAGCGGAGATGTACTTGTACATGGAGCGGAGAGGTACTTGTACATGGAGCGGAGATGTACTTGTACATTGAGCGGAGAGGTACTTGTACATGGAGCAGAGATGTACTTGTACATGGAGCGGAGAGGTACTTGTACATGGAGCGGAGAGGTACTTGTACATGGAGCGGAGAGGTACTTGTACATGGAGCGGAGAGGTACTTGTACATTGAGCGGAGAGGTACTTGTACATTGAGCGGAGAGGTACTTGTACATGGAGCTAGGGCTGGGTATCGAGTTTCGATACTTACTTGGCACCGAAATGGAAACATCGATACTAAGGGGTATCGAAGCCTCCCTTGTCAATCGATACCAATTTTCGATACCAAAACAAAACAGCGTCATTGAGCCTATAAGCATGCGACATGCTTGCACGCCGCGCTCTAATACGGCTGGTGATTGGCTGTCATGTAGAGGCATGCAGGAAACGTTACGCCCACTTTAGCCGGTGTGTTTGTTGTGACTGTGAGCCAGGCGTGCGGTGCGGATAGTATACAAGAAGTTAGCCACTCAAGCTACTCCTATCCTGGATTACCATATGGCGAAGATGATGAAAAGCAGGAAAAGAAACAGAAACAACACGGACTGGTTTCCACAGACAAGAGAAATAATTGAGAGGTGGGTCAGCTCAGCTTACCGCAAGTTAGCGGTTATCAGATCCCTCAGTCTGACAAATCCATGCATCTGGCTGTGAGTTGTAGCATTAGATCGTTTAATTAATTGCCGCCGTAACGTTATGCGCAAGCGGGCATTGTGTATTTTTAGCAACTCGTTAACAAACGCTGATGTCATGATAGTTTGTTGAATGTAAATGCGATTCATTTATATTGATTGGCTAGTCAGTGAAGTTGAGCTGTCTCGTCAGATTTGACAAGAATGACGTTCTGTTGCAGCAGTGAGCACACTGATCTGCAACGCTAGCGTTAATGTTTAATTAATTAGCGTTATGTGCAAGCGGGCAGTTATCGCCCATGTATTTTTAGCAACTCGTTAACAAACGCTGATGTCATGATAGTTTGTTGAATATAAATGCGATTCACTTTGTGGCATATAAGGCTATATTGATAGGCTAGTCAATGCTCAACTAGTCTTCCATGCATGAAGTGGAGCCATCTCATCAGTTTGTACAAGAATAGAGTTCTGTTGCATCAGTGAGCATTAAACCCTGATTTGCAACTCTCTGTTTTGCACTGAAAACTATTCCACTGATTTATTTGTTTTAGCTACATTTCTTTCCTTTGTAGTACTCCAATATTTTTTGTAGGGACGGCAATACGTTTAGAGAACTTAAAGTTATGTTAAATACAGTAGGTTTTATTTTTTTCTGCTGTAAAACTTAAGATGGGGGGAAACTAAAGATTTGTAAAATAATTTCAATGTGTAATGCAGTTTTATTTTTGTTAAAATGGATTTTTCTAAAAATTGGTATCGAAAAAAGTATCGTTCAGGAACCGGTATCGAAATCCAAGTATCGAAACGGTATCGATATCGAAAAATTTTGAACGATACCCAGCCCTACATGGAGCGCAGATGTACTTGTACATTGAGCGGAGAGGTACTGGTACATGGAGCGGAGATGTACTTGTACATTGAGCGGAGAGGTACTTGTACATTGAGCGGAGAGGTACTTGTACATGGAGCGGAGATGTACTTGTACATTGAGCGGAGAGGTACTGGTACATGGAGCGGAGATGTACTTGTACATTGAGCGGAGAGGTACTTGTACATGGAGTGGAGATGTACTTGTACATTGAGCGGAGAGGTACTGGTACATGGAGCGGAGATGTACTTGTACATTGAGCGGAGAGGTACTTGTACATGGAGTGGAGATGTACTTGTACATTGAGCGGAGAGGTACTGGTACATGGAGCGGAGATGTACTTGTACATTGAGCGGAGAGGTACTTGTACATGGAGTGGAGATGTACTTGTACATGGAGCGGAGATGTACTTGTACATTGAGCGGAGAGGTACTTGTACATGGAGCGGAGATGTACTTGTACATGGAGCGGAGAGGTACTTGTACATGGAGCGGAGAGGTACTTGTACATGGAGCGGAGATGTACTTGTACATGGAGCGGAGATGTACTTGTACATGGAGCGGAGAGGTACTTGTACATGGAGCGGAGAGGTACTTATACATTGAGCGGAGACGTACTTGTACATGGAGCGGAGATGTACTTGTACATTGAGCGGAGAGGTACTTGTACATTGAGCGGAGAGGTACTGGTACATGGAGCGGAGATGTACTTGTACATTGAGCGGAGAGGTACTTGTACATGGAGCGGAGAGGTACTTGTACATTGAGCGGAGAGGTACTTGTACATTGAGCGGAGACGTACTTGTACATTGAGCGGAGATGTACTTGTACATTGAGCGGAGATGTACTTGTACATTGAGCAGAGAGGTACTGGTACATGGAGCGGAGAGGTACTTGTACATGGAGCGGAGAGGTATTTGTACATGGAGCGGAGAGGTATTTGTACATGGAGCGGAGAGGTACTTGTACATTGAGCGGAGAGGTACTTGTACATGGAGCGGAGAGGTACTTGTACATGGAGCGGAGAGGTACTTGTACATGTAGCGGAGAGGTGCTTGTACATGGAGCGGAGAGGTACTTGTACATGGAGCGGAGAGGTATTTGTACATGGAGCGGAGAGGTACTTGTACATGGAGCGGAGAGGTACTTGTACATTCAGCGGAGAGGTACTTGTACATTGAGCGGAGAGGTACTTGTAGATGGAGCGGAGAGGTACTGTCGACACTTGTACATTGAGCGGAGAGGTACTTGTACATGGAGCGGAGAGGTACTTGTACATGGAGCGGAGAGGTACTGTCAACACTTGTACATTGAGCGGAGAGGTACTTGTACATGGAGCGGAGAGGTACTTGTACATGGAGCGGAGATGTACTTGTACAGGGAGCGGAGAGGTACTTGTACATTGAGCGGAGAGGTACTTGTACATGGAGCGGAGAGGTACTTGTACATGGAGCGGAGAGGTACTTGTACATGGAGCGGAGAGGTACTTGTACATTGAGCGGAGAGGTACTTGTACATGGAGCGGAGAGGTACTTGTACATGGAGCGGAGAGGTACTTGTACATGGAGCGGAGAGGTACTTGTACATTGAGCGGAGAGGTACTTGTACATGGAGCGGAGAGGTACTTGTACATGGAGCGGAGAGGTACTTGTACATGGAGCGGAGAGGTACTTGTACATGGAGCGGAGAGGTACTTGTACATTGAGCGGAGATGTACTTGTACATGGAGCGGAGATGTACTTGTACATGGATCGGAGAGGTACTTGTACATGAGAGCGGAGAGGTACTGTCGACACTTGTACATTGAGCGTAGAGGTACTGTCGACACTTGTACATTGAGCGGAGAGGTACTTGTACATGGAGCGGAGAGGTACTGTCGACACTTGTACATTGAGCGGAGAGGTACTTGTACATTGAGCGGAGAGGTACTTGTACATGGAGCGCAGAGGTACTTGTACATTGAGCGGAGAGGTACTTGTACATGGAGCGGAGAGGTACTTGTACATGAGAGCGGAGAGGTACTTGTACATGGAGCGGAGAGGTACTTGTACATTGAGCGGAGAGGTACTGTCGACACTTGTACATTCAGCGGAGAGGTACTTGTACATGGAGCGGAGAGGTACTGTCGATACTTGACATTGAGCGGAGAGGTACTTGTACATGGAGCGGAGAGGTACTTGTACATGGAGCGGAGAGGTACTTGTACATGGAGCGGAGAGGTACTTGTACATTGAGCGGAGAGGTACTTGTACATGGAGCGGAGAGGTACTTGTACATTGAGCGGAGAGGTACTTGTACATGGAGCGGAGAGGTACTTGTACATGGAGCGGAGAGGTACTTGTACATGGAGCGGAGAGGTACTTGTACATGGAGCGGAGAGGTACTTGTACATTGAGCGGAGATGTACTTGTACATGGAGCGGAGATGTACTTGTACATGGATCGGAGAGGTACTTGTACATGAGAGCGGAGAGGTACTGTCGACACTTGTACATTGAGCGTAGAGGTACTGTCGACACTTGTACATTGAGCGGAGAGGTACTTGTACATGGAGCGGAGAGGTACTGTCGACACTTGTACATTGAGCGGAGAGGTACTTGTACATTGAGCGGAGAGGTACTTGTACATGGAGCGCAGAGGTACTTGTACATTGAGCGGAGAGGTACTTGTACATGGAGCGGAGAGGTACTTGTACATGAGAGCGGAGAGGTACTTGTACATGGAGCGGAGAGGTACTTGTACATTGAGCGGAGAGGTACTGTCGACACTTGTACATTCAGCGGAGAGGTACTTGTACATGGAGCGGAGAGGTACTGTCGATACTTGACATTGAGCGGAGAGGTACTTGTACATGGAGCGGAGAGGTATTTGTACATTGAGCGGAGAGGTACTTGTACATTGAGCGGAGAGGTACTGTCGACACTTGTACATTCAGCGGAGAGCTACTTGTACATGGAGCGGAGAGGTATTTGTACATTGAGCGGAGAGGTACTTGTACATGGAGCGGAGAGGTACTTGTACATAGAGCGGAGAGGTACTTATACATGGAGCGGAGAGGTATTTGTACATTGAGCGGAGAGGTACTTGTACATGGAGCGGAGAGGTACTTGTACATGAGAGCGGAGAGGTATTTGTACATGGAGCGGAAAGGTACTGTCGACACTTGTACATTGAGCGGAGAGCTACTTGTACATGGAGCGGAGAGGTACTTGTACATGAGAGCGGAGAGGTACTTGTACATGGAGCGGAGAGGTATTTGTACATGGAGCGGAGAGGTACTGTCGACACTTGACATTGAGCGGAGAGGTACTTGTACATGGAGCGGAGAGGTACTTGTACATGAGAGCGGAGAGGTATTTGTACATGGAGCGGAGAGGTACTGTCGACACTTGACATTGAGCGGAGAGGTACTTGTACATGGAGCGGAGAGGTACTTGTACATGGAGCGGAGAGGTACTTGTACATGGAGCGGAGAGGTACTTGTACATGGAGCGGAGAGGTACTTGTACATGGAGCGGAGATGTACTTGTACATGGAGCGGAGAGGTACTTGTACATGGAGCGGAGATGTACTTGTACATTGAGCGGAGAGGTACTTGTACATGGAGCAGAGATGTACTTGTACATGGAGCGGAGAGGTACTTGTACATGGAGCGGAGAGGTACTTGTACATGGAGCGGAGAGGTACTTGTACATTGAGCGGAGAGGTACTTGTACATTGAGCGGAGAGGTACTTGTACATGGAGCTAGGGCTGGGTATCGAGTTTCGATACTTACTTGGCACCGAAATGGAAACATCGATACTAAGGGGTATCGAAGCCTCCCTTGTCAATCGATACCAATTTTCGATACCAAAACAAAACAGCGTCATTGAGCCTATAAGCATGCGACATGCTTGCACGCCGCGCTCTAATACGGCTGGTGATTGGCTGTCATGTAGAGGCATGCAGGAAACGTTACGCCCACTTTAGCCGGTGTGTTTGTTGTGACTGTGAGCCAGGCGTGCGGTGCGGATAGTATACAAGAAGTTAGCCACTCAAGCTACTCCTATCCTGGATTACCATATGGCGAAGATGATGAAAAGCAGGAAAAGAAACAGAAACAACACGGACTGGTTTCCACAGACAAGAGAAATAATTGAGAGGTGGGTCAGCTCAGCTTACCGCAAGTTAGCGGTTATCAGATCCCTCAGTCTGACAAATCCATGCATCTGGCTGTGAGTTGTAGCATTAGATCGTTTAATTAATTGCCGCCGTAACGTTATGCGCAAGCGGGCATTGTGTATTTTTAGCAACTCGTTAACAAACGCTGATGTCATGATAGTTTGTTGAATGTAAATGCGATTCATTTATATTGATTGGCTAGTCAGTGAAGTTGAGCTGTCTCGTCAGATTTGACAAGAATGACGTTCTGTTGCAGCAGTGAGCACACTGATCTGCAACGCTAGCGTTAATGTTTAATTAATTAGCGTTATGTGCAAGCGGGCAGTTATCGCCCATGTATTTTTAGCAACTCGTTAACAAACGCTGATGTCATGATAGTTTGTTGAATATAAATGCGATTCACTTTGTGGCATATAAGGCTATATTGATAGGCTAGTCAATGCTCAACTAGTCTTCCATGCATGAAGTGGAGCCATCTCATCAGTTTGTACAAGAATAGAGTTCTGTTGCATCAGTGAGCATTAAACCCTGATTTGCAACTCTCTGTTTTGCACTGAAAACTATTCCACTGATTTATTTGTTTTAGCTACATTTCTTTCCTTTGTAGTACTCCAATATTTTTTGTAGGGACGGCAATACGTTTAGAGAACTTAAAGTTATGTTAAATACAGTAGGTTTTATTTTTTTCTGCTGTAAAACTTAAGATGGGGGGAAACTAAAGATTTGTAAAATAATTTCAATGTGTAATGCAGTTTTATTTTTGTTAAAATGGATTTTTCTAAAAATTGGTATCGAAAAAAGTATCGTTCAGGAACCGGTATCGAAATCCAAGTATCGAAACGGTATCGATATCGAAAAATTTTGAACGATACCCAGCCCTACATGGAGCGCAGATGTACTTGTACATTGAGCGGAGAGGTACTGGTACATGGAGCGGAGATGTACTTGTACATTGAGCGGAGAGGTACTTGTACATTGAGCGGAGAGGTACTTGTACATGGAGCGGAGATGTACTTGTACATTGAGCGGAGAGGTACTGGTACATGGAGCGGAGATGTACTTGTACATTGAGCGGAGAGGTACTTGTACATGGAGTGGAGATGTACTTGTACATTGAGCGGAGAGGTACTGGTACATGGAGCGGAGATGTACTTGTACATTGAGCGGAGAGGTACTTGTACATGGAGTGGAGATGTACTTGTACATTGAGCGGAGAGGTACTGGTACATGGAGCGGAGATGTACTTGTACATTGAGCGGAGAGGTACTTGTACATGGAGTGGAGATGTACTTGTACATGGAGCGGAGATGTACTTGTACATTGAGCGGAGAGGTACTTGTACATGGAGCGGAGATGTACTTGTACATGGAGCGGAGAGGTACTTGTACATGGAGCGGAGAGGTACTTGTACATGGAGCGGAGATGTACTTGTACATGGAGCGGAGATGTACTTGTACATGGAGCGGAGAGGTACTTGTACATGGAGCGGAGAGGTACTTATACATTGAGCGGAGACGTACTTGTACATGGAGCGGAGATGTACTTGTACATTGAGCGGAGAGGTACTTGTACATTGAGCGGAGAGGTACTGGTACATGGAGCGGAGATGTACTTGTACATTGAGCGGAGAGGTACTTGTACATGGAGCGGAGAGGTACTTGTACATTGAGCGGAGAGGTACTTGTACATTGAGCGGAGACGTACTTGTACATTGAGCGGAGATGTACTTGTACATTGAGCGGAGATGTACTTGTACATTGAGCGGAGAGGTACTGGTACATGGAGCGGAGAGGTACTTGTACATGGAGCGGAGAGGTATTTGTACATGGAGCGGAGAGGTATTTGTACATGGAGCGGAGAGGTACTTGTACATTGAGCGGAGAGGTACTTGTACATGGAGCGGAGAGGTACTTGTACATGGAGCGGAGAGGTACTTGTACATGTAGCGGAGAGGTGCTTGTACATGGAGCGGAGAGGTACTTGTACATGGAGCGGAGAGGTATTTGTACATGGAGCGGAGAGGTACTTGTACATGGAGCGGAGAGGTACTTGTACATTCAGCGGAGAGGTACTTGTACATTGAGCGGAGAGGTACTTGTAGATGGAGCGGAGAGGTACTGTCGACACTTGTACATTGAGCGGAGAGGTACTTGTACATGGAGCGGAGAGGTACTTGTACATGGAGCGGAGAGGTACTGTCGACACTTGTACATTGAGCGGAGAGGTACTTGTACATGGAGCGGAGAGGTACTTGTACATGGAGCGGAGATGTACTTGTACAGGGAGCGGAGAGGTACTTGTACATTGAGCGGAGAGGTACTTGTACATGGAGCGGAGAGGTACTTGTACATGGAGCGGAGAGGTACTTGTACATGGAGCGGAGAGGTACTTGTACATTGAGCGGAGAGGTACTTGTACATGGAGCGGAGAGGTACTTGTACATGGAGCGGAGAGGTACTTGTACATGGAGCGGAGAGGTACTTGTACATTGAGCGGAGAGGTACTTGTACATGGAGCGGAGAGGTACTTGTACATGGAGCGGAGAGGTACTTGTACATGGAGCGGAGAGGTACTTGTACATTGAGCGGAGATGTACTTGTACATGGAGCGGAGATGTACTTGTACATGGATCGGAGAGGTACTTGTACATGAGAGCGGAGAGGTACTGTCGACACTTGTACATTGAGCGTAGAGGTACTGTCGACACTTGTACATTGAGCGGAGAGGTACTTGTACATGGAGCGGAGAGGTACTGTCGACACTTGTACATTGAGCGGAGAGGTACTTGTACATTGAGCGGAGAGGTACTTGTACATGGAGCGCAGAGGTACTTGTACATTGAGCGGAGAGGTACTTGTACATGGAGCGGAGAGGTACTTGTACATGAGAGCGGAGAGGTACTTGTACATGGAGCGGAGAGGTACTTGTACATTGAGCGGAGAGGTACTGTCGACACTTGTACATTCAGCGGAGAGGTACTTGTACATGGAGCGGAGAGGTACTGTCGATACTTGACATTGAGCGGAGAGGTACTTGTACATGGAGCGGAGAGGTACTTGTACATGGAGCGGAGAGGTACTTGTACATGGAGCGGAGAGGTACTTGTACATTGAGCGGAGAGGTACTTGTACATGGAGCGGAGAGGTACTTGTACATTGAGCGGAGAGGTACTTGTACATGGAGCGGAGAGGTACTTGTACATGGAGCGGAGAGGTACTTGTACATGGAGCGGAGAGGTACTTGTACATGGAGCGGAGAGGTACTTGTACATTGAGCGGAGATGTACTTGTACATGGAGCGGAGATGTACTTGTACATGGATCGGAGAGGTACTTGTACATGAGAGCGGAGAGGTACTGTCGACACTTGTACATTGAGCGTAGAGGTACTGTCGACACTTGTACATTGAGCGGAGAGGTACTTGTACATGGAGCGGAGAGGTACTGTCGACACTTGTACATTGAGCGGAGAGGTACTTGTACATTGAGCGGAGAGGTACTTGTACATGGAGCGCAGAGGTACTTGTACATTGAGCGGATAGGTACTTGTACATGGAGCGGAGAGGTACTTGTACATGAGAGCGGAGAGGTACTTGTACATGGAGCGGAGAGGTACTTGTACATTGAGCGGAGAGGTACTGTCGACACTTGTACATTCAGCGGAGAGGTACTTGTACATGGAGCGGAGAGGTACTGTCGATACTTGACATTGAGCGGAGAGGTACTTGTACATGGAGCGGAGAGGTATTTGTACATTGAGCGGAGAGGTACTTGTACATTGAGCGGAGAGGTACTGTCGACACTTGTACATTCAGCGGAGAGCTACTTGTACATGGAGCGGAGAGGTATTTGTACATTGAGCGGAGAGGTACTTGTACATGGAGCGGAGAGGTACTTGTACATAGAGCGGAGAGGTACTTATACATGGAGCGGAGAGGTATTTGTACATTGAGCGGAGAGGTACTTGTACATGGAGCGGAGAGGTACTTGTACATGAGAGCGGAGAGGTATTTGTACATGGAGCGGAAAGGTACTGTCGACACTTGTACATTGAGCGGAGAGCTACTTGTACATGGAGCGGAGAGGTACTTGTACATGAGAGCGGAGAGGTACTTGTACATGGAGCGGAGAGGTATTTGTACATGGAGCGGAGAGGTACTGTCGACACTTGACATTGAGCGGAGAGGTACTTGTACATGGAGCGGAGAGGTACTTGTACATGAGAGCGGAGAGGTATTTGTACATGGAGCGGAGAGGTACTGTCGACACTTGACATTGAGCGGAGAGGTACTTGTACATGGAGCGGAGAGGTACTTGTACATGGAGCGGAGATGTACTTGTACAGGGAGCGGAGAGGTACTTGTACATTGAGCGGAGAGGTACTTGTACATGGAGCGGAGAGGTACTTGTACATGGAGCGGAGAGGTACTTGTACATGGAGCGGAGAGGTACTTGTACATTGAGCGGAGAGGTACTTGTACATGGAGCGGAGAGGTACTTGTACATGGAGCGGAGAGGTACTTGTACATGGAGCGGAGAGGTACTTGTACATTGAGCGGAGAGGTACTTGTACATGGAGCGGAGAGGTACTTGTACATGGAGCGGAGAGGTACTTGTACATGGAGCGGAGAGGTACTTGTACATGGAGCGGAGAGGTACTTGTACATTGAGCGGAGATGTACTTGTACATGGAGCGGAGATGTACTTGTACATGGATCGGAGAGGTACTTGTACATGAGAGCGGAGAGGTACTGTCGACACTTGTACATTGAGCGTAGAGGTACTGTCGACACTTGTACATTGAGCGGAGAGGTACTTGTACATGGAGCGGAGAGGTACTGTCGACACTTGTACATTGAGCGGATAGGTACTTGTACATTGAGCGGAGAGGTACTTGTACATGGAGCGCAGAGGTACTTGTACATTGAGCGGAGAGGTACTTGTACATGGAGCGGAGAGGTACTTGTACATGAGAGCGGAGAGGTACTTGTACATGGAGCGGAGAGGTACTTGTACATTGAGCGGAGAGGTACTGTCGACACTTGTACATTCAGCGGAGAGGTACTTGTACATGGAGCGGAGAGGTACTGTCGATACTTGACATTGAGCGGAGAGGTACTTGTACATGGAGCGGAGAGGTACTTGTACATGGAGCGGAGAGGTACTTGTACATGGAGCGGAGAGGTACTTGTACATTGAGCGGAGAGGTACTTGTACATGGAGCGGAGAGGTAGTTGTACATTGAGCGGAGAGGTACTTGTACATGGAGCGGAGAGGTACTTGTACATGGAGCGGAGAGGTACTTGTACATGGAGCGGAGAGGTACTTGTACATGGAGCGGAGAGGTACTTGTACATTGAGCGGAGATGTACTTGTACATGGAGCGGAGATGTACTTGTACATGGATCGGAGAGGTACTTGTACATGAGAGCGGAGAGGTACTGTCGACACTTGTACATTGAGCGTAGAGGTACTGTCGACACTTGTACATTGAGCGGAGAGGTACTTGTACATGGAGCGGAGAGGTACTGTCGACACTTGTACATTGAGCGGAGAGGTACTTGTACATTGAGCGGAGAGGTACTTGTACATGGAGCGCAGAGGTACTTGTACATTGAGCGGAGAGGTACTTGTACATGGAGCGGAGAGGTACTTGTACATGAGAGCGGAGAGGTACTTGTACATGGAGCGGAGAGGTACTTGTACATTGAGCGGAGAGGTACTGTCGACACTTGTACATTCAGCGGAGAGGTACTTGTACATGGAGCGGAGAGGTACTGTCGATACTTGACATTGAGCGGAGAGGTACTTGTACATGGAGCGGAGAGGTATTTGTACATTGAGCGGAGAGGTACTTGTACATTGAGCGGAGAGGTACTGTCGACACTTGTACATTCAGCGGAGAGCTACTTGTACATGGAGCGGAGAGGTATTTGTACATTGAGCGGAGAGGTACTTGTACATGGAGCGGAGAGGTACTTGTACATAGAGCGGAGAGGTACTTATACATGGAGCGGAGAGGTATTTGTACATTGAGCGGAGAGGTACTTGTACATGGAGCGGAGAGGTACTTGTACATGAGAGCGGAGAGGTATTTGTACATGGAGCGGAAAGGTACTGTCGACACTTGTACATTGAGCGGAGAGCTACTTGTACATGGAGCGGAGAGGTACTTGTACATGAGAGCGGAGAGGTACTTGTACATGGAGCGGAGAGGTATTTGTACATGGAGCGGAGAGGTACTGTCGACACTTGACATTGAGCGGAGAGGTACTTGTACATGGAGCGGAGAGGTACTTGTACATGAGAGCGGAGAGGTATTTGTACATGGAGCGGAGAGGTACTGTCGACACTTGACATTGAGCGGAGAGGTACTTGTACATGGAGCGGAGAGGTACTTGTACATGGAGCGGAGAGGTACTTGTACATGGAGCGGAGAGGTACTTGTACATGGAGCGGAGAGGTACTTGTACATGGAGCGGAGATGTACTTGTACATTGAGCGGAGAGGTACTTGTACATGGAGCAGAGATGTACTTGTACATGGAGCGGAGATGTACTTGTACATTGAGCGGAGAGGTACTTGTACATGGAGCGGAGAGGTACTTGTACATGGAGCGGAGATGTACTTGTACATGGAGCGGAGAGGTACTTGTACATGGAGCGGAGATGTACTTGTACATTGAGCGGAGAGGTACTTGTACATGGAGCAGAGATGTACTTGTACATGGAGCGGAGAGGTACTTGTACATGGAGCGGAGAGGTACTTGTACATGGAGCGGAGAGGTACTTGTACATTGAGCGGAGAGGTACTTGTACATGGAGCTAGGGCTGGGTATCGAGTTTCGATACTTACTTGGCACCGAAATGGAAACATCGATACTAAGGGGTATCGAAGCCTCCCTTGTCAATCGATACCAATTTTCGATACCAAAACAAAACAGCGTCATTGAGCCTATAAGCATGCGACATGCTTGCACGCCGCGCTCTAATACGGCTGGTGATTGGCTGTCATGTAGAGGCATGCAGGAAACGTTACGCCCACTTTAGCCGGTGTGCTTGTTGTGACTGTGAGCCAGGCGTGCGGTGCGGATAGAATACAAGAAGTTAGCCACTCAAGCTACTCCTATCCTGGATTACCATATGGCGAAGATGATGAAAAGCAGGAAAAGAAACAGAAACAACACGGACTGGTTTCCACAGACAAGAGAAATAATTGAGAGGTGGGTCAGCTCAGCTTACCGCAAGTTAGCGGTTATCAGATCCCTCAGTCTGACAAATCCATGCATCTGGCTGTGAGTTGTAGCATTAGATCGTTTAATTAATTGCCGCCGTAACGTTATGCGCAAGCGGGCATTGTGTATTTTTAGCAACTTGTTAACAAACGCTGATGTCATGATAGTTTGTTGAATGTAAATGCGATTCATTTATATTGATTGGCTAGTCAGTGAAGTTGAGCTGTCTCGTCAGATTTGACAAGAATGACGTTCTGTTGCAGCAGTGAGCACACTGATCTGCAACGCTAGCGTTAATGTTTAATTAATTAGCGTTATGTGCAAGCGGGCAGTTATCGCCCATGTATTTTTAGCAACTCGTTAACAAACGCTGATGTCATGATAGTTTGTTGAATATAAATGCGATTCACTTTGTGGCATATAAGGCTATATTGATAGGCTAGTCAATGCTCAACTAGTCTTCCATGCATGAAGTGGAGCCATCTCATCAGTTTGTACAAGAATAGAGTTCTGTTGCATCAGTGAGCATTAAACCCTGATTTGCAACTCTCTGTTTTGCACTGAAAACTATTCCACTGATTTATTTGTTTTAGCTACATTTCTTTCCTTTGTAGTACTCCAATATTTTTTGTAGGGACGGCAATACGTTTAGAGAACTTAAAGTTATGTTAAATACAGTAGGTTTTATTTTTTTCTGCTGTAAAACTTAAGATGGGGGGAAACTAAAGATTTGTAAAATAATTTCAATGTGTAATGCAGTTTTATTTTTGTTAAAATGGATTTTTCTAAAAATTGGTATCGAAAAAAGTATCGTTCAGGAACCGGTATCGAAATCCAAGTATCGAAACGGTATCGATATCGAAAAATTTTGAACGATACCCAGCCCTACATGGAGCGCAGATGTACTTGTACATTGAGCGGAGAGGTACTGGTACATGGAGCGGAGATGTACTTGTACATTGAGCGGAGAGGTACTTGTACATTGAGCGGAGAGGTACTTGTACATGGAGCGGAGATGTACTTGTACATTGAGCGGAGAGGTACTGGTACATGGAGCGGAGATGTACTTGTACATTGAGCGGAGAGGTACTTGTACATGGAGTGGAGATGTACTTGTACATTGAGCGGAGAGGTACTGGTACATGGAGCGGAGATGTACTTGTACATTGAGCGGAGAGGTACTTGTACATGGAGTGGAGATGTACTTGTACATTGAGCGGAGAGGTACTGGTACATGGAGCGGAGATGTACTTGTACATTGAGCGGAGAGGTACTTGTACATGGAGTGGAGATGTACTTGTACATGGAGCGGAGATGTACTTGTACATTGAGCGGAGAGGTACTTGTACATGGAGCGGAGATGTACTTGTACATGGAGCGGAGAGGTACTTGTACATGGAGCGGAGATGTACTTGTACATTGAGCGGAGAGGTACTTGTACATGGAGCGGAGAGGTACTTGTACATGGAGTGGAGATGTACTTGTACATGGAGCGGAGAGGTACTTGTACATGGAGCGGAGATGTACTTGTACATTGAGCGGAGAGGTACTTGTACATGGAGCAGAGATGTACTTGTACATGGAGCGGAGAGGTACTTGTACATGGAGCGGAGAGGTACTTGTACATTGAGCGGAGATGTACTTGTACATGGAGCGGAGATGTACTTGTACATGGATCGGAGAGGTACTTGTACATGAGAGCGGAGAGGTACTGTCGACACTTGTACATTGAGCGTAGAGGTACTGTCGACACTTGTACATTGAGCGGAGAGGTACTTGTACATGGAGCGGAGAGGTACTGTCGACACTTGTACATTGAGCGGAGAGGTACTTGTACATTGAGCGGAGAGGTACTTGTACATGGAGCGCAGAGGTACTTGTACATTGAGCGGAGAGGTACTTGTACATGGAGCGGAGAGGTACTTGTACATGAGAGCGGAGAGGTACTTGTACATGGAGCGGAGAGGTACTTGTACATTGAGCGGAGAGGTACTGTCGACACTTGTACATTCAGCGGAGAGGTACTTGTACATGGAGCGGAGAGGTACTGTCGATACTTGACATTGAGCGGAGAGGTACTTGTACATGGAGCGGAGATGTACTTGTACATGGAGCGGAGAGGTACTTGTACATGGAGCGGAGATGTACTTGTACATTGAGCGGAGAGGTACTTGTACATGGAGCGGAGAGGTACTTGTACATGGAGCGGAGATGTACTTGTACATGGAGCGGAGAGGTACTTGTACATGGAGCGGAGATGTACTTGTACATTGAGCGGAGAGGTACTTGTACATGGAGCGGAGATGTACTTGTACATGGAGCGGAGAGGTACTTGTACATGGAGCGGAGATGTACTTGTACATTGAGCGGAGAGGTACTTGTACATGGAGCGGAGAGGTACTTGTACATGGAGCGGAGATGTACTTGTACATGGAGCGGAGAGGTACTTGTACATGGAGCGGAGATGTACTTGTACATTGAGCGGAGAGGTACTTAGATCGTTTAATTAATTGCCGCCGTAACGTTATGCGCAAGCGGGCATTGTGTATTTTTAGCAACTCGTTAACAAACGCTGATGTCATGATAGTTTGTTGAATGTAAATGCGATTCATTTATATTGATTGGCTAGTCAGTGAAGTTGAGCTGTCTCGTCAGATTTGACAAGAATGACGTTCTGTTGCAGCAGTGAGCACACTGATCTGCAACGCTAGCGTTAATGTTTAATTAATTAGCGTTATGTGCAAGCGGGCAGTTATCGCCCATGTATTTTTAGCAACTCGTTAACAAACGCTGATGTCATGATAGTTTGTTGAATATAAATGCGATTCACTTTGTGGCATATAAGGCTATATTGATAGGCTAGTCAATGCTCAACTAGTCTTCCATGCATGAAGTGGAGCCATCTCATCAGTTTGTACAAGAATAGAGTTCTGTTGCATCAGTGAGCATTAAACCCTGATTTGCAACTCTCTGTTTTGCACTGAAAACTATTCCACTGATTTATTTGTTTTAGCTACATTTCTTTCCTTTGTAGTACTCCAATATTTTTTGTAGGGACGGCAATACGTTTAGAGAACTTAAAGTTATGTTAAATACAGTAGGTTTTATTTTTTTCTGCTGTAAAACTTAAGATGGGGGGAAACTAAAGATTTGTAAAATAATTTCAATGTGTAATGCAGTTTTATTTTTGTTAAAATGGATTTTTCTAAAAATTGGTATCGAAAAAAGTATCGTTCAGGAACCGGTATCGAAATCCAAGTATCGAAACGGTATCGATATCGAAAAATTTTGAACGATACCCAGCCCTACATGGAGCGCAGATGTACTTGTACATTGAGCGGAGAGGTACTGGTACATGGAGCGGAGATGTACTTGTACATTGAGCGGAGAGGTACTTGTACATTGAGCGGAGAGGTACTTGTACATGGAGCGGAGATGTACTTGTACATTGAGCGGAGAGGTACTGGTACATGGAGCGGAGATGTACTTGTACATTGAGCGGAGAGGTACTTGTACATGGAGTGGAGATGTACTTGTACATTGAGCGGAGAGGTACTGGTACATGGAGCGGAGATGTACTTGTACATTGAGCGGAGAGGTACTTGTACATGGAGTGGAGATGTACTTGTACATTGAGCGGAGAGGTACTGGTACATGGAGCGGAGATGTACTTGTACATTGAGCGGAGAGGTACTTGTACATGGAGTGGAGATGTACTTGTACATGGAGCGGAGATGTACTTGTACATTGAGCGGAGAGGTACTTGTACATGGAGCGGAGATGTACTTGTACATGGAGCGGAGAGGTACTTGTACATGGAGCGGAGATGTACTTGTACATTGAGCGGAGAGGTACTTGTACATGGAGCGGAGAGGTACTTGTACATGGAGTGGAGATGTACTTGTACATGGAGCGGAGAGGTACTTGTACATGGAGCGGAGATGTACTTGTACATGGAGCGGAGAGGTACTTGTACATGGAGCGGAGATGTACTTGTACATTGAGCGGAGAGGTACTTGTACATGGAGCAGAGATGTACTTGTACATGGAGCGGAGAGGTACTTGTACATGGAGCGGAGAGGTACTTGTACATTGAGCGGAGATGTACTTGTACATGGAGCGGAGATGTACTTGTACATGGATCGGAGAGGTACTTGTACATGAGAGCGGAGAGGTACTGTCGACACTTGTACATTGAGCGTAGAGGTACTGTCGACACTTGTACATTGAGCGGAGAGGTACTTGTACATGGAGCGGAGAGGTACTGTCGACACTTGTACATTGAGCGGAGAGGTACTTGTACATTGAGCGGAGAGGTACTTGTACATGGAGCGCAGAGGTACTTGTACATTGAGCGGAGAGGTACTTGTACATGGAGCGGAGAGGTACTTGTACATGAGAGCGGAGAGGTACTTGTACATGGAGCGGAGAGGTACTTGTACATTGAGCGGAGAGGTACTGTCGACACTTGTACATTCAGCGGAGAGGTACTTGTACATGGAGCGGAGAGGTACTGTCGATACTTGACATTGAGCGGAGAGGTACTTGTACATGGAGCGGAGAGGTACTTGTACATGGAGCGGAGAGGTACTTGTACATGGAGCGGAGATGTACTTGTACATTGAGCGGAGAGGTACTTGTACATGGAGCGGAGAGGTACTTGTACATGGAGCGGAGATGTACTTGTACATGGAGCGGAGAGGTACTTGTACATGGAGCGGAGATGTACTTGTACATTGAGCGGAGAGGTACTTGTACATGGAGCAGAGATGTACTTGTACATGGAGCGGAGAGGTACTTGTACATGGAGCGGAGAGGTACTTGTACATTGAGCGGAGATGTACTTGTACATGGAGCGGAGATGTACTTGTACATGGATCGGAGAGGTACTTGTACATGAGAGCGGAGAGGTACTGTCGACACTTGTACATTGAGCGTAGAGGTACTGTCGACACTTGTACATTGAGCGGAGAGGTACTTGTACATGGAGCGGAGAGGTACTGTCGACACTTGTACATTGAGCGGAGAGGTACTTGTACATTGAGCGGAGAGGTACTTGTACATGGAGCGCAGAGGTACTTGTACATTGAGCGGAGAGGTACTTGTACATGGAGCGGAGAGGTACTTGTACATGAGAGCGGAGAGGTACTTGTACATGGAGCGGAGAGGTACTTGTACATTGAGCGGAGAGGTACTGTCGACACTTGTACATTCAGCGGAGAGGTACTTGTACATGGAGCGGAGAGGTACTGTCGATACTTGACATTGAGCGGAGAGGTACTTGTACATGGAGCGGAGAGGTACTTGTACATGGAGCGGAGAGGTACTTGTACATGGAGCGGAGAGGTACTTGTACATTGAGCGGAGAGGTACTTGTACATGGAGCGGAGAGGTACTTGTACATTGAGCGGAGAGGTACTTGTACATGGAGCGGAGAGGTACTTGTACATGGAGCGGAGAGGTACTTGTACATGGAGCGGAGAGGTACTTGTACATGGAGCGGAGAGGTACTTGTACATTGAGCGGAGATGTACTTGTACATGGAGCGGAGATGTACTTGTACATGGATCGGAGAGGTACTTGTACATGAGAGCGGAGAGGTACTGTCGACACTTGTACATTGAGCGTAGAGGTACTGTCGACACTTGTACATTGAGCGGAGAGGTACTTGTACATGGAGCGGAGAGGTACTGTCGACACTTGTACATTGAGCGGAGAGGTACTTGTACATTGAGCGGAGAGGTACTTGTACATGGAGCGCAGAGGTACTTGTACATTGAGCGGAGAGGTACTTGTACATGGAGCGGAGAGGTACTTGTACATGAGAGCGGAGAGGTACTTGTACATGGAGCGGAGAGGTACTTGTACATTGAGCGGAGAGGTACTGTCGACACTTGTACATTCAGCGGAGAGGTACTTGTACATGGAGCGGAGAGGTACTGTCGATACTTGACATTGAGCGGAGAGGTACTTGTACATGGAGCGGAGAGGTATTTGTACATTGAGCGGAGAGGTACTTGTACATTGAGCGGAGAGGTACTGTCGACACTTGTACATTCAGCGGAGAGCTACTTGTACATGGAGCGGAGAGGTATTTGTACATTGAGCGGAGAGGTACTTGTACATGGAGCGGAGAGGTACTTGTACATAGAGCGGAGAGGTACTTATACATGGAGCGGAGAGGTATTTGTACATTGAGTGGAGAGGTACTTGTACATGGAGCGGAGAGGTACTTGTACATGAGAGCGGAGAGGTATTTGTACATGGAGCGGAAAGGTACTGTCGACACTTGTACATTGAGCGGAGAGCTACTTGTACATGGAGCGGAGATGTACTTGTACATTGAGCGGAGAGGTACTTGTACATGGAGCGGAGAGGTACTTGTACATGGAGCGGAGATGTACTTGTACATGGAGCGGAGAGGTACTTGTACATGGAGCGGAGATGTACTTGTACATTGAGCGGAGAGGTACTTGTACATGGAGCGGAGATGTACTTGTACATGGAGCGGAGAGGTACTTGTACATGGAGCGGAGATGTACTTGTACATTGAGCGGAGAGGTACTTGTACATGGAGCGGAGAGGTACTTGTACATGGAGCGGAGATGTACTTGTACATGGAGCGGAGAGGTACTTGTACATGGAGCGGAGATGTACTTGTACATTGAGCGGAGAGGTACTTGTACATGGAGCAGAGATGTACTTGTACATGGAGCGGAGAGGTACTTGTACATGGAGCGGAGAGGTACTTGTACATTGAGCGGAGATGTACTTGTACATGGAGCGGAGATGTACTTGTACATGGATCGGAGAGGTACTTGTACATGAGAGCGGAGAGGTACTGTCGACACTTGTACATTGAGCGTAGAGGTACTGTCGACACTTGTACATTGAGCGGAGAGGTACTTGTACATGGAGCGGAGAGGTACTGTCGACACTTGTACATTGAGCGGAGAGGTACTTGTACATTGAGCGGAGAGGTACTTGTACATGGAGCGCAGAGGTACTTGTACATTGAGCGGAGAGGTACTTGTACATGGAGCGGAGAGGTACTTGTACATGAGAGCGGAGAGGTACTTGTACATGGAGCGGAGAGGTACTTGTACATTGCGCGGAGAGGTACTGTCGACACTTGTACATTCAGCGGAGAGGTACTTGTACATGGAGCGGAGAGGTACTGTCGATACTTGACATTGAGCGGAGAGGTACTTGTACATGGAGCGGAGAGGTACTTGTACATGGAGCGGAGAGGTACTTGTACATGGAGCGGAGATGTACTTGTACATTGAGCGGAGAGGTACTTGTACATGGAGCGGAGAGGTACTTGTACATGGAGCGGAGATGTACTTGTACATGGAGCGGAGAGGTACTTGTACATGGAGCGGAGATGTACTTGTACATTGAGCGGAGAGGTACTTGTACATGGAGCAGAGATGTACTTGTACATGGAGCGGAGAGGTACTTGTACATGGAGCGGAGAGGTACTTGTACATTGAGCGGAGATGTACTTGTACATGGAGCGGAGATGTACTTGTACATGGATCGGAGAGGTACTTGTACATGAGAGCGGAGAGGTACTGTCGACACTTGTACATTGAGCGTAGAGGTACTGTCGACACTTGTACATTGAGCGGAGAGGTACTTGTACATGGAGCGGAGAGGTACTGTCGACACTTGTACATTGAGCGGAGAGGTACTTGTACATTGAGCGGAGAGGTACTTGTACATGGAGCGCAGAGGTACTTGTACATTGAGCGGAGAGGTACTTGTACATGGAGCGGAGAGGTACTTGTACATGAGAGCGGAGAGGTACTTGTACATGGAGCGGAGAGGTACTTGTACATTGAGCGGAGAGGTACTGTCGACACTTGTACATTCAGCGGAGAGGTACTTGTACATGGAGCGGAGAGGTACTGTCGATACTTGACATTGAGCGGAGAGGTACTTGTACATGGAGCGGAGAGGTACTTGTACATGGAGCGGAGAGGTACTTGTACATGGAGCGGAGATGTACTTGTACATTGAGCGGAGAGGTACTTGTACATGGAGCGGAGAGGTACTTGTACATGGAGCGGAGATGTACTTGTACATGGAGCGGAGAGGTACTTGTACATGGAGCGGAGATGTACTTGTACATTGAGCGGAGAGGTACTTGTACATGGAGCGGAGATGTACTTGTACATGGAGCGGAGAGGTACTTGTACATGGAGCGGAGATGTACTTGTACATTGAGCGGAGAGGTACTTGTACATGGAGCGGAGAGGTACTTGTACATGGAGCGGAGATGTACTTGTACATGGAGCGGAGAGGTACTTGTACATGGAGCGGAGATGTACTTGTACATTGAGCGGAGAGGTACTTGTACATGGAGCAGAGATGTACTTGTACATGGAGCGGAGAGGTACTTGTACATGGAGCGGAGAGGTACTTGTACATTGAGCGGAGATGTACTTGTACATGGAGCGGAGATGTACTTGTACATGGATCGGAGAGGTACTTGTACATGAGAGCGGAGAGGTACTGTCGACACTTGTACATTGAGCGTAGAGGTACTGTCGACACTTGTACATTGAGCGGAGAGGTACTTGTACATGGAGCGGAGAGGTACTGTCGACACTTGTACATTGAGCGGAGAGGTACTTGTACATTGAGCGGAGAGGTACTTGTACATGGAGCGCAGAGGTACTTGTACATTGAGCGGAGAGGTACTTGTACATGGAGCGGAGAGGTACTTGTACATGAGAGCGGAGAGGTACTTGTACATGGAGCGGAGAGGTACTTGTACATTGAGCGGAGAGGTACTGTCGACACTTGTACATTCAGCGGAGAGGTACTTGTACATGGAGCGGAGAGGTACTGTCGATACTTGACATTGAGCGGAGAGGTACTTGTACATGGAGCGGAGAGGTACTTGTACATGGAGCGGAGAGGTACTTGTACATGGAGCGGAGATGTACTTGTACATTGAGCGGAGAGGTACTTGTACATGGAGCGGAGAGGTACTTGTACATGGAGCGGAGATGTACTTGTACATGGAGCGGAGAGGTACTTGTACATGGAGCGGAGATGTACTTGTACATTGAGCGGAGAGGTACTTGTACATGGAGCAGAGATGTACTTGTACATGGAGCGGAGAGGTACTTGTACATGGAGCGGAGAGGTACTTGTACATTGAGCGGAGATGTACTTGTACATGGAGCGGAGATGTACTTGTACATGGATCGGAGAGGTACTTGTACATGAGAGCGGAGAGGTACTGTCGACACTTGTACATTGAGCGTAGAGGTACTGTCGACACTTGTACATTGAGCGGAGAGGTACTTGTACATGGAGCGGAGAGGTACTGTCGACACTTGTACATTGAGCGGAGAGGTACTTGTACATTGAGCGGAGAGGTACTTGTACATGGAGCGCAGAGGTACTTGTACATTGAGCGGAGAGGTACTTGTACATGGAGCGGAGAGGTACTTGTACATGAGAGCGGAGAGGTACTTGTACATGGAGCGGAGAGGTACTTGTACATTGAGCGGAGAGGTACTGTCGACACTTGTACATTCAGCGGAGAGGTACTTGTACATGGAGCGGAGAGGTACTGTCGATACTTGACATTGAGCGGAGAGGTACTTGTACATGGAGCGGAGAGGTACTTGTACATGGAGCGGAGAGGTACTTGTACATGGAGCGGAGATGTACTTGTACATTGAGCGGAGAGGTACTTGTACATGGAGCGGAGAGGTACTTGTACATGGAGCGGAGATGTACTTGTACATGGAGCGGAGAGGTACTTGTACATGGAGCGGAGATGTACTTGTACATTGAGCGGAGAGGTACTTGTACATGGAGCGGAGATGTACTTGTACATGGAGCGGAGAGGTACTTGTACATGGAGCGGAGATGTACTTGTACATTGAGCGGAGAGGGACTTGTACATGGAGCGGAGAGGTACTTGTACATGGAGCGGAGATGTACTTGTACATGGAGCGGAGAGGTACTTGTACATGGAGCGGAGATGTACTTGTACATTGAGCGGAGAGGTACTTGTACATGGAGCAGAGATGTACTTGTACATGGAGCGGAGAGGTACTTGTACATGGAGCGGAGAGGTACTTGTACATTGAGCGGAGATGTACTTGTACATGGAGCGGAGATGTACTTGTACATGGATCGGAGAGGTACTTGTACATGAGAGCGGAGAGGTACTGTCGACACTTGTACATTGAGCGTAGAGGTACTGTCGACACTTGTACATTGAGCGGAGAGGTACTTGTACATGGAGCGGAGAGGTACTGTCGACACTTGTACATTGAGCGGAGAGGTACTTGTACATTGAGCGGAGAGGTACTTGTACATGGAGCGCAGAGGTACTTGTACATTGAGCGGAGAGGTACTTGTACATGGAGCGGAGAGGTACTTGTACATGAGAGCGGAGAGGTACTTGTACATGGAGCGGAGAGGTACTTGTACATTGAGCGGAGAGGTACTGTCGACACTTGTACATTCAGCGGAGAGGTACTTGTACATGGAGCGGAGAGGTACTGTCGATACTTGACATTGAGCGGAGAGGTACTTGTACATGGAGCGGAGAGGTACTTGTACATGGAGCGGAGAGGTACTTGTACATGGAGCGGAGATGTACTTGTACATTGAGCGGAGAGGTACTTGTACATGGAGCGGAGAGGTACTTGTACATGGAGCGGAGATGTACTTGTACATGGAGCGGAGAGGTACTTGTACATGGAGCGGAGATGTACTTGTACATTGAGCGGAGAGGTACTTGTACATGGAGCAGAGATGTACTTGTACATGGAGCGGAGAGGTACTTGTACATGGAGCGGAGAGGTACTTGTACATTGAGCGGAGATGTACTTGTACATGGAGCGGAGATGTACTTGTACATGGATCGGAGAGGTACTTGTACATGAGAGCGGAGAGGTACTGTCGACACTTGTACATTGAGCGTAGAGGTACTGTCGACACTTGTACATTGAGCGGAGAGGTACTTGTACATGGAGCGGAGAGGTACTGTCGACACTTGTACATTGAGCGGAGAGGTACTTGTACATTGAGCGGAGAGGTACTTGTACATGGAGCGCAGAGGTACTTGTACATTGAGCGGAGAGGTACTTGTACATGGAGCGGAGAGGTACTTGTACATGAGAGCGGAGAGGTACTTGTACATGGAGCGGAGAGGTACTTGTACATTGAGCGGAGAGGTACTGTCGACACTTGTACATTCAGCGGAGAGGTACTTGTACATGGAGCGGAGAGGTACTGTCGATACTTGACATTGAGCGGAGAGGTACTTGTACATGGAGCGGAGAGGTACTTGTACATGGAGCGGAGAGGTACTTGTACATGGAGCGGAGATGTACTTGTACATTGAGCGGAGAGGTACTTGTACATGGAGCGGAGAGGTACTTGTACATGGAGCGGAGATGTACTTGTACATGGAGCGGAGAGGTACTTGTACATGGAGCGGAGATGTACTTGTACATTGAGCGGAGAGGTACTTGTACATGGAGCGGAGATGTACTTGTACATGGAGCGGAGAGGTACTTGTACATGGAGCGGAGATGTACTTGTACATTGAGCGGAGAGGTACTTGTACATGGAGCGGAGAGGTACTTGTACATGGAGCGGAGATGTACTTGTACATGGAGCGGAGAGGTACTTGTACATGGAGCGGAGATGTACTTGTACATTGAGCGGAGAGGTACTTGTACATGGAGCAGAGATGTACTTGTACATGGAGCGGAGAGGTACTTGTACATGGAGCGGAGAGGTACTTGTACATTGAGCGGAGATGTACTTGTACATGGAGCGGAGATGTACTTGTACATGGATCGGAGAGGTACTTGTACATGAGAGCGGAGAGGTACTGTCGACACTTGTACATTGAGCGTAGAGGTACTGTCGACACTTGTACATTGAGCGGAGAGGTACTTGTACATGGAGCGGAGAGGTACTGTCGACACTTGTACATTGAGCGGAGAGGTACTTGTACATTGAGCGGAGAGGTACTTGTACATGGAGCGCAGAGGTACTTGTACATTGAGCGGAGAGGTACTTGTACATGGAGCGGAGAGGTACTTGTACATGAGAGCGGAGAGGTACTTGTACATGGAGCGGAGAGGTACTTGTACATTGAGCGGAGAGGTACTGTCGACACTTGTACATTCAGCGGAGAGGTACTTGTACATGGAGCGGAGAGGTACTGTCGATACTTGACATTGAGCGGAGAGGTACTTGTACATGGAGCGGAGAGGTACTTGTACATGGAGCGGAGAGGTACTTGTACATGGAGCGGAGATGTACTTGTACATTGAGCGGAGAGGTACTTGTACATGGAGCGGAGAGGTACTTGTACATGGAGCGGAGATGTACTTGTACATGGAGCGGAGAGGTACTTGTACATGGAGCGGAGATGTACTTGTACATTGAGCGGAGAGGTACTTGTACATGGAGCAGAGATGTACTTGTACATGGAGCGGAGAGGTACTTGTACATGGAGCGGAGAGGTACTTGTACATTGAGCGGAGATGTACTTGTACATGGAGCGGAGATGTACTTGTACATGGAGCGGAGATGTACTTGTACATTGAGCGGAGAGGTACTTGTACATGGAGCGGAGAGGTACTTGTACATGGAGCGGAGATGTACTTGTACATGGAGCGGAGAGGTACTTGTACATGGAGCGGAGATGTACTTGTACATTGAGCGGAGAGGTACTTGTACATGGAGCAGAGATGTACTTGTACATGGAGCGGAGAGGTACTTGTACATGGAGCGGAGAGGTACTTGTACATTGAGCGGAGATGTACTTGTACATGGAGCGGAGATGTACTTGTACATGGATCGGAGAGGTACTTGTACATGAGAGCGGAGAGGTACTGTCGACACTTGTACATTGAGCGTAGAGGTACTGTCGACACTTGTACATTGAGCGGAGAGGTACTTGTACATGGAGCGGAGAGGTACTGTCGACACTTGTACATTGAGCGGAGAGGTACTTGTACATTGAGCGGAGAGGTACTTGTACATGGAGCGCAGAGGTACTTGTACATTGAGCGGAGAGGTACTTGTACATGGAGCGGAGAGGTACTTGTACATGAGAGCGGAGAGGTACTTGTACATGGAGCGGAGAGGTACTTGTACATTGAGCGGAGAGGTACTGTCGACACTTGTACATTCAGCGGAGAGGTACTTGTACATGGAGCGGAGAGGTACTGTCGATACTTGACATTGAGCGGAGAGGTACTTGTACATGGAGCGGAGAGGTACTTGTACATGGAGCGGAGAGGTACTTGTACATGGAGCGGAGATGTACTTGTACATTGAGCGGAGAGGTACTTGTACATGGAGCGGAGAGGTACTTGTACATGGAGCGGAGATGTACTTGTACATGGAGCGGAGAGGTACTTGTACATGGAGCGGAGATGTACTTGTACATTGAGCGGAGAGGTACTTGTACATGGAGCAGAGATGTACTTGTACATGGAGCGGAGAGGTACTTGTACATGGAGCGGAGAGGTACTTGTACATTGAGCGGAGATGTACTTGTACATGGAGCGGAGATGTACTTGTACATGGATCGGAGAGGTACTTGTACATGAGAGCGGAGAGGTACTGTCGACACTTGTACATTGAGCGTAGAGGTACTGTCGACACTTGTACATTGAGCGGAGAGGTACTTGTACATGGAGCGGAGAGGTACTGTCGACACTTGTACATTGAGCGGAGAGGTACTTGTACATTGAGCGGAGAGGTACTTGTACATGGAGCGCAGAGGTACTTGTACATTGAGCGGAGAGGTACTTGTACATGGAGCGGAGAGGTACTTGTACATGAGAGCGGAGAGGTACTTGTACATGGAGCGGAGAGGTACTTGTACATTGAGCGGAGAGGTACTGTCGACACTTGTACATTCAGCGGAGAGGTACTTGTACATGGAGCGGAGAGGTACTGTCGATACTTGACATTGAGCGGAGAGGTACTTGTACATGGAGCGGAGAGGTACTTGTACATGGAGCGGAGAGGTACTTGTACATGGAGCGGAGATGTACTTGTACATGGAGCGGAGATGTACTTGTACATGGATCGGAGAGGTACTTGTACATGAGAGCGGAGAGGTACTGTCGACACTTGTACATTGAGCGTAGAGGTACTGTCGACACTTGTACATTGAGCGGAGAGGTACTTGTACATGGAGCGGAGAGGTACTGTCGACACTTGTACATTGAGCGGAGAGGTACTTGTACATTGAGCGGAGAGGTACTTGTACATGGAGCGCAGAGGTACTTGTACATTGAGCGGAGAGGTACTTGTACATGGAGCGGAGAGGTACTTGTACATGAGAGCGGAGAGGTACTTGTACATGGAGCGGAGAGGTACTTGTACATTGCGCGGAGAGGTACTGTCGACACTTGTACATTCAGCGGAGAGGTACTTGTACATGGAGCGGAGAGGTACTGTCGATACTTGACATTGAGCGGAGAGGTACTTGTACATGGAGCGGAGAGGTACTTGTACATGGAGCGGAGAGGTACTTGTACATGGAGCGGAGATGTACTTGTACATTGAGCGGAGAGGTACTTGTACATGGAGCGGAGAGGTACTTGTACATGGAGCGGAGATGTACTTGTACATGGAGCGGAGAGGTACTTGTACATGGAGCGGAGATGTACTTGTACATTGAGCGGAGAGGTACTTGTACATGGAGCAGAGATGTACTTGTACATGGAGCGGAGAGGTACTTGTACATGGAGCGGAGAGGTACTTGTACATTGAGCGGAGATGTACTTGTACATGGAGCGGAGATGTACTTGTACATGGATCGGAGAGGTACTTGTACATGAGAGCGGAGAGGTACTGTCGACACTTGTACATTGAGCGTAGAGGTACTGTCGACACTTGTACATTGAGCGGAGAGGTACTTGTACATGGAGCGGAGAGGTACTGTCGACACTTGTACATTGAGCGGAGAGGTACTTGTACATTGAGCGGAGAGGTACTTGTACATGGAGCGCAGAGGTACTTGTACATTGAGCGGAGAGGTACTTGTACATGGAGCGGAGAGGTACTTGTACATGAGAGCGGAGAGGTACTTGTACATGGAGCGGAGAGGTACTTGTACATTGAGCGGAGAGGTACTGTCGACACTTGTACATTCAGCGGAGAGGTACTTGTACATGGAGCGGAGAGGTACTGTCGATACTTGACATTGAGCGGAGAGGTACTTGTACATGGAGCGGAGAGGTACTTGTACATGGAGCGGAGAGGTACTTGTACATGGAGCGGAGATGTACTTGTACATTGAGCGGAGAGGTACTTGTACATGGAGCGGAGAGGTACTTGTACATGGAGCGGAGATGTACTTGTACATGGAGCGGAGAGGTACTTGTACATGGAGCGGAGATGTACTTGTACATTGAGCGGAGAGGTACTTGTACATGGAGCGGAGATGTACTTGTACATGGAGCGGAGAGGTACTTGTACATGGAGCGGAGATGTACTTGTACATTGAGCGGAGAGGTACTTGTACATGGAGCGGAGAGGTACTTGTACATGGAGCGGAGATGTACTTGTACATGGAGCGGAGAGGTACTTGTACATGGAGCGGAGATGTACTTGTACATTGAGCGGAGAGGTACTTGTACATGGAGCAGAGATGTACTTGTACATGGAGCGGAGAGGTACTTGTACATGGAGCGGAGAGGTACTTGTACATTGAGCGGAGATGTACTTGTACATGGAGCGGAGATGTACTTGTACATGGATCGGAGAGGTACTTGTACATGAGAGCGGAGAGGTACTGTCGACACTTGTACATTGAGCGTAGAGGTACTGTCGACACTTGTACATTGAGCGGAGAGGTACTTGTACATGGAGCGGAGAGGTACTGTCGACACTTGTACATTGAGCGGAGAGGTACTTGTACATTGAGCGGAGAGGTACTTGTACATGGAGCGCAGAGGTACTTGTACATTGAGCGGAGAGGTACTTGTACATGGAGCGGAGAGGTACTTGTACATGAGAGCGGAGAGGTACTTGTACATGGAGCGGAGAGGTACTTGTACATTGAGCGGAGAGGTACTGTCGACACTTGTACATTCAGCGGAGAGGTACTTGTACATGGAGCGGAGAGGTACTGTCGATACTTGACATTGAGCGGAGAGGTACTTGTACATGGAGCGGAGAGGTACTTGTACATGGAGCGGAGAGGTACTTGTACATGGAGCGGAGATGTACTTGTACATTGAGCGGAGAGGTACTTGTACATGGAGCGGAGAGGTACTTGTACATGGAGCGGAGATGTACTTGTACATGGAGCGGAGAGGTACTTGTACATGGAGCGGAGATGTACTTGTACATTGAGCGGAGAGGTACTTGTACATGGAGCAGAGATGTACTTGTACATGGAGCGGAGAGGTACTTGTACATGGAGCGGAGAGGTACTTGTACATTGAGCGGAGATGTACTTGTACATGGAGCGGAGATGTACTTGTACATGGATCGGAGAGGTACTTGTACATGAGAGCGGAGAGGTACTGTCGACACTTGTACATTGAGCGTAGAGGTACTGTCGACACTTGTACATTGAGCGGAGAGGTACTTGTACATGGAGCGGAGAGGTACTGTCGACACTTGTACATTGAGCGGAGAGGTACTTGTACATTGAGCGGAGAGGTACTTGTACATGGAGCGCAGAGGTACTTGTACATTGAGCGGAGAGGTACTTGTACATGGAGCGGAGAGGTACTTGTACATGAGAGCGGAGAGGTACTTGTACATGGAGCGGAGAGGTACTTGTACATTGAGCGGAGAGGTACTGTCGACACTTGTACATTCAGCGGAGAGGTACTTGTACATGGAGCGGAGAGGTACTGTCGATACTTGACATTGAGCGGAGAGGTACTTGTACATGGAGCGGAGAGGTACTTGTACATGGAGCGGAGAGGTACTTGTACATGGAGCGGAGATGTACTTGTACATTGAGCGGAGAGGTACTTGTACATGGAGCGGAGAGGTACTTGTACATGGAGCGGAGATGTACTTGTACATGGAGCGGAGAGGTACTTGTACATGGAGCGGAGATGTACTTGTACATTGAGCGGAGAGGTACTTGTACATGGAGCGGAGATGTACTTGTACATGGAGCGGAGAGGTACTTGTACATGGAGCGGAGATGTACTTGTACATTGAGCGGAGAGGTACTTGTACATGGAGCGGAGAGGTACTTGTACATGGAGCGGAGATGTACTTGTACATGGAGCGGAGAGGTACTTGTACATGGAGCGGAGATGTACTTGTACATTGAGCGGAGAGGTACTTGTACATGGAGCAGAGATGTACTTGTACATGGAGCGGAGAGGTACTTGTACATGGAGCGGAGAGGTACTTGTACATTGAGCGGAGATGTACTTGTACATGGAGCGGAGATGTACTTGTACATGGATCGGAGAGGTACTTGTACATGAGAGCGGAGAGGTACTGTCGACACTTGTACATTGAGCGTAGAGGTACTGTCGACACTTGTACATTGAGCGGAGAGGTACTTGTACATGGAGCGGAGAGGTACTGTCGACACTTGTACATTGAGCGGAGAGGTACTTGTACATTGAGCGGAGAGGTACTTGTACATGGAGCGCAGAGGTACTTGTACATTGAGCGGAGAGGTACTTGTACATGGAGCGGAGAGGTACTTGTACATGAGAGCGGAGAGGTACTTGTACATGGAGCGGAGAGGTACTTGTACATTGAGCGGAGAGGTACTGTCGACACTTGTACATTCAGCGGAGAGGTACTTGTACATGGAGCGGAGAGGTACTGTCGATACTTGACATTGAGCGGAGAGGTACTTGTACATGGAGCGGAGAGGTACTTGTACATGGAGCGGAGAGGTACTTGTACATGGAGCGGAGATGTACTTGTACATTGAGCGGAGAGGTACTTGTACATGGAGCGGAGAGGTACTTGTACATGGAGCGGAGATGTACTTGTACATGGAGCGGAGAGGTACTTGTACATGGAGCGGAGATGTACTTGTACATTGAGCGGAGAGGTACTTGTACATGGAGCAGAGATGTACTTGTACATGGAGCGGAGAGGTACTTGTACATGGAGCGGAGAGGTACTTGTACATTGAGCGGAGATGTACTTGTACATGGAGCGGAGATGTACTTGTACATGGATCGGAGAGGTACTTGTACATGAGAGCGGAGAGGTACTGTCGACACTTGTACATTGAGCGTAGAGGTACTGTCGACACTTGTACATTGAGCGGAGAGGTACTTGTACATGGAGCGGAGAGGTACTGTCGACACTTGTACATTGAGCGGAGAGGTACTTGTACATTGAGCGGAGAGGTACTTGTACATGGAGCGCAGAGGTACTTGTACATTGAGCGGAGAGGTACTTGTACATGGAGCGAGAGGTACTTGTACATGAGAGCGGAGAGGTACTTGTACATGGAGCGGAGAGGTACTTGTACATTGAGCGGAGAGGTACTGTCGACACTTGTACATTCAGCGGAGAGGTACTTGTACATGGAGCGGAGAGGTACTGTCGATACTTGACATTGAGCGGAGAGGTACTTGTACATGGAGCGGAGAGGTACTTGTACATGGAGCGGAGAGGTACTTGTACATGGAGCGGAGATGTACTTGTACATTGAGCGGAGAGGTACTTGTACATGGAGCGGAGAGGTACTTGTACATGGAGCGGAGATGTACTTGTACATGGAGCGGAGAGGTACTTGTACATGGAGCGGAGATGTACTTGTACATTGAGCGGAGAGGTACTTGTACATGGAGCGGAGATGTACTTGTACATGGAGCGGAGAGGTACTTGTACATGGAGCGGAGATGTACTTGTACATTGAGCGGAGAGGTACTTGTACATGGAGCGGAGAGGTACTTGTACATGGAGCGGAGATGTACTTGTACATGGAGCGGAGAGGTACTTGTACATGGAGCGGAGATGTACTTGTACATTGAGCGGAGAGGTACTTGTACATGGAGCAGAGATGTACTTGTACATGGAGCGGAGAGGTACTTGTACATGGAGCGGAGAGGTACTTGTACATTGAGCGGAGATGTACTTGTACATGGAGCGGAGATGTACTTGTACATGGATCGGAGAGGTACTTGTACATGAGAGCGGAGAGGTACTGTCGACACTTGTACATTGAGCGTAGAGGTACTGTCGACACTTGTACATTGAGCGGAGAGGTACTTGTACATGGAGCGGAGAGGTACTGTCGACACTTGTACATTGAGCGGAGAGGTACTTGTACATTGAGCGGAGAGGTACTTGTACATGGAGCGCAGAGGTACTTGTACATTGAGCGGAGAGGTACTTGTACATGGAGCGGAGAGGTACTTGTACATGAGAGCGGAGAGGTACTTGTACATGGAGCGGAGAGGTACTTGTACATTGAGCGGAGAGGTACTGTCGACACTTGTACATTCAGCGGAGAGGTACTTGTACATGGAGCGGAGAGGTACTGTCGATACTTGACATTGAGCGGAGAGGTACTTGTACATGGAGCGGAGAGGTACTTGTACATGGAGCGGAGAGGTACTTGTACATGGAGCGGAGATGTACTTGTACATTGAGCGGAGAGGTACTTGTACATGGAGCGGAGAGGTACTTGTACATGGAGCGGAGATGTACTTGTACATGGAGCGGAGAGGTACTTGTACATGGAGCGGAGATGTACTTGTACATTGAGCGGAGAGGTACTTGTACATGGAGCAGAGATGTACTTGTACATGGAGCGGAGAGGTACTTGTACATGGAGCGGAGAGGTACTTGTACATTGAGCGGAGATGTACTTGTACATGGAGCGGAGATGTACTTGTACATGGAGCGGAGATGTACTTGTACATTGAGCGGAGAGGTACTTGTACATGGAGCGGAGAGGTACTTGTACATGGAGCGGAGATGTACTTGTACATGAGCGGAGAGGTACTTGTACATGGAGCGGAGATGTACTTGTACATTGAGCGGAGAGGTACTTGTACATGGAGCAGAGATGTACTTGTACATGGAGCGGAGAGGTACTTGTACATGGAGCGGAGAGGTACTTGTACATTGAGCGGAGATGTACTTGTACATGGAGCGGAGATGTACTTGTACATGGATCGGAGAGGTACTTGTACATGAGAGCGGAGAGGTACTGTCGACACTTGTACATTGAGCGTAGAGGTACTGTCGACACTTGTACATTGAGCGGAGAGGTACTTGTACATGGAGCGGAGAGGTACTGTCGACACTTGTACATTGAGCGGAGAGGTACTTGTACATGAGCGGAGAGGTACTTGTACATGGAGCGCAGAGGTACTTGTACATTGAGCGGAGAGGTACTTGTACATGGAGCGGAGAGGTACTTGTACATGAGAGCGGAGAGGTACTTGTACATGGAGCGGAGAGGTACTTGTACATTGAGCGGAGAGGTACTGTCGACACTTGTACATTCAGCGGAGAGGTACTTGTACATGGAGCGGAGAGGTACTGTCGATACTTGACATTGAGCGGAGAGGTACTTGTACATGGAGCGGAGAGGTACTTGTACATGGAGCGGAGAGGTACTTGTACATGGAGCGGAGATGTACTTGTACATTGAGCGGAGAGGTACTTGTACATGGAGCGGAGAGGTACTTGTACATGGAGCGGAGATGTACTTGTACATGGAGCGGAGAGGTACTTGTACATGGAGCGGAGATGTACTTGTACATTGAGCGGAGAGGTACTTGTACATGGAGCAGAGATGTACTTGTACATGGAGCGGAGAGGTACTTGTACATGGAGCGGAGAGGTACTTGTACATTGAGCGGAGATGTACTTGTACATGGAGCGGAGATGTACTTGTACATGGATCGGAGAGGTACTTGTACATGAGAGCGGAGAGGTACTGTCGACACTTGTACATTGAGCGTAGAGGTACTGTCGACACTTGTACATTGAGCGGAGAGGTACTTGTACATGGAGCGGAGAGGTACTGTCGACACTTGTACATTGAGCGGAGAGGTACTTGTACATTGAGCGGAGAGGTACTTGTACATGGAGCGCAGAGGTACTTGTACATTGAGCGGAGAGGTACTTGTACATGGAGCGGAGAGGTACTTGTACATGAGAGCGGATAGGTACTTGTACATGGAGCGGAGAGGTACTTGTACATTGAGCGGAGAGGTACTGTCGACACTTGTACATTCAGCGGAGAGGTACTTGTACATGGAGCGGAGAGGTACTGTCGATACTTGACATTGAGCGGAGAGGTACTTGTACATGGAGCGGAGAGGTACTTGTACATGGAGCGGAGAGGTACTTGTACATGGAGCGGAGATGTACTTGTACATTGAGCGGAGAGGTACTTGTACATGGAGCGGAGAGGTACTTGTACATGGAGCGGAGATGTACTTGTACATGGAGCGGAGAGGTACTTGTACATGGAGCGGAGATGTACTTGTACATTGAGCGGAGAGGTACTTGTACATGGAGCGGAGATGTACTTGTACATGGAGCGGAGAGGTACTTGTACATGGAGCGGAGATGTACTTGTACATTGAGCGGAGAGGTACTTGTACATGGAGCGGAGAGGTACTTGTACATGGAGCGGAGATGTACTTGTACATGGAGCGGAGAGGTACTTGTACATGGAGCGGAGATGTACTTGTACATTGAGCGGAGAGGTACTTGTACATGGAGCAGAGATGTACTTGTACATGGAGCGGAGAGGTACTTGTACATGGAGCGGAGAGGTACTTGTACATTGAGCGGAGATGTACTTGTACATGGAGCGGAGATGTACTTGTACATGGATCGGAGAGGTACTTGTACATGAGAGCGGAGAGGACTGTCGACACTTGTACATTGAGCGTAGAGGTACTGTCGACACTTGTACATTGAGCGGAGAGGTACTTGTACATGGAGCGGAGAGGTACTGTCGACACTTGTACATTGAGCGGAGAGGTACTTGTACATTGAGCGGAGAGGTTACTTGTACATGGAGCGCAGAGGTACTTGTACATTGAGCGGAGAGGTACTTGTACATGGAGCGGAGAGGTACTTGTACATGAGAGCGGAGAGGTACTTGTACATGGAGCGGAGAGTACTTGTACATTGAGCGGAGAGGTACTGTCGACACTTGTACATTCAGCGAGAGGTACTTGTACATGGAGCGGAGAGGTACTGTCGATACTTGACATTGAGCGGAGAGGTACTTGTACATGGAGCGGAGAGGTACTTGTACATGGAGCGGAGAGGTACTTGTACATGGAGCGGAGATGTACTTGTACATTGAGCGGAGAGGTACTTGTACATGGAGCGGAGAGGTACTTGTACATGGAGCGGAGATGTACTTGTACATGGAGCGGAGAGGTACTTGTACATGGAGCGGAGATGTACTTGTACATTGAGCGGAGAGGTACTTGTACATGGAGCAGAGATGTACTTGTACATGGAGCGGAGAGGTACTTGTACATGGAGCGGAGAGGTACTTGTACATTGAGCGGAGATGTACTTGTACATGGAGCGGAGATGTACTTGTACATGGATCGGAGAGGTACTTGTACATGAGAGCGGAGAGG